>NC_138155.1:885000-1355000 GCF_964199315.1 Orbicella franksi
ACAAATTATTGGATTGTTATGACATGATTGTAACGCACAAATTATTGGATTGTAGTGAGATGATTGTAACCCACAAATTATTGGTTTGTAATGACTTGATTGTAACCCACAAATTATTGGATTGTAATGAGATGATTGTGACCCACAAATTATTTTATTGTGATGAAATCATTGTAACCCACAAATTATTGGATTGTAATGACTTGATTGTAACCCACAAATTATTGGATTGTAATGAGATGATTGTGACCCACAAATTATTGGATGGTAATGAGCTGATTCTAACCCACAAATTATTGGATTGTAATGAGATGATTGTAACCCACAAATTATTGGATTGTAATGAGTTTATTGTAACCCACAAATTATTGGATTGTTATGAGATGATTGTAACCCACAAATTATTGGATTGTAATGAGTTGACTGTAACCCACAAATTATTGGATTGTAATAAGTTGGATGTAATCCACAAATTATTGCACTGTAATGAGTTGATTGTAACCCACAAATTATTGGATTATAATGAGTGTATTGTAACCCACAAATTATTGGATTGTAATGAGTTGAATGTAACCCACAAATTATTGGATTGTAATGGGTTGATTGTAACCCACAAATTATTGCATTGTAATGAGATGATTGTAACACACAAACTATTCGAAAGTAATGAGTTGATTGTAACCCACAAATTATTGGATTGTTATGAGTTGATTGTAACCCACAAATTATTGGATTGTAATGAGTTGATTGTAACCCACAAATTATTGGATTGTAATGAGATGATTGTAACTCACAAATTATTGGATAGTAATGAGTTTATTTTAACTTACAAATTACTGGATTTTAATGAGTTTATTGTAACCCACATATTACTGGATTGTAATGAAATTATTGTAACCCACAAATTATTGGATTGTAATGAGTTGATTGTAACCCACAAATTATTGGATTGTAATGAGTTGATTGTAACCCACAAATTATTGGATTGTAATGAGTTGATTTTAACCCGCAAATTATTGGATTTTATTATATGGCTTTGACCTGTGGCCGATATAACGCGCGCTCTGATTGGCGAAGAGCGAGATCTGAGCGGTTATTATGCAGCCGTAATGCCCACGGGCCGATTACGGATTATGCAAATTAGGAAGAGCCCGGCTCGGAAAATTCAAGCGCATTGAAACGATGAAAGCCGATTACAAACAGTGAGAGAGGTAAATTTAATTTCGAGTAGCTAAAAGTTTAGGGATTTTTCCTTAATAAAATTTATATAGAAGTCGTTTTTGACTTACCGGTAACCTTGGCGAGCACTAGTGAAAAACAATCAAAGTTTGCCGAGTGTTGAGTAAGGCTAAAATCGCTAAGTGAAAAACACCATCGGCAGATGTGTCACGTATCCTGAGCAGAAAACCACAAAGAAACTTATAAGTTATCATATCAGTCACAATATTACCGAAGTATTGAACTCCGTTTCAGTTCTCATCAAATAGATTCCCTCGCTTCAACACAAGCAAGTGAAAATCAGCTTCCAGGATCATCAGATGTAAACAATCGGGCGGTTTCTGTCGGTAGCAGTGTTTCTGATACCTGCAGGAAGTTTTAGACGCTCACAAGGCTTGAAAAGTTCATTCATAAGTCCCAGAATGAATAAGGCCAAGATATGTTGTCGAAAGCGAATGCGAAGATCGAGTTATTCTGAGCAGTGCATTCTGAAGCATTAGTATTTTCTTTCACCGAAAGACCGTTGGTTTGGACCATTTTGAAGCACTTTCTATCTTTTCTATATGCGTTGACGTTTCGCAACAAAAGTTGGAAAAACTCCCGCATCAAGTTGTGGCTCCACGATACTAAAATACCTTTTTGAGGGCTGCGACAATCATTTTTCCCGTAAAGAATTACAGTAGTGAAGTTCACTGACTGTGTAGTTTTGCCCTGGGTTTAAGACGATGAATGAATCGGTAAACGCGCGCAACGCCGGATGTACATTGACGACTTCCGCTCGAATAATTTTTTTTTCTTCAATTCGTGAGCCATATAATAAACAACTTAATAACCTCGACCGTTCGGTCGCTACGGGAAAATCTCCAACCTCGGCCTACCGTATTGACCGAGCGACAGCGAGGTCAATACGGCAAGACCTCAGTTTGAGATTTTCCCGTAACGACCTCACTCTCGGTTATTAAGTAGTTAGTAATGAGATGATTGTAACCCACAAATTATTGGATTTTAATGAGATGATTGTAACCTACAAATTATTGGATTGTAATGAGATGATTGTAACCCACAAATTATTGGATTGTAATGAGATGATTGTAACCTACAAATTATTGGATTGTAATGAGATGATTGTAACCCACAAATTATTGGATTGTAATGAGTTCATTGTAACGCAGAAATTATTGGATTGTAATGAGATGATTGTAAACCTAAAAATTATTGGATTGTAATGAGATGATTGTAACCCACAAATTATTGGATTGTAATTAGTTCATTGTAACCCACAAATTATTGGATTGTTACAAGATGATTGTAACTTAGAAATTATTGGATTGTGAAGATGATTGTAACCCACAAATTATGGGATTGTAGTGCGATAATTGTAATTCATAAATTATTGGATTGTAATGAGATGATTGTAACCCACATGTTATTTGATTGTAGATTGTAACCCAGAAATTATTGGATTGAAATGAGGTGAATTGTGAGTAGTGACTACATATACGCGCGCTAAATGTAACCTGCATATTATTTTTTGATTGGAATGTTTCTTTTCAGTGGTCTCTTGCAAATTAATGACCAATAATCATTGGATTGTACCCGAGATGATTGACACACGAATTAAGAATGGCTTATACTGGTACTTGAAGCCCACAGAAAATGGCCCTCATTAATTTAAATGAGATCCACAATTGCTGGATTAGAAATATTGTGATGGATTGCTTGTACCTATCAACCCGTGTATATTTTTTGAAAGGAGCGATCGCCCAAAGAAAACTTGCAGGGAAAAAAGACAAAAAAAAAGTCTGTGGATGGTGTTTGGCTGGTGGTTGAGGGGCCGTGAAAGAATAAGATTTGTGCGAAGAATCTCCCTCGTTCTCGTGCTTACCTTATTCGTATTTCCCCTACGCCCGCTTTTTCTCTCAGCCCCACAACAAAAAACATATGGCAGCCTTCAAAATGAGTTATCTTACAGAGAAGGAAAAATGTTTGCTATTAAGCTATCTTTCAATCTTGGCAACACATCTCCACCTTTCTCCACGTGTCTCCATCTCATCCAGGTTCTCATTCTGGGAACGTCTAAGACGTTTCAATATATCCTTAAGTGATGGCATACAGGGTGGATACAGTCCACTGAATACGAGTACAGCATTTGTACTTACTGTTTGCTGCATATGAATACATTTGCGGACTGCCACATTCCTTTGCTATAACACCCGCCGCGTATCACTGCAAATGCAGCCTAAGCCCGGTTTTTTTGCAGCAGTTGCTGCCCAGTGCATTAGGAATAGACCATGATTATATTTCTGAGGGGAGGGCAAGATTGTTTTCCCTTTGTTTTATACATTTATTTTCCGTCGCTCGCTTTACGCAACATTTTTCCGTCGGTTGTTCATGTGCCAGAACTGTTTTTGGGCAATTGCCCAGCCTCCCTTACCCTATTCAATTATGAAATGGTTTGTCTTTTATATAACAGCACTTTTAAAATAACTGATCAGGCATGCGCACTGGCTCAACAAGTCTTGGATATTTGACCAGGCTGCAGTATGTTCTTGGAGCAGACGAGCTGTTATCTCCGTTAGTTCAGGATTCTCGGCAATCGTGGGACCATGGAGCTGCAGATTAAGAAAACGAAACTTACTTAAAGCCCTAAGAGCAAATGGTTGTCTTAGCCATTCTTATGTTACGTGCACTAGTTCATATCTTCACCAAAGAAATGCACACATAAGCATATTTTACTCCAAATCGTTTCTGGGAGTCTGGGCACAAAGCAAGGCTTAGACTGTCTAGTCCCCAGGGTTCCTCAATGTTTCATCACAAAAGTACCAGCATTGTAAGGTAAGGTAAAGGTAAAGCCTGCATACGAGCCAAGTGGCCAATCAGGCCGGAACTTATCCCAGTTTCAGTAGCATGATAAGACTAGGAGTATTTCTTCTCACCTCTGGACGGGATGCTAGTCTCCGCAGGGTTACCCCCAGCATTAAATTCGCCGGAACCCATTTCTACACCTGCATGGTTTATAGTTTAGAGTCCCCGGGACTGGAAAATATCCGCCAAGTTCGATCATATTAAGCCAAAGTAACTCCAAATCACGATGCGCCTAGAGCGGTCTTAGCTATTCTTTTAACTTTAAATAAAGCGGGGCTATATTTCGGCCCAGAAGCTCCACACCAAGCGTGCGCTTCTTTTACCTGTGTCTATTTAACTAAAAAATAAGGCCACGATTTAGTTTAAAGTCCCTGGGACTGGAAAATATCCCCAAGTTCCGGCAAATCGACCCAAAGTTGCTCAAAATCAGGATGCGCGTAAGGCGGTCTCGTCTACTCTTTCAGTCTTATGTTGGGTTATATTTCAGCCTAGAAGCTCGACACCGAACGTGCGCTCCTTTAACCTGTGTCCATTGCACTGAAAATTAGGGCCATCAGGAGTTAGTTTCGAGTCCCTGGGACTGGAAAATATCCCCCAAGTTCCGGCAAATCGAGCCAAAGTTGCTCAAAATCACGATGCGCGTAAGGCGGTCTTGGCTACTCTTTTCGTCTTAAAATAAAGTGGGGCTATATTTCGGTCTAGAAGCTCGACACCGAGCGTGCGCTCCTTTTACCTGTGTCCATTTCACTGAAAACTAACGCCATCAGGAGTTAGTTTAGAGTCCCCGGAACTGAAAAATATCGCCCAAGTTTAAGCAAAGCGACCCAGAGTTGCTTGAAATCAGGATACGGGTAAAGCGGTTTCGTCTACTCATTCAGTCTTAAAATGAATTGGGGCTATATCTCGGCCTAGACGCTCGACACCGAGCGTGCGCTCCTTTTACCTGCGTCCATTTCACTGAAAACTAAGGCCGTCAGGAGTTAGTTTAGAGTCCCCGGCACTGGAAAATATCCCCCAAGTTCGGGCCAATTAAGCCAAAGTTGCTCAAATTCACGATGCGCCTAAAACGCTCTTGGCTATTCTTCTAACTTAAAATAAATCGGGGCTATATTTCAGCCAAGAAGCTCGATACCAAGCGTGCGCTCCTTTTACCTGTGTCTGTTTCACTAAAAAATAAGGCCGTAGGAGTTAGTTTAGAGTCCTCGGGACTGGAAAATATCCCCCAAGTTTTGGCAAATCGAGCCAGAGTGGCTCAAGATCACGATACGCGGAACGCGGTCTCGGATACTATTTCAGTCTTAAAATGAAGTGGGGCTATATTTCTGCCTAGAAGCTCAACACCGAGCGTACGCTCCTTTTACCTGTGTCCATTTCACTGCAAACTAAGTTCATCAGGAGTTAGTTTAGAGTCCCCGGGCGTGGAAAATATCCCCCAAGTTTCGCAAATTGAGCCAGAGTTGCTTAAAATCACGATAAGGGGAAGGCGGTTTAGTTTACTCATTCAGTCTTAAATTGAAGTGGGGCTCCATTTTGGCCAAGTAGCTCAACACCGAGCGAGCGTTTCTTTTACCTGTGTCCATTTCACTGAAAGCTAAGGCCATCAGGAATTAATTTAGAGTCCCCGGAACTGGAAAAAATACATAAGTTTCGGCAAATCGAGTTAAAATTGCTCAAAACCACGATGCGCGTAAGGCGGTCTCGGCTACTCTTTAAAACTTAAAATGAAGTGGGGCTATATTTCGGCCTAGAAGCTCGACACCGAGCGTGCGCTTCTTTTACTTGTGTCCATTAAACTGAAAACTAAGGCCATCGGAATAAGTTTAGAGTCCCCGGAACTGGAAAACATTTCCCAAGGTTCGGCAAATCCAGCCAAAGTTTCTCAAAATCACGATACGCGTAGGGCAGCCTCGGCTACTCTTTCAGTCTGAAAATGAAGTGGGGCTATATTTCGGCCTATAAGCTCGACAACGAGCGTGCGCTCCTTTTAGCTTTGTCCATTTCAGTAAAAACTAAGGCAATCAGGAGTTAGTTTAGAGTCCCCGGGACTGGAAAATATACGCTAAGTTTCGGCAAATCGAGCCAAAGTCGCTAAAAATCATGATGCGCGTAAGGCGGTTTCGGCTACTGTTTCAGTCTTAAAATAAAGTGGGGCTATATTTCGGCTTAGAAGCTCGACACCGAGCGCGCGCTTCTTTTACTACTGTCAATTTCGCTGAAAACTAAGGCCATCAGGAGTTAGTTTGGAGTCCCCGCGACTGGAAAATGTCCCTCAAGTTCCAGGAAAACGAGCTAAAGTTGCTCAAAATCACGATGCGCGTAAGGCGGTCTCGCGTACTCTTTGAGTCTTAAAATGACGCAAGGCTACATTTCGGCCTAGAAGCTCGAAACCGAGCGTCCGCTCCTATTACCTTTGTCCACTTTACTGAAACCTAGAACCATCAGAAGTTAGTTTAGAGTCCGCGAGACTGGAAAATATCCCCCAAGTTCCCGCAAATCGAGCAAAAGTTGCTGAAAATCACCATGCGCGTAAGGCAGTCTCGGCTACTCTTTCAGTCTTAAAATGAAGTGGGGCTATATTTCGGCCTAGAAGCTCCACAAAGAGCATGCGCTCCTTTTACCTGTGTCCATTTTGACTAAAAACTAAGTTCATCAGGAGTTAAATTAGTGTCCCCTGGATCGGAAAATATTTCTCATTTTTTGGCAAATCGAGCCACACTTGCTCAAAATCACGATGTGCGTAAGGTGGTCTCAGCTACTCTTTCAGTCTTAAAATAAAGTGGGGCTATATTTCAGTCTAGAAGCTCGAAACCGAGCGTGCGCTCCTTTTACCTCTGTTAATTTCAGTGAAAACTAAGGCCATCAGGAGTTAGTTTAGAGTCCCGGGACTGGAAAAATATCCCCCAAATTCCGGCAAGTCGAGCCGAACAGGCTCAAAATCACCATGCGCGTAAGGCGGTTTCGTTCACTCTCTCAGTCTTAAAATGAAGTGGGGCTATATTTCGGTCTAGAAGCTCGACACCGAGCGTGCGCTCGTTTTACTTGTGTCCATTTCACTGAAACCTAAGGCCATCAGGAGTTAGTTTAGAGTCCCGGGACTAGAATATATCCGCCAAGTTTTGGCAAATCGAGCCATAGTTGCTTAAAATTACGATACGCGTAAGGCGGTTTCGTCTACTCTTTTAGTCTTAAAATGAGGTGGGGCTATATTTTTGTCTAGAATCTCGACACCGAGCCTGCGCTCCATTTAGCTGTGTCCATTTCACCTAAAACTAAGGCTATCAGGAGTTAGTTTATAGACCCCGGGAATGGAAAATATCCCCCAAGTTTCGGCAAATCGAGCCATAGTTGCTTAAAATCACGATGCGCTTAAGGCGCTTTCGTCTACTCTTTCAGTCTTAAAAAGAAGCTGGGCCATATTTCGGCCTAGAAGCTTGACACCAAGGGTGCGCTTCTTTTACCTGTGTCCATTTCACTGAAAACTAGGGCCATCAGGAGTTAGTTTAGAGTCCCCAAGACGGGAACATATCCCCCTTTTTTCGGGAAATCTTGCTCTAGTTGCTTAAAATCACGATATGCGTAAGGCGGTCTCGGCTACTCTTGCAGTCTTAAACTGAAGTGGGGCTATATTTCGGCCTAAAAGCTCGACACCAAGGGTGCCCTCCTTTTACCTGTGTCCATTTCACTAAAAACTGAGGCAATCAGGAGTTAGGTTCGACTCCCTGGGACTTGAAAATATCCCCCAAGTTTCGGCAGTTCGAGCCAAAGTTGCTCAAAATCACGATGCGCGTCAGGCGGTTTTCTCTTCTCCTTCTGTCTTAAAATGAAGTGGGGCTATATTTTGGCCTAGAAGCTCGACACCGAGCTTGCGCTCCATGTACCTGTGTTAATTAATTTCACTGAAAACTGAGGCCATCAGTAGTTAGTTTAGAGTTCCCGGGACTGGAAAGTATCCCCCAAGTTTGCGCAAATTCAGCCAAAGTTGCTCAAAATCACGATGCGCGTAAGGCGGCCTCGGCTACTCTTTTGGTCTTAAAATGAAGTCGCGATATATTTTGGCCTAGAAGCTGGACACCGCGCGTTCGCTTCCTCTACCTAGATCCATTTCACTGAAAACTAAGGCCATCAGGAGTTAATTTAGAGTCCCCGAGACTGGAAAATATCCCCCAAGTCTCCGCAAATCGAGCAAGAGTTGCTTAAAATTACGATACCTGTAAGGCGGTTTCGTCTACTCTTTTAGTCTTAAAATAAAGTAGGGCTATATTTCGGCATAGAAGCTTGACACCAAGCGTGCGCTCCTTTTACCTGTGTCCATTTCACTGAAAACTAAGGCCATCAGGAGTTACTTTAGAGTCCCTGGGACTGGAAAATATCCTCCAAATTCCGGCAAATCAAGCCAAAGTTGCTCAAAGTGACGATGCGCGTAAGGCGGTCTCGGCTACTCTTTCAGTCTTAAAATGAAGTGGAGCTATATTGCGGCCTAAAAGCTCGACACCGAGCGTTCGCTCCTTTTACCTGTGTCAATTTCACTGAAAACTAAGGCAATCAGGAGTTAGTTTAGTGTCCCTGGAACTGGGAAGTATCCCCAAAGTTGCGGCAAATCGAGGGAAAGTGGCTCAAAATCACGGTACGTGTAAGGCAGTCTCGGCTAGCATTTTAGTCTTAAAATGAAATGGCTCTATATTTCGGCCTAGAAGCTTGACACCGAGAGTGCGCTCCTTTTACCTGTGTCCATTTTACTGAAAACTAAGGCCATCAGGAGTTAGTTCAGAGTCCTGGGGACTGGAAAATATCACCCAAGTTCCGGCATATCGAGCCAAAGTGGCTCAAAATCACGATGAGCTTAAGAGGGTCTTGGCTACTCTTTCAGACTTAAAATAAAGTGGGCTATATTTCGGCCTAGAAGCTCGACAGCGAGCGTGCGCTCCTTTTACCTGTGTCCATTTCACTGAAAACTAACGCCATCAGGAGTTAGTTTAGAGTCTTCGGGACTGGAAAATATCCCCCAAGTTCCGGCAAATCGAGCCAAAGTCGCTCAAAATCACCTTGCACGTAAGGCGGTCTCGGCTACTCTTTAAGTTTTAAAATAAAGTGGGGCTATATTTCGGCCTAGAAGTTCGACACCGAGTATGCGGTCCTTTTAACTGTGTCCACTTCACTGAAAACTAAGGTCATCAGCAGTTAGTTTAGAGTCCCCGGGAGTGGAAAATTTGCCCGAAGTTCCTGCAAATCGAGCCTAAGTTGCTCAAAATCAGGATGCGCGTAACGCGGTCTCGGCAACTCTTTCAGTCTTAAAATGAAGTGCACCTATATTTCGGCCTGGAAGTTCGACACCGATTGTACGCCCCTTTTACCTGTGTCCATTTTACTGAAAACTGAGGCCATCAGGAGTTACATTAGAGTCCTTGGGACTGGAAAATATCCCCTAAGTTTCGGCAAATCGACCCAAATTTGCTCACAATCACGATGCGCGTAAGGGGATCTCGGCTACTCTGTTAGTCTTAAAATAAAGTGGGGCTATATTTTGGCCTAGAAGCTCGACACGGAGCGTGCGCTTTTTTAACCTGTGTCTATTTCACTAATAACTAAGGCAATCAGGAGTTAGTTCAGAGTCCCCGATACTGGAAAATATCTCCCAAGTTCCGGCATATCAAGCCAAAGTTGCTCAAAATCACGTTGCGCGTAGGGCGGTCTCGGCTACTCTCTTGGTCTTAAAATGAAGGGGGCTATATTTCGGCCTAGAAGCTCGACACCGAGCGTGCGCGCCTTTTACGTAGGTCTATTTCACTGAAACCTAAGGCCATCAGGAGTTAATTAAGAGTCCTCGGGACTGGAAAATATTTCCCAAGCTCCGGCAAATCGAGCCAAAGTGGCCAAAATCACGATGAGCGTAAGGAGCTTTCGGCTACTCTTTCAGTCTTGAAATGAAGTGGAGCTATATTTCGGCCTAGAAGCTCGACACCGATCGTGCGCTCCTTTTACCTGTGTCCATTTCACTGAAAACTAAGGCCATCAGGAGTTAGTTTAGAGTCCCTGGGACTGCAAAATATCCCCCAAGTTTTGGCAAATTGAGCCAGAGTGGCTCAAAATCACGATGCGCCTAAGGTGGTCTCGTCTACTCTTTCAGCCTTAAAATAAACACGTATGGGCCAAACCACTCCCAAATGTTTCGTCAGTTCTTTGGTTTTTCACATTATTTCGCATTACTTAAAAAGCATTGACTCTTTCTACACCAAACTTTCCAGATGAGGAGGAGACCTATTGCCAATTATATTTACGTGAAAATGTCAGTAAATGTCAAAGTTGTGGTTTTTGCCACTTTTGAAGTTTTTATTATGCATATTTTTACAATGCGTTCGAAAGAGCACATCAAGGGGAGTGGATGCCTGAAAAAATTTTGTCCATATCACAAAAATTAAATGAAATATGGCATTTTTAAATATGAAAAACAACTCTGCAAAATATGGGTTCCCCCTTGAGAGAAATTTCCAAATTGGAGCCGTAATTTTGTTCCAGCAAATGCAGCTATGTTGCACATGTGATGTGCCAGATGACTAAAGCAAAAATAAAGAAGAAAATTGGAATAAAAAATTATCCCTCTAGTGTTATTGAGTTACAATTAGTTTTGTTACGTCATAACCTGTGACGTCACCCGTTTTTTTACTGTTAATACCATCCTAACAAAGCCGAAAATCAAATTTCTAAAACCATACGAGTTTTGACAACATCAAGCTTTCTATTTTTCTAGATTATTAGCCTTCCTAGAAAAAACTGAAAAAAATAAACTAGAGAGACTGACTTAAGAAAAACAGTATGGTTAAGCAGATTCCGCGGGGACAGCAAAAAAATATAAATCGAGCCAAAGTTGCTCAAAACCACGGTCCGCGTAAGGCGGTCTCGGCTACTCTTTCAGTCCTAAAATGAAGTAGGGATATATTTCGGCCTAACAGCTCGACACCGAGCGTGCGCTACTTTTACCTGTGTCTATTTCACTGAAAAGTAAGGCCATCAGGAGTTAGTTTAGAGTCCCCGATACTGGAAAATATCTCCCAAGTTTCTGCAAATCGAGCCAAAGTTGCTAAAAACCACGGTCCGCGTAAGGCGGTCTCGGCTACTCTTTCAGTCCTAAAATGAAGTAGGGATATATTTCGGCCTAAAAGCTCGACACCGAGCGTGCGCTCCTTTTACCTGTGTCCATTTCACTGAAAACTAAGGCCATCAGGAGTTATTTTAGAGTCCCCGGAACTGGAAAATATCCCCCAAGTTCCAGCAAGTCGAGCCGAAGAGCCTCAAAATCACCATAAGCGTAAGGCGGTCTCGGCTTCTCTTTCAGTCTTAAAATAAAGTGGGGCTATCTTTCGGCCTAGAAGCGCGACACCGAGCGTGCGCTCCTTTCACCTGTGTTCATTTCACTAAAAACTAAGCCCATCAGGAGTTAGTTTAGAGTCCGCGATAGTGGAAAATATCCCCCAAGTCCCGGCAAATTGAGCCAAAGTTGCTTAAAATCTCGATGCACGTAAGGCGGTCTCGGCTACTCTTCCAGTCTTAAAATGAGGTGGGCCTATATTTCGGCCTAGAAGCTCGACATCGAGCGTGCGCTCCTTTTACCTTTGTCCATTTTACTGAAAACTAAGGCCATCAGGAGTTAGCTTAGCGTCCCTGGGACAAAAAAAATATGCCCCAAGTTTCGGCAAATCGAGCCATAGTGGCTCAAAATTACGCTGCGCGTCAGGCGGTTTCGTCTACTCTTTCAGTGTTAAAACGAAGTGGGGCTATATTTCGGAAGAGAAGCTCGACACCGAGCGTGCGCTCCTTTTAGCTGTGTCCATTTCACTGAAACCTATGGCCATCAGGATTTAGTTTAGAGTTCTCGGGACTGGAAAATATCCCCTAAGTTCCGGTAAATAGAGCCTAGGTTGCTCAAAACGACGATGCACGTAAGGTAGTTTTGGCTACTCCTTCAGTTTTCAAATAAACTAGGGCCATATTTCGGCTGGACACTGAGCGTGCGCTTCTTTTACCTGTGTCCAATTCACTAAAAACTAAGCCCATTAAGAGTGAGTTAGAGTCCCAGGGACTGGAAAACATTCTCAAGTTCCGGCAAATCGAGCCAAAGTTGCCCAAAATCAGGATGCGTGTAAGGCGGTCTCGGCTACTCTTTAAGTCTTAAAATGAAGTGCGCCTATATTTCGGACTAGAAGCTCGACACCGAGCGTGCGCTCCTTTTACCTGTGTCCATTTCACTAAAAACTAAGGCCATCAGGAGTTAGTTTAGAGTCCCCGGGACTCGCAAATATCCCTCAAGTTTTGGCAAATCGAGCCAAAGTTGGTCAAACTCACGATGCGCGTAAGGCCGTCTCTGCTACTCTTTCAGTCTCAAAGTGAAGTGGGGCTATCTATCGGCCCCAAAGCTCGAAAGTGAGCGTTCAAAAAGTTTTGCTGTGTCCATGTTACTGGAAACCAAGGCCCTCACGAGTTAGTTTAGAGTCCCCGGTACTGGAAAATATCCTCCAAGTTCCGGGAAATCGAGCCAAAGTTGTTCAAAATCACGGTGCGCGTAGGGCGGTCTCGGCTACTCTTTCAGTCTTAAAATGAAGTGGGACTATATCTCGGCCCAGAGGCTCAAAAGTGAGCGTTCAAAAAGTTTTGCTGGGTCCATTTCACTGCAAACCAAGGCAATCAGGAGTTAGTTTAGAGTCCCCCGGACTGGAAAATAACCCCCAAGTTCCGGGAAATCGAGTTAAAGTTGGCCAAAATCACGATGCGCGCAAGGCGCTTTCGGTTGCTCTTTCAGTCTTAAAGTAAAGTGGGGCTATATTTCGACCCAGAAGCTCGAAAGTGAGTGTTAAAAAAGTTTTGCTGTGTCTATTTTACTTTAAGCTAAGGCCATCAGGAGTTAGTTTACAGAACCCTGGACTAGAAAATATTCCCCAAGTTCCGGGAAATCGAGCCCAAGCTGGTCAAAATCACGATTTTCGTAAGGCGGTCTCGGCTATTCTATCAGTCTTAAAGTAAAGTGGGGCTATATTTTGGCCCAGAAGCTCGAAAGTGAGCGTTGAAAAAGTTTTGCTGCGTCAGTTTCACTGCAAAACAAGGCCAGAAGAAATTAGTTTAGACTTCCCGGTACCGGAAAATATACCCCAAGTTCCGGGAAATCGAGCCAAAGTTGGTCAAAATCACGATGCGCGTAAGGCGGTCTCGGCTACTCTTTCAGTCATAAAGTAAAGTGGGGCTCTCTTTCGGCCTGGAACCTCGAAAGTGAACGTTCAAAAAGTTTTGCTGTGTCCATTTCACTGCAAACCAAGGCCATCGGGAGTTAGTTGTGAGTCCCCGAGCTAGAAAATATCTCCAAAGTTCCGGGTAATCGAGCCGAAGTTGGTTAAAATCGCTATGCGCGTGAGGCGGTCTTGGCTAGCGTATCAATCTTAAAGTGAAATGGGGCTATATTTCCGCCCAGAAGCTCGAAACTGAGTGTTAAAAAGTTTTGCTATGTCCATTTCACTGCAAACCAAGGCCATCAGGACTTTGTTTACAGTCCCCGGGACTGGATAATATCTACCAAGTTCCGGGATATTGAGCAGAAATTGGTCAAAATCACTATGATCGTTTGGCGGTATCGGCTACTCTCTCAGTCTTAAAGTAAAGTGGGCTATATTTCGCCCAGAAGCTCGAAAGTGAGCGTTCAAAAGGTTTTGTTGTGCCCATTTCACTGCAAACCAAGGCCATCAGGAGTTAGTGTAGAGTCCCCGGGCAGGAAAATATCCTCTAGTTCCGGGAAATCGAGCCGAAGTTGGTCAAAATTACGATGCGCGGAAGGCGGTCTCGGCTACTCTTTGAGTCTTAAAATGAAGTGGGGCTATATTTCGGCCTAAAAGGTCGACACCGAGCGTGCGCTCCATTTACCTGTGTCAGTTTCACTTGAAACTAAAGCCATCAAGAGTTAGTTTAGAGTCCCCGTGACTGGAAAATATCTCCTAAGTTCCGGCAAATCGAGCCGAAGTTGCTTAAAACCAGGATGTGCTTTAGCCGGTGTCGGCTACTCTTTCAGTCTTAAAATGAAGTGGGGCTATATTTGGGCTTAGAAGCTCGACACCGAGCGTGCGCTCCTTTTAGCTGTGTCCATTTGAATGAACACTAAAGCCATCATTAATTAGTTTAGAGTCCCTGGGACTGGAAAATATCCCTTAAGTTACGGAAAATAGAGCCAAAGCTGCTCAAAATTACAATGCGCGTAAGGCGGTCTCGGCTACCCTTTTAGTCTTAAAATGAAGTAGGGCTATATTTCGGCCTAGAAGCTCGACACCGAGCGTCCGCTCCTTTTCCCTGTGTCCATTTCACCGAAAACTAGGGCCATTAGAAAATAGTTTGGAGGCCCCGAGACTGAAAAATATCTCCCAAGTTCCCGCAAATCGAGTCAAAGTTGCTCAAAATCACGCTGCGCGTACGGCGGTCTCGGTTGCTCTTTCAGTCAAATAAAGTGGGGCTATATTACGCCCTAGAAGCTCGAAACCGAGCTTGCCCTCCTTTTAATTGTGTCCATTTCACTAAAAACTAACGCCATCAGGAGTTAGGTTAGAGTTCCCGGGACTGGAAAATACGAGCCAAGTTAAGGGAAAACGAACCAAAGTTGACACCGAGCGTGCGCTCATTTTACCTGTGTCAATTTCACTGAAAACTAAGGCCATCACGAATTAGATTAGAGTCCCTGGGACTGGAAAATATCCCCCAAGTTTCCCCAAATCGAGCCAAAGTTGCTCAAAATCACGACGCGCGTAAGGCGGTCTCGGCTACTGTTTCAGTCTTTGGGGCTATATTTCGGCCTAGAAGCTGGACACTGAGGGTGCGCTCCTTTAAGCTGTGCCATTTCACTGAAAACGAAGGCCATCAGGAGTTAGTTTAGAAACCCCGGGACTTAAAATATCCTCCAAATTCCGGCAAATCGAGCTAAAGTATCCCAAAATTACGACGCCCGTGAGGCGGTCTCGGCTTTTCTTTTAGTTCTAAAATGAAGTTTGGCTACATTTTGGCCTCGAAGCGCGACACTAACCGTGCGCTCCTTTTACTTGTGTCCATTTCACTGAAAACTAAGGCCATCACGAGTTAGTTTAGAACCCCCAAAAATGGAAAATATCCCCCAAGTACCGGCAAATCGAGGCAAAGTTGCTCATAATCACCATACGCGTAACGCGGTCTCGGCTACTCTTTCAGTCTTAAAAAGAAGTGAAGCTATATTTCGGCCTACAAGCTCAAGAGCGAGCGTACGCTCCTTTTACCTGTGTCCATTTCACTTAAAACTAAGGCCATCAGGAGTTAATTTAGAGTCTCCAGGACTGGAAAATATCTCCCAAGTTTCGGCAAATTGAATCAAGGTTGCTCAAAATCACGATGCGCGTGAGGCGGTCTCGGCTACTCTTTCAGTCTTAAAGTGAAATATGGCTATATTTCGGCCCAGAAGCTCGAACGTGAGCGCTCAAGAAGTTTCGCTGTGTTCATTTCACTGCAAACCAAGGCCATTAGGAGTTACTTTAGAGTCCCGGGGACTGGAAAATGTACCCCAAGTTCCGGAAAATTGAGCCGAACTGGGTCAAAGTCACGATGCGCGCAAGGCGGGTCGACTACTCTATCAGTCTTAAAGTGAAGTGGGGCTATATTTCGGCCCAGAAGCTCGAAACTTAGCGTTCAAAAAGTTTTGCTGTTTCCATTTCACTGGAAACCAAGGCCATCAGAAGTTAGTTTAGAGTCCCCGGGACTGCAAGATATCCCCCAAGTTCCGGACGTCGAGTCGAACTTGGTCAAAATCACAATGCGCGTAAGGTGGTCTCTGCTATTCTTTCAGTCTTAAAATGAAGTGGGGCGATATTTCGGGCTACAAGCTCGACACCGAGCGTGCGCTTCTTTTACCTGTGTCCATTTCCGTTAAATCTAAGGCCATCAGGAGTTAGTTTCGAGTCTCCGAGACTGGAAAAAATCTGCCAAGTTCCCGCAAATAGAGGCAAAGTTGCTCAAAATCAAGCTGCGCGTGAGGCGATCTCGGCTACTTTTTCAGTCTTAAAGTAAAGAGGGGATCTATTTTGGCCTTGAGGGTTGACACCGAGCGTGCGCTCATTTTACCTGTGTCAATTTCACTAAAAACTAAGGCCATCAGGAGTTAGATTAGAGTCCCCGGGACTAGAAAATATCCCCCAAGTCGAGCCATAGTTGCTCAAAATCACGATGCGCGTAAGGCGGTCTCGGCTACTCTTTTAGTCTTAAAAAAAAAGCCGGGCTATATTTCGGCCTAAAAGCTGAACACCGAGCGTCCGCTCCTTTTACCTCTGTCAATTTCACTGAAATTTAAGGCCATCAGGGTTAAGTTTAGAGTCCTGGGACTGGAAAATATATCACAAGTTCCGGGAAATCGAGCCAAAGTGGCTCAAAATTATGACGGGCGTAAGGCGGTCTTGTCTACTCTTTCAGTCCTTAAATAAAGTGGGCTATATTTCGGCCTAGAAGCTTGGCACCGGGAGTGCGCTCCTTATACCTGTGTCAATTTCACTGAAAACTAAGGCAAACAGGAGTTAGTTTGGAGTCCTCGGGACTGGAAAATATCCCCCAAGTTCCGGCAAATCGAGGCAAAGTTGCTCAAAATCACAATGCGCGTCAGGCGGTCTCGGCTACTCTTTCAGTCTTAAAATAAAGCGGGCTATATTTTGGCCTAGAAGTTCGACACCGAGCGTGCAATCCTTTTACCTGTGTCCATTTCACTGAAAACTTAGGCTATCAGGAGTTAGTTTAGAGTCCCTAGGAATAGAAAATATCCCCCAAGTTCCGGGAAATCGACCCAAAGTTGCTCAAAATCACGAAGCGCGTAAGGCGATCTTGACTACTCTTTCAGTCGTAAAATCAAGAAAGGCTATATTTCGGACTAGGACACCGAACGAGCGCTCCTTTTACCTGTGTCCATTTCACTGAACACTAAGGCCATCACGAGTTAGTTGAGAGTCCCCATAACTGAAAAATATCCTCCGTGTTGCCGCAAATCGAGCCAAAGTTGGTCACAATCACGATGCGCGTAAGACGGTCTCGGCTACTCTTTCAGTCTTAAAATGAAGTGGGGCTATATTTCGACCTAGAAGCTCAACACCGAGCGTGCGTTCCTTTTACCTGTGTACATTTCACTGAAAACTAAGGCAATCAGGAGTTAGTTTAGAGTCCCCGGGACTGCAAAATATAACTTAAATTCAGTTAAATCGAGCCAAAGTTCCTCATAATCACGATGCGCGTAAGGCGGTCTCGGCTACTCTTTTAGTCTTAAAATAAAGTGGGGCTATATTTCGGCCTAGAAGCTCGAAACGAGCGTGCGCTCCTTTTACCCTTGTCCATCTCACTGAAAACTAAGGCCATCAGGAGATAGTTTAAAGTCCCCGCGTAAGGCGGTTTCGTCTCCTCTTTTAAACTTAAAATGATGTGGGGCTATATTTTAAAATATCCCCCAAGCTCCGGCAAATCAAGTCAAAGTTGCTCAAAATCACGATGCGCCTAAGGCGGTTTCGGCTACTCTTTCAGTCTTAAAATAAAGTGGGAATATATTTCGGCCTACAAGCTCGACACCGAGCGTGCGCTCTTTTTGCCTGTGTCAATTTCACTGAAAACTAAGGCAATCACGAGTTAGATTAGAGTCCCCGGGACTGGAAAATATCCCCCAAGTTTCGTTAAAGGGAGCCAAAGTTGCTCAAAATCACGATGCGCGTAAGGCGGTCTCGGCTACTTTTTCAGTATTAAAGTAAAGTGGACTATATTTCGGCCCAGAAGCTTGAAGGTGAGCGTTCAAAAAGTTTTGCTGTCTCCATTTCACTGCAAACCAAGGCCATCAAGAGTTAGTTTAGAGTCCCTGGGACTGGAAAATATCCCCCAAGTTACGGAATATCGACGCGAAGTTGGTCAAAATCATGATGCGCGCACGCCGGTCTCGGCTACTCTTTAAGTCGTAAGTGATGTGGGACTATATTTCGGCCTAGAAGCTCGAAAGTGTGCGTTCAAAAACTTGTGCTGTGTGAATTTCACTGCAAACCATGGCCATCAGGAGTTAGTTTAGAGTCGGCGGGACTGGAAAATATTCCCCAAGTTCCAGGAAAGCGAGCAGAAGTTGATCAAAATCACGATGCGCGTAACGCGGTCTCGGCTACTGTTTCAGTCTCAAAGTGCAGTGTGGCTATATTTAGGCCCACAAGCTCGAAAGTGAGCGTTCAAAAAGTTTTGCTGTGTCCATTTCACTGGAAACCAAGGCCATCAGGAGTTAGTATAGAGTCCCCGGGACTGGAAAATATTCTCCAAGTTCCAGGAAATGGCGCCGAAGTTGATGAAAATTACGATGCGCGTAACGGGCTCTCGGCTATTCTTTCAGTCTTAAATTTAAGTAGGGCTATATTTCGGCCCTGAAGCTCGAAGGTGAGCGTTCGGAATGTTTTGCTGTGTTCAGTAAACTGCAAACCAAGGTCATCGGGAGTTAGTTTAGCGTCCCCGGGACTTTAAATTATTCGCGAACTTCCGGGAAATCGAGCAAAAAGTGGCCCAAAATCACGATGCGCGTAAGGCGGTCTCGGCTACTCTTTCAGTCTTAAAATTAAGAGGGGGTATATTTCGACCTAGAAGGTCGAGACCGGGTGTGCGCTAATTTTACCTGTGTCCATTTCACTGACATCTTAGGCCATCAGGAATTAGTTTAGAGTCCTTGGGACTGGAAAATATTTCCCAAATTCTGGCAGATCGAGCCAAAGTTGCTCAAAATCACGATGCGCGTAAGGCGGTCTCGGCTACTCTTTCAGTCTTAAAATGAAGTGGGGCTATATTTCGGCCGACAAGCTCAACACCGAGCGTGCGCTCCTTTTGCCTGTGTACATATCACTGAAAACTAAGTTCATCAGGAGTTAGCATAGAGTCCTCGGGACTGGAAAATATTCCCCAAATTCCGGCAAATCGAGCCAAAGATGCTCAAAATCACGATGCGCGTAAGGCGGTCTCGGCTACTCGTTTACTCCGAAAATGAAGTGGGGCTATATTTCGGTTCTACAAGCTCGACACCGAGCGTGCTCTCCTTTTACCTGTGTCCATTTCACTAAGAACTAAGTCCATCAGGAGATAGTTTAGAATCCTCGAGACTGGAAGCTATCCTGCAAGTTTCGGCAAATTGAGCCATACTTTCTTAAAATTACGATAAGCCTACGGCAGTTTCGTTTACTCTTTCAGTCTTAAAATGAACTGGGGCTACATTTCGGCCTAGAAGCTCGACACTGAGCGTGCGCTCCTGTTACCTGTGACCATTGTACTGAAAACTAAGGCCATCAAGAGTTAGGGTGGAGTCCCCGGGACTGGAAAATATCCCCCAAGTTTTGGCAGATCGAGCCATAGTGGCTAAAAATTTCGATGCGCTTAAGGCGGTTTCGTCTACACTTTCAGTCTTAAAATAAAGTGGGGCTATATTTCGGCCTACAACCTGGAAACCTAGCATGCGCCCCTTTTACCTGTGTCCATTTCACTAAAAACCAAGGCATTCAGGAGTTAGTTTAGAGCTTCCGGGAGTGGAAAATATCCCGCAAGTCCCAGGAAATCAAGCCGAAGTTCGACAAAATTACCATGCGCGTAAGGCGGTCCCGGCTACTCTTTCAGTCTTAAAGTGAAGTCGGGCTATATTTCGGCCCAGAAGCTCGAAATTGAACGTTCAAAGAGTTTGGCTGTGTCCATTTCACATAAAACCAAGGCCATCAGGAATTAGTTTAGAGTGCCAGGGACTGGGAATTATCTCTCAAGTTCCGGGAAATCGAGCCGAAGTAGCCCAAAATCACGATGCACGTAAGGCGGTGTCGGCTAGTCTTTCAGTCTTAAAGTGAAGTAGGGCTATGCTTCGGCCCAGAAGCTCGAAAGTGAGCGTTCAAAAAGTTGTGCTGTGTCCATTTCACTGCAAACCAAGGCAATCAGGAGTTAGTTTAGAGTCCCCGGTACCGCAAAATATCCCCCATTTCTCGGGAAATCGAGCCAAAGTTGGTCACAATCACGATGCGCGTAAGGCGGTCCCGGTTACTCTTTCATTCTTAAAGTGAACTGGGGCAATATTTGCACCCAGAAGCTGGAAAGTGAGCGTTCAAAAAGTTGTGCTGTGTCCCTTTCACTCCGGAGCAACGCCATCAGGAGTTACTTTAGAGTCCGCGGGACTGGAAAATATCCCCCAAGTTCCGGGAAATCGAGCCGAAGTTGGTCAAAATTACGATGGGCGTAAGGCGGTCTCGGCTACTCTTTCACTCTTAAAGTGAAGTGGAGCTATATTTCGGCCTAGAAACTCGAGACCGGGCGTGCGCTATTTTTACCTGTGTCCATTTCACTGACATCTTAGGCCATCAGGAGTTAGTTTAGAGTCCTTGGGACTGGAAAATATTTCTCAAATTCTGGCAGATCGAGCCAAAGTTGGTCAAAACCACGATGCGCGTAAGGCGGTCCCGGTTACTCTTTCATTGTTAAAGTGAAGTGGGGCAATATTTCCGCCCAGAAGCTCGAAAGTGAGCGTTCAAAAGTTTTGCTGTGTCCATTTCACTGCAAAACAAGGCCATCACGACTTAGTTTAGCGTCCAAGGGACAAGAAATATCCCCCAAGTTACGGGAAATCCACCCGAAGTTACTCAAAATCACGATGCGCTTAAGGGGGTCTCGGCTACTCTTTCAGTCTTAAGGTAAAGTGGGCTTAGATTTAACTCCAGAAGCTCGAAAGTAAGGGTTCAAAAATTTTTGTCTCTATTTCACTCACATCTTAGACAATCAGGAGTGAGTTAAGAGACTTTGGGACTGGAAAATATCTCCCAAGTTTCGCCAGATCGAGCCGAAGATCCTCAAAATCACAATGCGCGTAAGGCGCTCCCGCCTACTCTTTCAGTCTTAAAAAGAAGTAGGGCTATTTTTCGGCCAGCAAGCTCGAAAGTGCGCGTTGAAAAAGTGTTCCTGTGTTCATTTCACTGGAAACCAAGGCCATCAGGAGTTAGTTTAGAGTCCCCGGGACTGGAAAATATCCCCCTATTTGCGGGAAATGGAGCCGAAGTTGATCAAAATCACGATGCGCGTAAGGCGGTCTCGGCTACTGTTTCAGTCTTAAAGTAAAGTGTGGCTATATTTCGGCCATCAAGCTCAAAAGTGAGCGTTCAAAAAGTTTTGCTGTATCCATTTCACTGCAAAGCAGGGCCATCAGGACTTAGTTTAGCGTCCAAGGTACTGGAAAATGTTCCGCAAGTTCCGGGAGATCTAACCGAAGTTTGTCAAAATCACAATGCGCGTAAGGTGGTCTCGGTTACTCTTTAAGTCTTAAAGTAAAGTGGGGGTTTATTTCGGCAAGGAAGCTCGAAGGTGAGCGTTCAAAAAGTTTTGCTCTGTCCATTTCACTGCAAACCAAGGCCATCAGGAGCTAGTTTAGAGTTCCTGGGACTGGAAAATATCCCCCAAGTTCCGGAATATCGACCCGAAGTTTGTCAAACTCACGATGCGAGCAAGGCGGTCTCGGCTACTCTTTCAGTCTTAAGTGAAGTGGGGCTATATTTCGGCCCAGAATCTCGAAAGTGTGCGTTCAAAAAATTATGCTGTGTCCATTTCAATATAAACCAAGGCCATCAGCAGTTAGTTTAGAGTCCCCGGAACTGGAAAATATCCCCCAAGTCCCTGGAATTGGAGGCGAAGTTGATCAAATTCATGATGCGCGTAACGTGGTCTCGGCTGCTGTTTCAGTCTTAAAGTCAAGTGTGCCTATATTTGGGCCCACAAGCTCGAAAGAGAGCGTTCAAAAAGTTTTGCTGTCTCCATTTCACTTCAAAACAAGGCCATCAGGACTTAGTTTAGCGTCCAAGGCACTCGAAAATATCCCCCAAGTTCCGGGAGATCCATTGGAAGTTCGTCAAAATTACGATATACGTAAGGCGGTTCCGGCTACTCTTTCAGTCTTAAAGTAAAGTCGGGCTATATTTCTATCCAGAAGCTCGAAAGTGAGCGTTCAAAAAGTTTTGCTGTGTGCATTTCACTGCAAACCAAAGCCATCAAAAGTTAGTTTAGGGTCTGCGGGACTGGAAAATATTCCCCAAGTTCCGGGAAAGCGAGCCGAAATTGATCAAAGTCACGATGCGCGAAATGCGGTCTCGGCTACTGTTTCAGTCTTAAAGTAAAGTGTGGCTATATTTCGGCCGACAAGCTCGAAAGTGAGCGTTCAAAAAGTTTTGCTCTGTCCATTTCAATGGAAGGCAAGGCGATCAGGAGTTAGTTTAGAGTCCCCGGGACTGGAAAATATCCCCCAAGTTCCGAGAAATCGATCCGAAAATGGTCAAAATCACGATGCGCGTAAGGAGATCTCGGCTACTCTTTCAGTCTTAAAGTGAAGTGGGGCTATATTTCGGCCCACAAGCTCCAAAGTGGGCGTTCAAAATAATATGCTGTGCGCATTTCAGTGCAAACCAAGGCCATTCGAAGTTAGTTTAGAGTCCCCCGGACTGGAAAATATCCCAAAAGTTGCGTGAAATCGAGCAGAACTTGGTCTAACTCACGATGCGCGTGAGGCGGTCTCGGCTACTATTTCAGTGTGAAAGTGAAGTGGGATTCTATTTCGGCCCAAAAGCTACAAAGAGAGTGTTCAAAAGCTTTCCTTTGTCCATTTCACTGAAAACCAAGGCCATCACGAGTTAGTTTAGAGGCCGCGGAAATGGAATATATCCCCCAAGTTCCGGGAAATCAAACCGAAGTTCGTCAAAATCACGATGTGCGTAAGGTGGTCTCGGCTACTCTTTCAGTCTTAAAGTGAAGTGGGGCAATATTTCGGCCCAGAAGCTCGAAAGTGAGTGTTTAAAAAGCTTTGCTCTTTCACTTTCAGTGCAAACCAAGGCCATCAGAAGTTAGTTTAGAGTCCCCGGGACTGGAGAATATCCCCCAAGTCCCGGGAAATCGAGCCGAAGTTGATCAAATTCATGATGCGCGTAACGTGTTCTCGGCTACTGTGTCAGTCCTAAAGTGAAGTGTGGCTATATTTCGGCCCACAAGCTAGAAAGTGAGCGTTCAAAAAGTTTTGTTGTGTCCATTTTTCTTCAAAACAAGGCCATCAGGACTTAGTTCAGCGTCAAGGGACTGCAAAATATCCCCCAATTTCCGGGAAATCCATTCGAAGTTCGTCAAAATTACGATGCCCGTAAGGCGGTCTCATCTACTCTTTCAGTCTTAAAGTAAAGTGGGGCTATATTTCTGCCCAGAAGCTCCAAAGTTGTGCTCTGTCCATTTCACTGAAAACCAAGGCCATAAGGAGTTACTTTAGAGTCCCTTTGACTGGAATATATCCCACAAGTTTCGGGAAATAAACGCGAAATTGGTCAAAATCACGATTCGCTCAAGACGGTCTCGCCTACTCTTTCAGTCTTAAAGTAAAATGGGGCTCTATTTCGGCCCAGAAGCTCGAGAGTGAGCGTTCAAAAACTTTCGCTGCGTCCATTTCACTGCAAACCAAGACAAGCAGGAGTTAGTTGAGAGTCACGAGGCGCGTAAGGCGGTCTCGGCTACTCTTTCAGTGTTAAAGTAATGGGGGGCTATATTTTGGCCCAGAAGCTCGAAATTGAGCGTTCAAAAAGTTTTGCTGGGTCCATTTTACTGCAAAACAAGGCCATCAGGAATTAGTTTAGAGTCCTCAGAACTGGAATATATCCCCTTAGTTCCGGCAAATCGAGCCGAAGCTGCTCAAAATCACGATGCACGTAAGGCGGTCTCGGCTACTCTGTCAGTCTTCAAGTGAAGTGGGGTTCTATTTCGGTCCAGAAGCTCGAAAGTATGCGTTCAAAAACTTTTTCTGTTTCCGTTTAACTGTAAACCAAGACCAGCACGAGTTAGTTTAGAGTCCCCGGTACTGGAGAATATCCCCCAAGGTCCGGGAAATCGAGCCGAAGTTGATCAAATTCATGATGCGCGTAACGTGGTCTCGGATACTGTGTCAGTCCTAAAGTAAAGTGTGGCTATATTTCGGCGCACAAGCTCGAAAGTGAGCGTTCAAAAAGCTTTGCTGTGTCAATTTCACTGCAAAACAAGGCCATCGGCACCTAGTTTAGCGTCCAAGGGACTGGAAAATATCCCCCAAGATCCGGGAAATCACCCGAAGTTTGTCAAAATCACGATGCGCGTAAGGCGGTCTCGGCTACTTTTTCAGTATTAAAGTAAAGTGGGCTATATTTCGGCCGAGAAGCTTGAAGGTGAGCGTTCAAAAAGTTTTGCTGTCTCCATTTCACTGCAAACCAAGGCCATCAGGAGTTAGTTTAGAGTCCCCGGGACTGGATAATATTCTCCAAGTTCCAGGAAATGGCGCCGAAGTTGATGAAAATTACGATGCGCGTAACGGGCTCTCGGCTATTCTTTCAGTCTTAAATTTAAGTAGGGCTATATTTCGCCCCTAAAGCTCGAAGGTGAGCGTTCAGAATGTTTTGCTGTGTTGATTAAACTGCAAACCAAGGTCATCGGGAGTTAGTTTAGCGTCCCCGGGACTTTAAATTATTCGCCAACTTCCGGGAAATCGAGCAAAAGTGGCCCAAAATCACCATGCGCGTAAGGTGGTCTTGGCTACTCTTTCAGTCTTAAAATTAAGGGGGGCTATATTTCGACGTAGAAGCTCGAGACCGGGCGTGCGCTAATTTTACCTGTGTCCATTTCACTGACATCTTAGGCCATCAGGAGTTAGTTTAGAGTCCTTGGGACTGGAAAATACTTTCCAAATTCTGGCACATCGAGGCAAAGTTACTCAAAATCACGATGCGCGTAACGGGCTCTCGGCTATTCTTTTAGTCTTAAATTTAAGTAGGGCTATATTTCGGCCCTGAAGCTCGAAGGTGAACGTTCAGAATGTTTTGCTGTGTTCATTAAACTGCAAACCAAGGTCATGGGGAGTTAGTTGAGCGTCCCCGGGACTTTAAATTATTCGCCAACTTCCGGGAAATCGAGCAAAAGTGGCCCAAAATCACGATGCGCGTAAGACGGTCTCGGCTACTCTTTCAGTCTTAAAATTAAGGGGGGCTATATTTCGGCCGACAAGGTCAACACCGAGCGTGGGCTCCTTTTGCCTGTGTATATATCACTAAAACTAAGTTCATCAGGAGTTAGCATAGAGTCCTCGGGACTGGAAAATATTCCCCGAATTCCGGTAAGTCGAACCAAAGATGCTCAAAATCACGATGCGCGTAAGGCGGTCTCGGCTACTCGTTTACTCCGAAAATGAAGTGGGGCTATATTTCGGTTCTACAAGCTCGACACCGAGCGTGCTCTCCTTTTACCTGTGTCCATTTCCCTAAGAACTAAGTCTATCAGAAGATAGTTGAGAATCCTCGAGACTGGAAGCTTTCCTCCAAGTTTCGGCAAATTGAGCCATACTTTCTTAAAATTACGATAAGCCTACGGCAGTTTCGTTTACTCTTTCAGTCTTAAAATGAACTGGGGCTACATTTCGGCCTAGAAGCTCGACACTGAGCGTGCTCTCCTGTTACCTTTGACCATTTGACTGAAAACTAAGGCCATCAAGAGTTAGGGTAGAGTCCCCGGGACTGGAAAATATCCCCCAAGTTTTGGCAGATCGAGCCATAGTGGCTAAAAATTTGGATGCGCTTAAGGCGGTTTCGTGTACACTTTCAGTCTTAGAATAAAGTGGGGCTATATATCGGTCTACAACCTGGAAACCTAGCGTGCGCTCCTTTTACCTGTGTCCATTTCACTAAAAACGAAGGCATTCAGGAGTTAGTTTAGAGCTTCCGGGACTGGAAAATATCCCCCAAATCAAGCCGAAGTTCGACAAAATTACCATGCGCGTAAGACGGTCCCGGCTACTCTTTCACTCTTACAGTGAAGTCGGGCTATATTTCGGCCCAGAAGCTCGAAAGTGAACGTTCAAAAAGTTTGGCTGTGTCCATTTCACTGAAAACCAAGGACATCAGGAATTAGTTTAGAGTGCCCGGGACTGGGAATTATCTCCCAAGTTCCGGGAAATCGAGCCGAAGTAGCCCAAAATCACGCTGCGCGTAAGGCGGTCTCGGCTAGTCTTTCAGTCTTAAAGTGAAGTAGGGCTATGCTTCGGCCCAGAAGCTCAAACGTGAGCGTTCAAAAAGTTGTGCTGTGTCCATTTCACTGCAAACCAAGGCAATCAGGAGTTAGTTTAGAGTCCCCGGTACCGCAAAATATCCCCCATTTCCCGGGAAAGCGGGCCAAAGTTGGTCAAAATCACGATGCGCGTATGGCAGTCCCGGTTACTCTTTCATTCTTAAGGTGAACTCGGGCAATATTTCCGCCCAGAAGCTGGAAAGTGAGCGTTCAAAAAGTCGTGCTGTGTCCATTTCACTCCAGAGCTAGGCCATCAGGAATCACTTTAGAGTCCGCGGGACTGGAAAATATCCCCAAGTTCCGGGAAATCGAGCCGAAGTTGGTCAAAATTACGACGGGTGTAAGGCGGTCTCGACTACTCTTTCACTCTTAAAGTAAAGTGGAGCTATATTTCGGCCCACAAGCTCAAAAGTGAGCGTTCAAAAAGTTTTGCTGTGTCCATTTTACTGCAGACCAAGGACGTCGGGGGTCAGTTTAGAGTCCCCAGGACTGGAAAATATCCCCCAAGTTCCGGGAAATTTAACCGAAGTTAATCAAAATCACGACGCGCGTACGGCGGTCTCGGCTTCTCTTTCAGTCTTAAAGTGAAGTCGGGCAATATTTCGGCCCAGAAGCTCGAGACTGAGTCTTTAAAAAGTTTTGCTCTGTCCATTTAACTGCAAAACAAGGCCATCACGACTTAGTTTAGCGTCCAAGGGACTGGAAATATCCCCCAAGTTACGGGAAATCCACCCGAAGTTACTCAAAATCACGATGGGCTTAAGGGGG
Source organism: Orbicella franksi (assembly GCF_964199315.1). Classification (NCBI taxonomy): domain Eukaryota; kingdom Metazoa; phylum Cnidaria; class Anthozoa; order Scleractinia; family Merulinidae; genus Orbicella; species Orbicella franksi. The sequence goes on from NC_138155.1 coordinate 911,962, forward strand.
TCTCGGCTACTCTTTCAGTCTTAAGGTAAAGTGGGCTTAGATTTAACTCCAGAAGCTCGAAAGTAAGGGTTCAAAAATTTTTGTCTCTATTTCACTCATATCTTAGACAATCAGGAGTGAGTTTAGAGACTTTGGGACTGGAAAATATCTCCCAAGTTTCGCCAGATCGAGCCGAAGATCCTCAAAAACACAATGGGCGGAAGGCGCTCCCGGCAACTCTTTCAGTCTTAAAAAGAAGTAGGGCTATATTTCGGCGAGAAAGCTCGAAAGTGCGCGTTCAAAAAGTGTTCCTGTGTCCATTTCACTGGAAACCAAGGCCATCAGGAGTTACTTTAGAGTCCCCGGGACTGGAAAATATCCCCCTATTTGCAGGAAATACAGCCGAAGTATCCCAAAATCACGATGCGCGTAAGGCGGTCTCGGCTACTCTTTCAGTCTTAAAGTTAAGTGGGGCTATATTTCGACCCAGAAGCTCGAAAGTGAGCGTTCAAAAAGTTTTGCTGTGTCCATTTAACTGCAAACTAAGGCCATCGGAAGTTAGTTTAGCTTCCCCGGGAATTGAAAATGTTCGCCAACTTCCGGGAAATCGAGCCGAAGTTGGTCAAAATTACGATGCGCGTAAGGTGCTCTCGTCTACTCTTTCAGCTTAAAGTTAAGTAGGGCTATATTTCGGTCCAGAAGCTCGAAAGTGAGCTTTCAAAAAGTTTTCCTCTCTCAATTTCACTGAAAACTAAGGCCATCACGAGTTAGTTTAGAGTCCCCGGGACTGGAAAATATCTTTTAAGTTCTGGCAGATCAGGCCGAAGTTGGTCAAAATCACGATGCGCCTAAGGCGGCCTCGGCTACTCTTTCAGTCTTAAAGTGAAGTGGGGCTCTATTTCGGCGCAGAAGCTCCAAAGTGAGCGCTGCAAAAACTTTGCTGTGTCCATTTCACTGCAAACCAAGGCCATCAGGAGTTAGTTTAGAGTCCCCGGGACTGCAATATATTTCCCAAGTTCCGGAAAAGCGAGAAGACGTTGGTCAAAATCACGATGCGCGCAAGACGGTCTTGGCTAGTCTTTCAGTCTTAAAGTGAAGTGGGGCTATATTTCGGCTAAGAAGCTCAAAAGTGAGCGTTCAAAAAGTTTTCCTGTATCCATTTCAATGCAAACGAAGGCCATCAGGGGTTGCTTAAGAGTCTTCGGGACTGGAAAATATCCCCCAAGTTCAGGGAAATTTAGCCGAAATTGGTCAAAATCACGGTGCGCGTTAGGTGGTCTCGCTTACTGTTTCAGTCTTGAAGTGAAGTGAGGCTTTATTCCTGCCCAGGAGCTTGAAAGTGAGCGTTCAAAAAGTTTCCCTGTGTTTATTTCACTGCAAACCAAAGCCATCAGGAGCTAGTTTAGAGTCCCCGGGACTGGAAAATATCCCCCAACTTCCGGGAAATCGAGTCGAAGTTGGTCAAAATAATGATTCGCGTAAAGCGGTCTCGGCTACTCTTTCAGTCTTAAAGTGTAGTGGCGCTATATTTCGGGCCAGAAGCCCGAAAGTGAGCGTTCAAAAAGTTTTGCTGTGTTCATTTCACTGCAAACCAAGCCCATCAGGAGTTAGTTTAGCGTCCCCGGGACAAGAAAATATGCCCCAAGGTCTGGGAAATTGAGCCGAGGTTGGTCAAAATCACGATGCCCCTAAAGTGGTCTCGGCTACTCTTACTGTCTTAAAGTGAAGTGGGGCTATATTTCGGGCTAGAAGCCCGAAAGTGAGCGTTCAAAAACTTTTGCTGTGTCCATTTTAGTGCAAACCAAGGCCATCAGGGGTTAGTTTAGAGTCCCCGGGTCTGAAAAATATTGCCCAAGTTCCGGGGAATCGAACCGAAGTTGATCAAAATCACGATGCGCGAAATGCCGTATCGGCTACTGTTTCAGTCTTAAAGTGAAGTCGGGCTATATTTCGGCCCAGAAGCTCGAAAGTGAGGGTTCAAAAAGTTTTGCTGTGTGCATTTCACTGCAAACCAAAGCTATCAAAAGTTAGTTTAGGGTACCCGGGACTGGAAAATATTCATCACGTTCCGGGAAAGCGCGCCGAAGTTCATCAAAATCACGATGCGCGAAATGCGGTCTCGGCTACTGTTTCAGTCTTAAAGTAAAGTGTGGCTATATTTCGGCCCACAAGCTCGAAAGTGAGCGTTCAAAAAGTTTTGCTGTGTTCATTTCACTGCAAACCAAGCCCATCAGGAGTTAGTTTAGCGTGCCCGGGACAAGAAAATATGCCCCAAGGTCTGGGAAATTGAGCCGAGGTTGGTCAAAATCACGATGCCCCTAAAGTGGTCTCGGCTACTCTTACTGTCTTAAAGTGAAGTGGGGCTATATTTCGGGCTAGAAGCCCGAAAGTGAGCGTTCAAAAACTTTTGCTGTGTCCATTTTAGTGCAAACCAAGGCCATCAGGGGTTAGTTTAGAGTCCCCGGGTCTGAAAAATATTGCCCAAGTTCCGGGGAATCGAACCGAAGTTGATCAAAATCACGATGCGCGAAATGCCGTATCGGCTACTGTTTCAGTCTTAAAGTGAAGTCGGGCTATATTTCGGCCCAGAAGCTCGAAAGTGAGGGTTCAAAAAGTTTTGCTGTGTGCATTTCACTGCAAACCAAAGCTATCAAAAGTTAGTTTAGGGTACCCGGGACTGGAAAATATTCATCACGTTCCGGGAAAGCGCGCCGAAGTTCATCAAAATCACGATGCGCGAAATGCGGTCTCGGCTACTGTTTCAGTCTTAAAGTAAAGTGTGGCTATATTTCGGCCCACAAGCTCGAAAGTGAGCGTTCAAAAAGTTTTGCTGTGTCCATTTCACTGCAAAACAAGACCATCAGGACAAAGTTTAGCGTCCAAGCGACTGGAAAATGTTCCCCAAGTTCCGGGAGATCCACCCGAAGTTTGTCAAAATCACAATGCGCGTAAGGTGGTCTCGGTTACTCTTTAAGTCTTAAAGTAAAGTGGGGCTTTATTTCGGCCAGGAAGCTCGAAGGTGAGCGTTCAAAAAGTTTTGCTCTGTCCATTTCACTGCAAACGAAGGCCATGAGGAGTTAGTTTAGAGTTCCTGGGACTGGAAAATATTCCCCAAGTTCCGGAATATCGACCCGAAGTTTGTCAAACTCACGATGCGAGTAAGGCGGTGTCGGCTACTCTTTCAGTCTTAAGTGAAGTGGGGCTATATTTTGGCCCAGAATCTCCAAAGTGTGCTTTCAAAAAATTGTGCTGTGTCCATTTCAATGCAAACCAAGGCGATCAGGAGTAAGGTTAGAGTCCCCGGGACTAGAAAATATCCCCCAAGTCCCGGGAATTGGAGCCGAAGTTGATCACATTCATGATGGGCGTAACGTAGTCTTTGCTACTGTTTCAGTCTTAAAGTCAAGTGTGCCTATATTTGAGCCCACAAGCTAGAAAGTGAGCGTTCAAAAAGTTTTGCTGTCTCCATTTCACTTCAAAACAAGGCCATCAGGACTTAGTTTAGCGTCCAAGGGACTGGAAAATATCCCCCAAGTTGCGGGAAATCCATTCGAAGTTCGTCAAAATTACGATATACGTAAGGCGGTTTCGGCTACTCTTTCAGTCTTAAAGTAAAGTCGGGCTATATTTTTGTCCAGAAGCTCGAAAGTGAGCGTTCAAACAGTTTTGCTGTGTGCATTTCACTGCAAATGAAAGCTATCAAAAGTTAGTTTAGGGTCTGCGGGACTGGAAAATATTCCCCAAGTTCCGGGAAAGCGAGCCGAAGTTGATCAAAATCACGATGCGCGAAATGCGGTCTCGGCTACTGTTTCAGTCTTAAAGTAAAGTGTGGCTATATTTCGGCCGACAAGCTCGAAAGTGAGCGTTCAAAAAGTTTTGCTCTGTCCATTTCAATGCAAAGCAAGGCGATCAGGAGTTAGTTTCGAGTTCCCGGGACTGGAAATATCCCCCAAGTTCCGAGAAATCGATCCGAAAATGGTCAAAATCACGATGCGCGTAAGGCGATCTCGGCTACTCTTTCAATCTTAAAGTGAAGTGGGGCTATATTTCGGCCCCGAAGCTCCAAAGTGGGCGTTCAAAAGGTTATGCTTTGTGCATTTCAGTGCAAAGCAAGGGCATCCGGAGTTAGTTTAGAGTCCCGCGGATTGGAATATATCCCAAAACTTGCGTGAAATCGAGCTGAACTTGGTCTAACTCGCGTTGCGCGTGAGGCGGTCTCGTCTACTATTTCAGTCTGAAAGTGAAGTGGGATTCTATTTCGGCCCAGAAGCTACAAAGAGAGTGTTCAAAAAGCTTTCCTTTGTCCATTTCACTGAAAACCAAGGCCATCACGAGTTAGTTTAGAGCCCGCGGAAATGGAATATATCCCCCAAGTTCCGGGAAACCGACTCGAAGTTCGTCAAAATCACGATTTGTGCAAGACGGTCTCGGCTACTCTTTCAGTCTTAAAGTAAAGTGGGGCTATATTTCGGTCTAGAAGCTCGAGAGTGAGCGTTCAAAAAGTTTCGGTGTGTCCATTTCACTGAAAACCAAGACAATCAGGAGTTAGTTTAGAGTTCCCGGGACTGGAAAATATCCCCCAAGTTCCGGCAAATCGAGCCGAAGTTGGTCAAAATCACGGTGCGCTTAAGGCGGTGTCGGCTACTCCTTCAGTCTTAAAGTGAAGTGGGGCTCTATTTCGGCCCACAAGCTCAAAGCTCAAAAAAAATTACTGTGTCTATTTCACTGCAAAGCAAGGCTATCAGGAGTTAGTTTAGAGTCCCCGGGAGTGGAATGTATTTCCCAAGTTCCGGAAAATCGAGAAGACGGTCAAAATCACGATGCGCGTAAGACGGTCTCGGCTACTCTTTCAGTCTTAAAGTGAAGTGGGGCTATATTTCGGCCCAGAAGCTCAAAAGAGAGGGTTCAAAAAGTTTTAGTGTATCCATTTCAATGCAAACCAAGGCCATCAGGGGTTACTTAAGAGTCCTCGGGACTGGAAAATATCCCCCAAGTTCCGGTAAATCGAGCCGAAGTTGGTCAAAATCACGATGTGCGTAATGTGGTCTCGGCTACTCTTTCAGTCTTAAAGTGAAGTGGGGCAATATTTCGGCCCAGAAGCTCGAAAGTGAGTGTTTAAAAAGTTTTGCTCTGTCACTTTCAGTGCAAACCAAGGCCATCAGAAGTTACTTTAGAGTCCCCGGGACGGGAGAATATCGCCCAAGTCCCGGGAAATCGAGCCGAAGTTGATCAAATTCATGATGCGCGTAACGTGGTCTCGGCTACTGTGTCAGTCCTAAAGTGAAGTGTGGCTATATTTCGGCCCACAAGCTAGAAAGTGAGCGTTCAAAAAGTTTTGTTGTGTCCATTTTACTTCAAAACAAGGCCATCAGGACTTCGTTTAGCGTCCAAGGGACTGCAAAATATCCCCCAATTTCAGGGAAATCCATTCGAAGTTCGTCAAAATTACGATGGGCGTAAGGCGGTCTCATCTACGCTTTCAGTCTTAAGGTAAAGTGGGGCTATATTTCTGCCCAGGAGCTCAAAAGTTGTGCTCTGTCCAGTTCACTGAAAACCAAGGCCATCAGGAGTTAGTTTAGAGCCCGCGGAAATGGAATATATCCCCCAAGTTCCGGGAAACCGACCCGAACTTAGTCAAAATCACGATTTCCGGAAGACGGTCTCGCCTACTCTTTCAGTCTTAAAGTAAAGTGGGGCTATATTTCGGTCCAGAAGCTCGAGAGTGAGCGTTCAAAAAGTTTGGGTGTGTCCATTTCACTGAAAACCAAGACAGTCAGGAGTTAGTTTAAAGTCCCCGGGACTGGAAAATATCACCCAAGTTCCGGCAAATCGAGCCGAGGTTGGTCAAAATCACGGTGCGCTTAAGGCGGTGTCGGCTACTCCTTCAGTCTTAAAGTGAAGTGGGGCTCTATTTCGGCCCACAAGCTCAAAGGTCAAAAAAAATTACTGTGTCTATTTCACTGCAAACCAAGGCTATCAGGAGTTAGTTTAAAGTCCCCGGGAGTGGAATGTATTTACCAAGTTCCGGAAAATCGAGAAGACGTTGGTCAAACTCACGATGCGCGTAAGACCTTCTCGGCTACTCTTTCAGTCTTAAAGTGAAGTGGGACTATATTTCGGCCCACAAGCTAGAAAGTGAGCGTTCAAAAAGTTTTGTTGTGTCCATTTTACTTCAAAACAAGGCCATCAGGACTTAGTTTAGCGTCCAAGGGACTGCAAGATATACCCCGAGTTCCGGGAAATCCATTCGAAGTTCGTCAAAATTACGATGCGCCTAAGGCGGTCTCATCTACTCTTTCAGTCTTAAAGTAAAGTGGGGCTATATTTCTGCCCAGAAGCTCCAAAGTTGTGCTCTGTCCATTTCACTGAAAACCAAGGCCATCAGGAGTTACTTTAGAGTCGCTTTGACTGGAATATATCCCCCAAGTTTCGGGAAATAAACGCGAAATTGGTCAAAATCACGATTCGCTCAAGACGGTCTCGCCTACTCTTTCAGTCTTAAAGTAAAATGGGGCTCTATTTCGGCCCAGAAGCTCGAGAGTGAGCGTTGTGTCCATTTCACTGCAAACCAAGACAAGCCGGAGTTAGTTGAGAGTCCCCGGGACTGGAAAATATCCCCCAAGTTCCGGGAAATCGACCCGAAGATTGTCAAAATCACGATGCGCGTAAGGCGGTCTCGACTACTCTTTCAGTGTTAAAGTAATGGGGGGCTATATTTTGGCCCAGAAGCTCGAAATTGAGCGTTCAAAAAGTTTTGCTGGGTCCATATTACTGCAAACCAAGGCCATCAAGAATTAGTTTAGAGTCCTCAGAACTGGAATATATCCCCTTAGTTCCGGCAAATCGAGCCGAAGTTGCTCAAAATCACGATGCACGTAAGGCGGTCTCGGCTACTCTTTCAGTCTTAAAGTAAAGTGGGGCTATATTTCGGTCCAGAAGCTCGAGAGTGAGCGTTCAAAAAGTTTGGGTGTGTCCATTTCACTGAAAACCAAGACAGTCAGGAGTTAGTTTAAAGTCCCCGGGACTGGAAAATATCCCCTTAGTTCCGGCAAATCGAGCCGAAGTTGCTCAAAATCACGATGCACGTAAGGCGGTCTCGGCTACTCTTTCAGTCTTCAAGTGAAGTGTGGTTCTATTTCGGTCCAGAAGCTCGAAAGTATGCGTTCAAAAACTTTTTCTGTTTCCGTTTCACTGCAAACCAAGACCAGTACGGGTTAGTTTAGAGTACCGGGGACTGAAAAATATTTCGCAAGTTCCGGGAAATCGAGCCGAAGTTGATCAAAATCACGATGCGCGAAACGTGGTCTCGGGTACTGTTTCAGTCCTAAAGTGAAGTATGGCTATATTTCGGCCCACAAGCTAGAAAGTGAGTGTTCAAAAACTTTGCTGTGTCCATTTCACTGCAAAACAAGGCCATCGGCACCTAGTTTAGCGTCCAAGGGACTGGAAAATATCCCCCAAGATCCGGGAAATCCACCCGAAGTTTGTCAAAATCACGACGCGCGTACGGCGGTCTCGGCTTCTCTTTCAGTCTTAAAGTGAAGTGGGGCAATATTTCGGCCCAGAAGCTCGAAACTGAGTGTTTAAAAAGTTTTGCTGTGTCCATTTCACTGCAAAACAAGGCCATCAAGACTTAGTTTAGCGTCCAAGGGACTGGAAATATCCCCCAAGTTACGACAAATCCACCCGAAGTTAGTGAAAATCACGATCCGCTTAAGGGGGTCTCGGCTACTCTTTCAGTCTTAAGGTAAAGTGGGCTTAGATTTAACTCCAGAAGCTCGAAAGTAAGGGTTCAAAAAATTTTGTCTCTATTTCACTCAGATCTTAGACAATCAGGAGTGAGTTAAGAGACTTTGGGACTGGAAAATATCTCCCAAGTTTCGCCAGATCGAGCCGAAGATCCTCAAAATCACAATGCGCGTAAGGCGCTCCCGCCGACTCTTTCAGTCTTAAAAACAAGTAGGGCTCTATTTCGGCCAGCAAGCTGAAAAGTGCGCGTTGAAAAAGTGTTCCTGTGTCCATTTCACTGGAAACCAAGGCAATCAGGAGTTAGTTTAGAGTCCCCGGGACTGGAAAATATCCTCCTATGTGCGGGAAATCGAGCCGAAGTATCCCAAAATAACGATGCGCGTAAGGCGGTCTCGCCTACTCTTTCAGTCTTAAAGTTAAGTGGGGCTATATTTCGACCCATAAGCTCGAAAGTGAGCCTTTAAAAAGTTACCCTTTCTGCATTTAATATGAAACCAAGGCCATCAGCAGTTAGTTTAAAGTCCCCGGGACTGGAAAATATCCCCCAAGTTCCGGGAAATCGAGCTGAACTTGGTCAAAATCACGATGCTCGTAAGGCGGTCTCGGCTACTATTTCAGTCTTAAAGTGAAAGACGGCTATATTTCGGCCCAGAAGCTCGAAAGTGAAAGTTCAAAAAGTTTTGCTTTGTCCATTTCACCGTGAACCAAGCCGCATCAGGAGATAGAGTGCAGTCTCCGGGACATCAAAATATCCCCCAAGTTGCGGGAAATCGAGCCGAAGTTTGTCAAAATCACGATGCGCGTAAAGCAGTCTCGGCTACTCTTTGAGTCTCAAAGTGACGTGGCTGTATATTTCGGCCCAGAAGGTCGAAAGTGAGCGTTCACAAAGTTATCCTGTGCCCATTTCACTGCAAAGTAAGGCCCTCAGGAAGTAGTTTACAGTGCCAGGAACTGGAAAATATCCCCCAAGTTCCGCGAAATCGAGACGAAGTTGGTCAAAATAACGATTCGCGTAAGGTGGTCTCGACTACTCTTTCAGTCTTAAAGTGAAGTAGGGCTATATTTCGGTCCAGAAGCTCGAAAGTGAGCGTTCAAAAAGTTTTCCTCTCTCAATTTCACTGAAAACCAAGGCCATCATGAGTTAATTTAGAGTTCCCTGGACTGGAAAATATATTTTAAGTTCTGGCAGATCAAGCCGAAGTTGGTCAAGATCACGATGCGCTTAAGGCGGCCTCGGCTACTCTTTCAGTCTTAAAGTGAAGTGGGGCTATATTTCGGCCCAGAAGCTCCAAAGTGAGCGCTGCAAAAAATTTGCTGTGTCCATTTCACTGCAAACCAAGGCTATCAGGAGTTAGTTTAGAGTCCCCGGGACTGCAATATATTTCCCAAGTTCCGGAAAATCGAGAAGACGTTGGTCAAAGTCACGATGCGCGCAAGACGGTCTTGGCTAGTCTTTCAGTCTTAAAGTGAAGTGGGGCTATATTTCGACTAAGAAGCTCAAAAGTGAGCGTTCAAAAAGTTTTGCTGTATCCATTTCAATGGAAACGAAGGCCATCAGGGGTTACTTAAGAGTCTTCGGGACTGGAAAATATCCCCCGAGTTTAGGGAAATTTAGCCGAAGTTGGTCAAAATCAGGGTGCGCGTTAGGCGGTCTCCCTTACTGTTTCAGTCTTAAAGTGAAGTGAGGCTTTATTCCTGCCCAAGAGCTTGAAAGTGAGCGTTCAAAAAGTTTCCCTGTGTTTATTTCACTGCAAACCAAAGCCATCAGGAGCTAGTTTAGAGTCCCCGGGACTGGAAAATATCCCCCAACTTGCGGGAAATCGAGCCGAAGTTGGTCAAAATAACCATTCGCGCAAGGCGGTCTCGGCTACTCTTTCAGTCTTGAAGTGAAGTGGGGCTATATTTCGGGCCAGAAGCCCGAAAGTGAGCGTTCGAAAAGTTTTGCTGTGTTCATTTCACTGCAAACCAAGGCCATCAGGAATTAGTTTAGCGTCCGCGGGAGAAGAAAATATGCCCCAAGGTCCGGGAAATTGAGCCGAGGTTGGTCAAAATCACGATGCCCCTAAAGTGGTCTCGGCTACTCTTTCTGTCTTAAAGTGAAGTGGGGCTATATTTCGGGCTAGAAGCCGAAAGTGAGTGTTCAAAAAGTTTTGCTGTGTCCATTTCACTGCAAACCAAGGCCATCAAGGGTTAGTTTAGGGCCCCCGGGACTGGAAAATATTGCCCAAGTTCCGGGAAAGCGAGCCGAATTTGATCAAAATCACGATGCGCGAAATGCGGTCTCGGGTACTCTTTCAGTCTTAAAGTGAAGTGGGGCTATATTTCTGTCCAGAAGCTCCAAAGTTGAGCTCTGTCCATTTCACTGAAAACCAAGGCCATCAGGAGTTACTTTAGAGTCCCTTTGACTGGAATATATCCCCCAAGTTTCGGGAAATAAACGCGAAATTGGTCAAAATCACGATTCGCTCAAGACGGTCTCGCCTACGCTTTCAGTCTTAAAGTAAAATGGGGCTCTATTTCGGCCCAGAAGCTCGAGAGTCAGCGTTTGTGTCCATTTCACTGCAAACCAAGACAAGCAGGAGTTAGTTGAGAGTCCCCGGGACTGGAAAATATACCCCGAAGTTCCGGGAAATCCACCCGAAGATTGTCAAAATCACGATGCGCGTAAGGCGGTCTCGGCTACTTTTTCAGTGTTAAAGTAATGGGGGGCTATATTTTGGCTCAGAAGCTCGAAATTGAGCGTTCAAAAAGTTTTGCTGGGTCCATTTTACTGCAAATCAAGGCCATCAAGAATTAGTTTAGAGTCCTCAGAACTGGAATATATCCCCTTAGTTCCGGCAAATCGAGCCGAAGTTGCTCAAAATCACGATGCACGTAAGGCGGTCTCGGCTACTCTTTCAGTCTTCAAGTGAAGTGGGGTTCTATTTCGGTCCAGAAGCTCGAAAGTATGCGTTCAAAAACTTTTTCTGTTTCCGTTTCACTGCAAACCAAGACCAGTACGAGTTAGTTTAGAGTCCCCGGGACTGGAAAATATTTCGCAAGGTCCGGGAAATCGAGCCGAAGTTGATCAAAATCACGATGCGCGAAACGTGGTCTCGGCTACTGTTTCAGTCTTAAAGTAAAGTATGGCTATATTTCGGCCCACAAGCTAGAAAGTGAGCGTTCAAAAAGCTTTGCTGTGTCCATATCACTGCAAAACAAGGCCATCGGCACCTAGTTTAGCGTCCAAGGGACTGGAAAATATCCCCCAAGATCCGGGAAATCCACCCGAAGTTTGTCAAAATCACGATGCGCGTAAGGCGGTCTCGGCTACTTTTTCAGTATTAAAGTAAAGTGGGCTATATTTCGGCCCAGAAGCTTGAAGGTGAGCGTTCAAAAAGTTTTGCTGGCTCCATTTCACTGCAAACCAAGGCCATCAAGAGTTAGTTTAGAGTCCCTGAGACTGGAAATTATCCCCCAAGTTCCGGAATATCGACCCGAAGTTGGTCAAAATTAGGATGCGCGCACGCCGGTCTCGGATACTCTTTAAGTCGTAAGTGATGTGGGACTATATTTCGGCCTAGAAGCTCGAAAGTGTGCGTTCAAAAACTTGTGCTGTGTGAATTTCACTGCAAACCATGGCCATCAGGAGTTAGTTTAGAGTCCCCGGGACTGGAAAATATTCCCCAAGTTCCAGGAAAGCGAGCAGAAGTTGATCAAAATCACGATGCGCGTAACGCGGTCTCGGCTACTGTTTCAGTCTTAAAGTGAAGTGTGGCTATATTTAGGCCCACAAGTTCGAAAGTGAGCGTTCAAAAAGTTTTGCTGTGTCCATTTCACTGGAAACCAAGGCCATCAGGAGTTAGTTTAGAGTCCCAGTGACTGGAAAATATTCTCCAAGTTCCAGGAAATGGCGCCGAAGTTGATGAAAATTACGATGCGCGTAACGGGCTCTTGGCTATTCTTTCAGTCTTAAATTTAAGTAGGGCTATATTTCGGCCCTGAAGCTCGAAGGTGAGCGTTCAGAATGTTTTGCTGTGTTCATTAAACTGCAAACCAAGGTCATCGGGACTTGGTTTAGCGTCCCCGGGACTTTAAATTATTCGCCAACTTCCGGGAAATCGAGCAAAAGTGGCCCAAAATCACCATGCGCGTAAGGCGGTCTCGGCTACTCTTTCAGTCTTAAAATTAAGGGGGGCTATATTTCGACGTAGAAGCTCGAGACCGGGCGTGCGCTAATTTTACCTGTGTCCATTTCAGTGACATCTTAGGCCATCAGGAGTTAGTTTAGAGTCCTTGGGACTGGAAAATATTTCCCAAATTCTGGCATATCAAGCCAAAGTTGCTCAAAATCACGATGCGCGTAAGGTGGTCTCGGCTACTCTCTCAGTCTTAAAATTAAGTGGGGCTATATTTCGGCCGACAAGCTCAACACCGAGCGTGCGCTCCTTTTGCCTGTGTACATATCACTGAAAACTAAGTTCATCAGGAGTTAGCATAGAGTCCTCGGGACTGGAAAATATTGCCCGAATTCCGGCAAATCGAGCCAAAGATGCTCAAAATCACGATGCGCGTAAGGCGGTCTCGGCTACTCGTTTATTCCGAAAATGAAGTGGGGCTATATTTCGGTTCTACAAGCTCGACACCGAGCGTGCTCTCCTTTTACCTGTGTCCATTTCACTAAGAACTAAGTCCATCAGGAGATAGTTTAGAATCCTCGAGACTGGAAGCTATCCTGCAAGTTTCGGCAAATTGAGCCATACTTTCTTAAAATTACGATAAGCCTACGGCAGTTTCGTTTACTCTTTCAGTCTTAAATTGAACTGGGGCTACATTTCGGCCTAGAAGCTCGACACCGAGCGTGCGCTCCTGTTACCTGTCACCATTTGACTGAAAACTAAGGCCATCAAGAGTTAGGGTAGAGTCCCCGGGACTGGAAAATATCCCCCAAGTTTTGGCAGATCGAGCCATAGTGGCTAAAAATTTCGATGCGCTTAAGGCGGTTTCGTGTACACTTTTAGTCTTAAAATAAAGTGGGGCTATATTTCGGCCCACAACCTGGAAGCCCAGCGTGCGCCCCTTTTACCTGTGTCCATTTCACTAAAAACCAAGGCAGTCAGGAGTTAGTTTAGAGCTTCCGGGACTGGAAAATATCCCCCAAGTCCCAGGAAATCAAGCCAAAGTTGGACAAAATTACCATGCGCGTAAGGCGGTCTCGCCTACTTTTTCAGTCTTAAAGTGAAGTGGGGCTATATTTCGGCCCAGAAGCTCGAAAGTGAACGTTCAAAGAGTTTGGCTGTGTCCATTTCACTGAAAACCAAGGCCATCAGGAATTAGTTTAGAGTGCCCGGGACTGGGAATTATCTTCCAAGTTCCGGGAAATCGAGCCGAAGTAGCGCAAAATCACGATGCGCGTAAGGCGGTCTCTGCTAGTCTTTCAGTCTCAAACTGAAGTAGGGCTATGCTTCGGCCCAGAAGCTCAAACGTGAGCGTTCAAAAAGTTGTGCTGTGTCCATTTCACTGCAAAGCAAGGCAATCAGGAGTTAGTTTAGAGTCCCCGGTACCGGAAAATATCCCCCATTTCCCGGGAAATCGAGCAAAAGTTGGTCAAAATCACGATGCGCGTAAGGCGGTCCCGGTTACTCTTTCATTCTTAAAGTGAACTCGGGCAATATTTCCGCCCAGAAGCTGGAAAGTGAGCGTTCAAAAAGTTGTGCTGTGTCCATTTCACTCCAGAGCAAGGCCATCAGGAGTTACTTTAGAGTCCGCGGGACTGGAATATAGCCCCCAAGATCCGGGAAATCGAGCCGTAGTTGGTCAAAATTACGATGGGCGTAAGGCGGTCTCGGCTACTCTTTCACTCTTAAAGTGAAGTGGAGCTATATTTCGGCCCAGACGCTCGAAAGTGAGCGTTCAAAAAGTTTCGCTGTGTCCATTTCACTGCAAAACAAGGCCATCACGACTTAGTTTGGCGTCCAAGGGACTGGAAATATCCCCCAAGTTACGGGAAATCCACCCGAAGTTACTCAAAATCGCGATGCTCTTAAGGGGGTCTCGGCTACTCTTTCAGTCTTAAGGTAAAGTGGGCTTAGATTTAACTCCAGAAGCTCGAAAGTAATGGTTCAAAAAATTTTGTCTCTATTTCACTCAGATCTTAGACAATCAGGAGTGAGTTTAGAGACTTTGGGACTGGAAAATATCTCCCAAGTTTCGCCAGATCGAGCCGAAGATCCTCAAAATCACAATGCGCGTAAGGCGCTCCCGCCTACTCTTTCAGTCTTAAAAAGAAGTAGGGCTATATTTCGGCCAGCAAGCTCGAAAGTGCGCGTTGAAAAAGTGTTCCTGTGTCCATTTCACTGGACACAAAGGCCATCAGGAGTTAGTTTAGAGTCAACGGGACTGGAAAATATCCCCCTATTTGCGGGTAATCCAGCCGAAGTATCCCAAAATCTCGATGCGTGTAAGGCGGTCTCCGCTACTCTTTCAGTCTTAAAGTTAAGTGGGGCTATATTTCGACCCAGAAGCTCGAAAGTGAGCGTTCAAAAAGTTGTGCTGTGTCCATTTAACTGCAAACTAACGCCATCGGATGTTAGTTTAGCTTCCCCAGGAATTGAAAATATTCGCCAACTTCCGTGAAATCGAGCCGAAGTTTGTCAAAATCACGATGCGCGTAAAGCAGTCTCGGCTACTCTTTTAGTCTTAAAGTGACGTGGCTGTATATTTCGGCCCAGAAGCTCGAAAGTGAGCGTTCAAAAAGTTTTGCTCTCTCAATTTAACTGAAAACCAAGGCCATCATGAGCTAGTTTAGAGTCCACGGGACTGGAAAATATCCCTTAAGTTCTGGCAACTCAAGCCGAAGTTGGTCAAAATCACGATGCGTCTAAGGCGGTCTCGGCTACTATTTCAGTCTTAAAGTGAAGTGGGGCTATATTTCGACCCAGAATTTCGAAAGTAAGCGTTCAAAAAAAATTGCTGTGTCCATTTCACTGCAGACCAAGGCCATCAGGGGTTAGTTTAGACTCCTTGGGACTTGAATATATCCCCGCACTTTTGGGAAATCGAGCCGAAGTTGGTCAAAATCACGATGCGCGTAAGACGGTGTCGGCTACTCTTTATGTCTTAAACTGAAGTGGGGCCATATTTCGGTTCAGAAGCCCGAATGGCGTTGAAAAAGTTTTGCTCTCTCCATTTCAATGCAAACCAAGGCAATCAGGAGTTACTTTAGAGTCCCCGGTACCGGAAAATATTCCCCATTTCCCGCGAAATCGAGCCAAAGTTGGTCAAAATCACGATGCGCGTAAGGCGGTGTCGGATATTCTTTCATTCTTAAAGTAAACTGGCGATATATTTCGGCCCAGAAGCTCGAAAGTGAAAGTTCAAAAAGTTTTGCTGTGTCCATTTCACCGCGAACCAAGCCACATCAGGAGATAGTTTTCAGTCTCCGGGACATGAAAATATCCCCCAAGTTGCGGGAAATCGAGCCGAAGTTTGTCAAAATCACGATGCGCGTAAAGCAGTCTCGGCTACTCTTTGAGTCTTAAAGTGACGTGGCTGTATATTTCGGCCCAGAAGCTCGAAAGTGAGCGTTCAAAAAGTTATGCTGTGTGGATTTCACTGCAAACCAAAGCTGTCAAAAGTTAGTTTAGGGTACCCGGGACTGGAAAATATTCCCCAAGTTCCGGGAAAGTGAGCCGAAGTTGGTCAAAATCACGATGCGCGAACTGCGGTCTCGGCTACTGTTTCAGTCTTAAAGTAAAGTGTGGCTATATTTCGGCCCACAAGCTCGAAAGTGAGCGTTGAAAAAGTTTTGCTGTGTCCATTTCACTGCAAAACAAGGCCATCAGGACTTAGTTTAGCGTCCAAGGAACTGGAAAATATCCCCCAAGTTC
The DNA here is from genome assembly GCF_964199315.1 of Orbicella franksi. Lineage (NCBI taxonomy): Eukaryota > Metazoa > Cnidaria > Anthozoa > Scleractinia > Merulinidae > Orbicella > Orbicella franksi. The sequence goes on from NC_138155.1 coordinate 927,558, forward strand.
CGGAATATGGACCCGAAGTTTCTCAAACTCACGATGCGAGCAAGGTGGTCTCGGCTACTCTTTCAGTCTTAAGTGAAGTGGGGCTATATTTTGGCCCAGAAGATCGAAATTGAGCGTTCAAAAAGTTTTTGCTGGGTCCATTTTACTGCAAACCAAGGGCATCAGGACTTAGTTTAGAGTCCACAGAACTGGAATATATCCCCTTAGTTCCCGCAAATCGAGCCGAAGTGGCTCAAAATCACGATGCACGTAAGGCGGTCTCGGCTACTCTTTCAGTCTTCAAGTGAAGTGGGGTTCTATTTCGGTCCAGAAGCTCGAAAGTAAGCGTTCAAAAACTTTTTCTGTTTCCGTTTCACTGCAAACCAAGACCAGCACGAGTTAGTTTAGAGTCCCCGGGACTGGAAAAAATTTCGCAAGGTCCGGGAAATCGAGCCGAAGTTGATCAAAATCACGATACGCGAAACGTGGTCTCGGCTACTGTGTCAGTCTTTAAGTGAAGTATGGCTATATTTCGGCCCACAAGCTAGAAAGTGAGTGTTCAAAAAGCTTTGCTGTGTCCATTTCACTGCAAAACAAGGCCATCGGCACCTAGTTTAGCGTCCAAGGGACTGGAAAATATCCCCCAAGATCCGGGAAATCCACCCGAAGTTTGTCAAAATCACGATGCGCGTAAGGCGGTCTCGGCTACATTTTCAGTATTTAAGTAAAGTGGGCTATATTTCAGCCCAGAAGCTTGAAGGTGAGCGTTCAAAAAGTTTTGCTGTCTCCATTTCACTGCAAACCAAGGCCATCAAGAGTTAGTTTAGAGTCCCTGGGACTGGAAATTATCCCCCAAGTTCCGGAATATCGACCCGAAGTTGGTCAAAATCACGATGCGCGCACGCCGGTCTCGGCTACTCTTTAAGCCGTAAGTGATGTGGGGCTATATTTCGGCCTAGAAGCTCGAAAGTGTGCGTTCAAAAACTTGTGCTGTGTGAATTTCACTGCAAACCATGGCCATCAGGAGTTAGTTAAGAGTCGGCGGGACTGGAAAATATTCCCCAAGTTCCAGGAAAGCGAGCAGAAGTTGATCAAAATCACGATGCGCGTAACGTGGTCTCGGCTACTGTTTCAGTCTTAAAGTGAAGTGTGGCTATATTTAGGCCCACAAGCTCGAAAATGAGCGTTCAAAAAGTTTTGCTGTGTCCATTTCACTGCAAACCAAGGCCATCAGGAGTTAGTTTAGAGTCCCCTCGACTGGAAAATATTCTCCAAGTTCCAGGAAATGGCGCCGAAGTTGATGAAAATTACGATGCGCGTAACGGGCTCTCGGCTATTCTTTCAGTCTTAAATTGAAGTAGGGCTATATTTCGGTTCTGAAGCTCGAAGGTGAGCGTTCAGAATGTTTTGCTGTGTTCATTAAACTGCAAACCAAGGTCATCGAGAGTTAGTTTAGCGTCCCCGGGACTTTAAATTATTCGCCAACTTCCGGGAAATCGAGCAAAAGTGGCCCAAAATCACCATGCGCGTAAGGCGGTCTCGGCTGCTCTTTCAGTCTTAAAATTAGGGGGGGCTATATTGCGACCTAGAAGCTCGAGACCGGGCGTGCGCTAAATTTACCTGTGTCCCTTTCACTAACATCTTAGGCCATCAGGAGTTAGTTTAGAGTTCTTGGGACTGGAAAATATTTCCCAAATTCTGGCAGATCGAGCCAAACTTGCTCAAAATCACGATGCGCGTAAGGCGGTCTCGGCTACTCTTTCAGTCTTAAAATGAAGTGGGGCTATATTTCGGCCCAGAAGCTCGAAAGTGAATGTTCAAAGAGTTTGGCTGTGTCCATTTCACTGAGAATCAAGGTCATCAGGAATTAGTTTAGAGTGCCCGGGACTGGGAATTATCTCCCAAGTTCCGGGAAATCGAGCCGAAGTAGCGAAAAATCACGATGCGCGTAAGGCGGTCTCGGCTAGTCTTTCAGTCTTAAAGTGAAGTAGGGCTATGCTTCGGCCCAGAAGCTCAAACGTGAGCGTTCAAAAAGTTGTGCTGTGTCCATTTCACTGCAAACCAAGGCAATCAGGAGTTACTTCAGAGTCCCCGGTACCGGAAAATATCCCCCATTTCCCGGGAAATCGGGCCAAAGTTGGTCAAAATCACGATGCGCGTAAGGCGGTCCCGGTTACTCTTTCATTCTTAAAGTGAACTGGGGCAATATTTCCGCCCAGAAGCTGGAAAGTGACCGTACAAAAAGTCGTGCTGTGTCCATTTCACTCCAGAGCAAGGCCATAAGGAGTTACTTTAGAGTCTGCGGGACAGGAAAATATCCCGCAAGTTCACGGAAATCGAGCCGAAGTTGGTCAAAATTACGATGGGCGTAAGGCGGTCTCGGCTACTCTTTCACTCTTAAAGTGAAGTGGAGCTATATTTCGGCCCAGAAGCTCAAAAGTGAGCGTTCAAAAAGTTTTGCTGTGTCCATTTTACTGCAGAGCAAGGACGTCGGGGGTCAGTTTAGAGTCCCCGAGACTGGAAAATATCCCCCAAGTTCCGGGAAATTTAACCGAAGTTAATCAAAATCACGACGCGCGTACGGCGGTCTCGGCTACTCTTTTAGTCTTAAAGTGAAGTGGGGCAATATTTCGGCCTAGAAGCTCGAAACTGAGTGTTTCAAAAGTTTTGCTGTGTCCATGTCACTGCAAAACAAGGCCATCACGACTTAGTTTAGCGTCCAAGGGACTGGAAATATCCCCCAAGTTACGGCAAATCCACCCGAAGTTAGTCAAAATCACGATGCGCTTAAGGGGGTCTCGGCTACTCTTTCAGTCTTAAGGTAAAGTGGGCTTAGACTTAACTCCAGAAGCTCGAAAGTAAGGGTTCAAAAATTTTTGTCTCTATTTCACTCACATCTTAGACAATCAGGAGTGAGTTTAGAGACTTTGGGACTGGAAAATATCTCCCAAGTTTCGCCAGATCGAGCCGAAGATCCTCAAAAACACAATGCGCGTAAGGCGCTCCCGCCTACTCTTTCAGTCTTAAAAACAAGTAGGGCTATATTTCGGCCAGCAAGCTCGAAAGTGCGCGTTCAAAAAGTGTTCCTGTGTCCATTTCACTGGAAACCAAGGCCATCAGGAGTTACTTTAGAGTCCCCGGGACTGGAAAATATCCCCCTATTTGCGGGAAATCCAGCCGAAGTATCCCAAAATCACGATGCGCGTAAGGCGGTCTCGGCTACTCTTTCAGTCTTAAAGTTAACTGGGCTATATTTCGACCCATAAGCTCCAAAGTGAGCGTTCAAAAAGTTTTGCTGTGTCCATTTAACTGCAAACTAAGGCCATCGGAAGTTAGTTTAGCTTCCCCGGGAATTGAAAATATTCGCCAACTTCCGGGAAATCGAGCCGAAGTTGGTCAAAATTAGAATGCGCGTAAGGCGGTCTCGGCTACTCTTTCAGTCTTAAAGTGAAGTAGGGCTATATTTCGGCCGAGAAGCTCGAAAGTGAGCGTTCAAAAAAATGTTTTGTGTCCATTTCTCTGCAAACCAAGGCCATCAGCAGTTAGTTTAAAGTCCCGGGACTGGAATATATCCCCGAAGTTCCGGGAAATCGAACGGAAGTTGCTCAAAATCACGATGCGCCTAAGACGGTCTCGGCTACTCTTTCAGTCTTAAAGTAAAGTGGGGCTATATTTCGGCCAAGAAGCTCGAAAGTGACCTTTTAAAAAGTTACGCTTTCTGCATTTAACTGCAAACCAAGGCCATGAGGAGTTAGTTTAAAGTCCCCCGGACTGGAAAATATCCCCCAAGTTCCGGGAAATCGAGCTGAACTTGGTCAAAATCACGATGCTCGTAAGGCGGTCTCGGCTACTATTTCAGTCTTAAAGTGAAATACGGTTGTATTTCGGCCCAGAAGCTCGAAACTGAGCGTTGAAAAAGTTTTCCTGCTTCCATTTCACTGGAAACCAAGGCCATCAGCAGTTAGTTTAGAGTCCCCGGGACTTGAAAATATCGCCAAAATTCTAGAAAATCGAGCGGAAGTTGCTTAAAATCACGATGCGCGTAAGGCGGTCTCGGCTACTCTTTCAGTCTTAAAGTGAAGTGGGACTATATTTCATCCCGGAAGCTCGAAAATAAGCCTTCAAAAAGTGTTACTGTGTTCATTGCACTGCAAACCAAGGCCATCAGGAGTTAGTTTACACTCCTCGGGACTGGAAAATATCGCCCAATTTCGGGCAAATCGAGCCGAATTTTGTCAAAATCACGATGCGCGTAAGGCGGTCTCGGCTAGTCTTTCATTCTTAAAGTGAGCTGGGGCTATATTTCGGCCGAGAAGCTAGAAAGTGAAAGTTCAAAAAGTTTTGCTGTGTTCATTTCACTGCAAACCAAGGCCATCAGGAGTTAGTTTAGTCTCCTCGGGACTGGAAAATATCGCCCAAGTTCGGGCAAATCCAGCCGAATTTTGTCAAAATCACGATGCGCGTAAGGCGGTCTCGGCTACTCTTTCATTCTTAAAGTGAACTGGGGCTATATTTCGGCCCAGAAGCTAGAAAGTGAAAGTTCAAAAAGTTTTGCTGTCTCCATTTCACCGCAAACCAAGCCACATCAGCAGATTGTTTACAGTGTCCGGGACATCAAAATATCCCCCAAGTTGCGGGAAATCGAGCCGAAGTTTGTCAAAATCACGATGCGCGTAAAGCAGTCTCGGCTACTCTTTTAGTCTTAAAGCGACGTGGCTGTATATTTCGGCCCAGAAGCTCGAAAGTGAGCGTTCAAAAAGTTTTGCTCTCTCAATTTAACTGAAAACCAAGGCCATCGTGAGTTAGCTTAGAGTCCACGGGACTGGAAAATATCCCTTGAGTTCTGGCAACTCAAGCCGAAGTTGGTCAAAATCACGATGCGTCTAAGGCGGTCTCGGCTACTATTTCAGTCTTAAAGTGAAGTGGGGCTATATTTCGACCCAGAATTTCGAAAGTAAGCGTTCAAACAAAATTGCTGCGTCCATTTCACTGCAGACCAAGGCCATCAGGGGTTAGTTTAGACTCCTTGGGACTTGAATATATTCCCGACGTTTCGGGAAATCGAGCCGAAGTTGGTCAAAATCACGATGCGCGTAAGACGGTGTCGGCTACTCTTTCAGTCTTAAACTGAAGTGGGGCTATATTTCTTCTCAGAAGCCCGAAGGGGAGCGTTGAAAAAGTTTTGCTCTCTCCATTTCAATGCAAACCAAGGCAATCAGGAGTTACTTTAGAGTCCTCGGTACCGTAAAATATTCCCCATTTCCCGGGAAATCGAGCCAAAGTTGGTCAAAATCACGATGCGCGTAAGGCGGTCGCGGCTATTCTTTCATTCTTAAAGTGAACTCGGGCTATATTTCGGCCCACAAGCTCGAAGGTGAAAGTTCAAAAACTTTTGCTGTGTGCATTTCACCGCGAACCAAGTCACATCAGGAGATAGTCTACAGTCTCCGGGACATCAAAATATCCCCCAAGTTGCGGGAAATCGAGCCGAAGTTTGTCAAACTCACGATGCGCGTAAAGCAGTCTCGGCTACTCTTTGAGTCTTAAAGTGACGTGGCTGTATATTTCGGCCCAGAAGCTCGAAAGTGAGCGTTCAAAAACTTATGCTGTGCCCATTTCACTGCAAACCAAGGCCCTCAGGAAGTAGTTTACAGTGCCCGGAACTGGAAAATATCCCCCAAGTTCCGCGAAATCGAGACGAAGTTGGTCAAAATAACGACTCGCGTAAGGCGGTCTCGGCTACTCTTTCAGTCTTAAAGTGAAATAGGGCTATATTTCGGTCCAGAAGCTCGAAAGTGAACGTTCAAAAAGTTTTCCTCTCGGGATTTCACTGAAAACCAAGGCCATCATGACTTAGTTTAGAGTCCCCGGGACTGGAAAAAATCTTTTAAGTTCTGGCAACTCAAGCCGAAGTTGGTCAAAATCACGATGCGCCTAAGGCGGCCTCGGCTACTTTTTTAGTCTTAAAGTGAAGTGGGGCTCTATTTCGGCCCAGAAGCTCCAAAGTGAGCGCTGCATAAAATTTGCTGTGTCCATTTCACTGCAAACCAAGGCCATCAGGAGTTAGTTTATAGTCCCCGGGACTGCAATATATTTCCCAAGTTCCGGAAAATCGAGAAGACGTTGGTCAAAATCACGATGCGCGCAAGACGGTCTTGGCTAGTCTTTTAGTCTTAAAGTGAAGTGGGGCTATATTTCGGCCCAGAAGCTCAAAAGTGAGCCTCAAAAGGTTTTGCGGTATCCATTTCAATGCAAACGAAGGCCATCAGGGGTTACTTAAGAGTCTTGGGGACTGGAAAATATCCCCCAAGTTCAGGGAAATTTAGCCGAAGTTGGTCAAAATCACGGTGCGCGTTAGGCGGTCTCGCTTACTGTTTCAGTCTTAAAGTGAAGTGAGGCTTTATTCCTGCCCAGGAGCTTGAAAGTGAGCGTTCAAAAAGTTTCCCTGTGTTTATTTCACTGCAAACCAAAGCCACGAGGAGCTAGTTTAGAGTCCCCGGGACTGGAAAATATCCCCCAACTTCCGGGAAATCGAGCCGAAGTTGGTCAAAATCACGATTTGCGTAAGGTAGTCTCGGCTACTCTTTCAGTCTTAAAGTGAAGTGGGGCATTATTTCGGGCCAGAAGCCCGAAAGTGAGCGTTCAAAAAGTTTTGCTGTGTTCATTTCACTGCAAACCAAGGCCATCAGGAGTGAGTTTAGCGTCCCCGGGACAAGAAAATATGCCCCAATGTCCGGGAAATTGAGCCGAGGTAGGTCAAAATCACGATGCCCCTAAAGTGGTGTCGGCTACTCTTTCTGTCTTAAAGTGAAGTGTGGCCATATTTCGGCCCAGAAGTCCGAAAGTGAGCGTTCAAAAAGTTTTGCTCTGTCCATTTCACTGCAAACGAAGGCAATCAGGGGTTAGTTTAGCGTCCCTGGGACTGGAAAATATTCCCCAAGTTCGGGAAAGCGAGCCGAGGTTGATCAAAATCACAATGCGCGAAATGCGGTCTCGCCTACTGTTTCAGTCTAAAAGTAAAGTGCGGCTATATTTCGGCCCACAAGCTCGAAAGTGAGCGTTCAAAAAGTTTTGCTGTGTTCATTTCACTGCAAAACAAGGCCATCACGACTTAGTTTAGCGTCCAAGGGAGTGGAAAATGTTCCCCAAGTTCCGGGAGATCTACCCGAAGTTTGTCAAAATTACGATGCGCGTAAGGCAGTCTCATCTACGCTTTCAGTCTCAAAGTAAAGTGGGGCTATATTTCTGCCCAGAAGCTCCAAAGTTGTGCTCTGTCCATTTCACTGAAAACCAAGGCCATCAGGAGTTACTTTAGAGTCCCTTTGACTGGAATATATCCCCCAAGTTTCGGGAAATAAACGCGAAATTGGTCATAATCACGATTCGCTCAAGACGGTCTCGCCTACTCTTTCAGTCTTAAAGTAAAATGGGGCTCTATTTCGGCCCAGAAGCTCCAGAGTGAGCGTTCAAAAACTTTCGCGGTGTCCATTTCACTGCACACCAAGACAAGCAGGAGTTAGTTGAGAGTCCCCGAGACTGGAAAATATCCCCCAAGTTCCGGGAAATCAACACGAAGTTTGTTAAAATCACGATGCGCGTAAGGCGGTCTCGGCTACTTTTTCAGTGTTAAAGTTACGGGGGGCTATATTTTGGCCCAGAAGCTCGAAATTGAGCGTTCAAAAAGTTTTGCTGGGTCCATTTTACTGCAAACCAAGGCCATCAGGAATTAGTTTAGAGTCCTCAGAACTGGAATATATCCCCTTAGTTCCGGCAAATCGAGCCGAAGTTGCTCAAAATCACGATGCACGTAAGGCGGTCTCGGCTACTCTTTCAGTCTTCAAGTGAAGTGGGGTTCTATTTCGGTCCAGAAGCTCGAAAGTATGCGTTCAAAAACTTTTTTCTGTTTCCGTTTCACTGCAAACCAAGACCAGCACGAGTTAGTTTAGAGTCCCCGGGACTGGAAAAAATTTCGCAAGGTCCGGGAAATCGAGCCGAAGTTGATCAAAATCACGATGCGCGAAACGTGGTCTCGGCTACTGTGTCAGTCTTAAAGTGAAGTATGGCTATATTTCGGCCCACAAGCTCGAAAATGAGCGTTCAAAAAGCTTTGCTGTGTCCATTTCACTGCAAAACAAGGCCATCGGCACCTAGTTTAGCGTCCAAGGGACTGGAAAATATCCTCCAAGTTCCGCGAAAACCACCCGAAGTTTGTCAAAATCACGATGCGCGTAAGGCGGTCTCGGCTACTTTTTCAGTATTAAAGTAAAGTGGGCTATATTTCGGCCCAGAAGCTTGAAGGTGAGCGTTCAAAAAGTTTTGCTGTCTTTATTTCACTGCAAACCAAGGCCATCAAGAGTTAGTTTAGAGTCCCTGGGACTGGAAATTATCCCCCAAGTTCCGGAATATCGACCCGAAGTTGGTCAAAATCACGATGCGCGCACGCCGGTCTCGGCTACTCTTTAAGCCGTAAGTGATGTGGGACTATATTTCGGCCTAGAAGCTCGAAAGTGTGCGTTCAAAAACTTGTGCTGTGTGCATTTCACTGCAAACCATGGCCATCAGGAGTTAGTTTAGAGTCCCCGAGACTGGAAAATATTCCCCAAGTTCCAGGAAAGCGAGCAGAAGTTGATCAAAATCACGATGCGCGTAACGCGGTCTCGGCTACTGTTTCAGTCTTAAAGTGAAGTGTGGCTATATTTAGGCCCACAAGCTCGAAAATGAGCGTTCAAAAAGTTTTGCTGTGTCCATTTCACTGCAAACCAAGGCCATCAGGAGTTAGTATAGAGTCCGCGGGACTGGAAAATATTCTCCAACTTTCAGGAAATGGTGCCGAAGATGATGAAAATTACGATGCGCGTAACGGGCTCTCGGCTATTCTTTCAGTCTTAAATTTAAGTAGGGCTATATTTCGGCCCTGAAGCTCGAAGGTGAGCGTTCAGAATGTTTTGCTGCGTTCATTAAACTGCAAACCAAGGTCATCGGGAGTTAGTTTAGCGTCCTCGGGACTTTAAATTATTCGCCAACTTCCGGAAAATCGAGCAAAAGTGGCCCAAGATCACGATGCGCGTAAGGCGGTCTCGGCTACTCTTTCAGTCTTAAAATTAAGGGGGGCTATATTTCGACCTAGAAGCTCGAGACCGGGCGTGCGCTAATTTTACCTGTGTCCATTTCACTGACATCTTAGGCCATCAGGAGTTAGTTTAGAGTCCTTCGGACTGGAAAATATTGCCCGAATTCCGGCAAATTGAGCCAAACATGCTCAAAATCACGATGCGCGTAAGGCGGTCTCGGCTACTCGTTTACTCCGAAAATGAAGTGGGGCTATATTTCGGTTCTACAAGCTCGACACCGAGCGTGCTCTCCTTTTACCTGTGTCCATTTCACTAAGAACTAAGTCCATCAGGAGATAGTTTAGAATCCTCGAGACTGGAAGCTGTCCTCCAAGTTTCGGCAAATTGAGCCATACTTTCTTAAAATTACGATAAGCGTACGGCAGTTTCGTTTACTCTTTCAGTCTTAAAATGAACTGGGGCTACATTTCGGCCTAGAAGCTCGACACCGAGCGTGCGCTCCTGTTACCTGTGACCATTTGACTGAAAACTAAGGCCATCAAGAGTTAGGGTAGAGTCCCCGGGACTGGAAAATATCCCGCAAGTTTTGGCAGATCGAGCCATAGTGGCTAAAAATTTGGATGCGCTTAAGGCGGTTTCGTGTACACTTTCAGTCTTAAAATAGAGTGGGGCTATATTTCGGCCTACAACCTGGAAACCTAGCGTGCGCCCCTTTTAGCTGTGTCCATTTGACTTAAAACCAAGGCATTCAGGAGTTAGTTTAGAGCATCCGGGACTGGAAAATATCCCCCAAGTCCCAGGAAATCAAGCCGAAGTTCGACAAAATTACCATGCGCGTAAGGCGGTCCCCGCTACTCATTCACTCTTAAAGTGAAGTGGGGCAATGCTTCGGCCCAGAAGCTCAAACGTGAGCGTTCAAAGAGTTGTGCTGTGTCCATTTCACTGCAAACCAAGGCAATCAGGAGTTAGTTTAGAGTCCCCGGTACCGGAAAATATCCCCCATTTCCCGGGAAATCGAGCCAAAGTTGGTCAAAATCACGATGCGCGTAAGGCGGTCCCGGTTACTCTTTCATTCTTAAAGTGAACTCGGGCAATATTTCCGCCCAGAAGCTGGAAAGTGAGCGTTCAAAAAGTTGTGCTGTGTCCATTTCACTCCAGAGCAAGGCCATCAGGAGTTAGTTTAGAGTCCGCGGGACTGGAAAATATCCCCCAAGTTCCGGGAAATCGAGCCGAAGTTGGTCAAAATTACGATGGGCGTAAGGCGGTCTCGGCTACTCTTTCACTCTTAAAGTGAAGTGGAGTGATATTTCGGCCCAGAAGTTCAAAAGTGAGCGTTCAAAAAGTTTTGCTGTGTCCATTTTACTGCAGAGCAAGGACGTCGGGGATCAGTTTAGAGTCCCCGGGACTGGAAAATATCCCCCAAGTTCCGGGAAATTTAACCGAAGTTGGTCAAAATCACGACGCGCGTACGGCGGTCTCGGCTACTCTTTCAGTCTTAAAGTGAAGTGGGGCAATAGTTCGGCCCAGAAGCTCGAAACTGAGTGTTTCAAAAGTTTTGCTGTGTCCATTTCACTGCAAAACAAGGCCATCACGACTTAGTTTAGCGTCCAAGGGACTGGAAATATCCCCCAAGTTACGGCAAATCCACCCGAAGTTAGTCAAAATCACGATGCGCTTAAGGGGGTCTCGGCTACTCTTTCAGTCTTAAGGTAAAGTGGGCTTAGATTTAACTCCAGAAGCTCGAAAGTAAGGGTTCAAAAATTTTTGTCTCTATTTCACTCACATCTTAGACAATCAGGAGTTAGTTTAGAGACTTTGGGACTGGAAAATATCTCCCAAGTTTCGCCAGATCGAGCCGAAGATCCTCAAAATCACAATGCGCGTAAGGCGCTCCCGCCTACTCTTTCAGTCTTAATAAGAAGTAGGGCTATATTTCGGCCAGCAAGCTCGAAAGTGCGCGTTGAAAAAGTGTTCCTGTGTCCATTTCACTGGAAACCAAGGCCATCAGGAGTTACTTTAGAGTCCCCGGGACTGGAAAATATCCCCCTATTTTCGGGAAATCGAGCCGAAGTATCCCAAAATCACGATGCGCGTAAGGCGGTCTCCGCTACTCTTTCAGTCTTAAAGTTAACTGGGGCTATATTTCGACCCATAAGCTCGAAAGTGAGCGTTCAAAAAGTTTTGCTGTGTCCATTTAACTGTAAACTAAGGCCATCGGAAGTTAGTTCAGCTTCCCCGGGAATTGAAAATATTCGCCAACTTCCGGGAAATCGAGCCGAAGTTGGTCAAAATTACGACGCGCGTAAGGCGGTCTCGGCCACTCTTTCAGTCTTAAAGTGAAGTAGGGCTATATTTCGGCCGAGAAGCTCGAAAGTGAGCGTTCAAAAAAATGTTTTGTGTCCATTTCTCTGCAAACCAAGGCCATCAGCAGTTAGTTTATAGTCCCCGGGACTGGAATATATCCCCGAGGCTCCGGGAAATCGAACGGAAGTTGCTCAAAATCACGATGCGCGTAAGACGGTCTCGGCTACTCTTTCAGTCTTAAAGTAAAGTGGGGCTATATTTCGGTCCAGAAGCTCGAAAGTGACCCTTTAAAAAGTTACGCTTTCTGCATTTAACTGCAAACCAAGGCCATCAGGAGTTAGTTTAAAGTCCCCCTGAAAATATTCTCCATGTTCTGGGAAATGGAGCTGAACCTGGTCAAAATCACCATGCTCGTAAGGCGGTCTTGGCTACTATTTCAGTCTTAAAGTGAAATACGGTTGTATTTCGGCCCAGAAGCTCGAAACTGAGCGTTCAAACAGTTTTCCTACGTCCATTTCACTGCAAACCAAGGCCATCAGGAGTTGGTTTAGAGTCCTCGGGACTGGAAAATATCGCCCAACTTCGGGGAAATCGAGCCGAATTTTGTGAAAATCACGATGCCGCGTAAGGCGGTCTCGGCTACTCTTTCATTCTTAAAGTGAACTGGGGCTATACTTCGGCCGAGAAGCTAGAAAGTGAAAGTTCAAAAAGTTTTGCTATGTTCATTTCATTGCAAACCAAGACCATCAGGAGTTAGTTTAGACTCCTCGGGACTGGAAAATATCGCCCAAGTTCGGGCAAATCCAGCCGAATTTTGTCAAAATCACGATGCGCGTAAAGCGCTCTCGGCTACTCTTTCTTTCTTAAAGTGAACTGGGGCTATATTTCGGTCGAGAAGCTAGAAAGTGAAAGTTCAAAAAGTTTTGCTGTGTTCATTTCACTGCAAACCAAGACCATCAGGAGTTAGTTTAGACTCCTCGGGACTGGAAAATATCGCCCAAGTTCGGGCAAATCCAGCCGAATTTTGTCAAAATCACGATGCGCGTAAAGCGCTCTCGGCTACTCTTTCTTTCTTAAAGTGAACTGGGGCTATATTTCGGTCGAGAAGCTAGAAAGTGAAAGTTCAAAAAGTTTTGCTGTGTCCATTTCACCGCAAACCAAGCCACATCAGCAGATTGTTTACAGTGTCCAGGACATCAAAATATCCCCCAAGTCCCAGGAAATCGAGCCCAAGTTTGTCAAAATCACGATGCGCGTAAAGCAGTCTCGGCTACTCTTTTAGTCTTAAAGTGACGTGGCTGTATATTTCGGCCCAGAAGCTCGAAAGTGAGCGTTCAAAAAGTTTTGCTCTCTCAATTTAACTGAAAACCAAGGCCATCATGAGTTAGTTTAGAGTCCACGGGACTGGAAAATATCCCTTAAGTTCTGGCAACTCAAGCCGAAGTTGGTCAAAATCACGATGCTCCCAAAGCGGTCTCGGCTACCCTTTCAGTCTTAAAGTCAAGTGGGGCTATATTTCTGTCCAGAAGCTCGAAAGTGAGCGTTCAAAAAGTTTTGCTTTGTGCATTTCACTGCAAACCAAAGCTATCAAAAGTTAGTTTAGGGTCCCCGGGACTGGAAAATATTCCCCAAGTTCCGGGAAAGCGAGCCGAAGTTGATCAAAATCACGATGCGCGAAATGCGGTCTCGGCTACTGTTTCAGTCTTAAAGTAAAGTGTGGCTATATTTCGGCCCAGAATTTCGAAAGTAAGCGTTCAAAAAAATTTGCTGTCTCCATTTCACTGCAGACCAAGGCCATCAGGGGTTAGTTTAGACTCCTTGGGACTTGAATATATCCCCGAAGTTTTGGGAAATCGAGCCGAAGTTGGTCAAAATCACGATGCGCGTAAGACGGTGTCGGCTACTCTTTCAGTCTTAAACTGAAGTGGGGCTATATTTCGGCTCAGAAGCCCGAAGGAGAGCGTTGAAAAAGTTTTGCTCTCTCCATTTCAATGCAAACCAAGGCAATCAGGAGTTATTTTAGAGCCCCGGTACCGGAAAATATTCCCCATTTCCCGGGAAATCGAGCGAAAGTTGGTCAAAATCACGATGCGCGTAAGGAGGTGTCGGCTATTCTTTCATTCTTAAAGTAAACTCGGGCTATATTTCGGCCCAGAAGCTCGAAAGTGAAAGTTCAAAAAGTTTTGCTGTGTCCATTTCACCGCGAACCAAGCCACATCAGGAGATAGTTTACAGTCTCCGGGACATCAAAATATCCCCCAAGTTGCGGGAAATCGAGCCGAAGTTTGTCGAAATCACGATGCGCGTAAAGCAGTCTTGGCTACTCTTTGAGTCTTAAAGTGACGTGGCTGTATATTTTGGCCCAGAAGCTCGAAAGTGAGCGTTCAAAAAGTTATGCTGTGCCCATTTCACTGCAAAGCAAGGCCCTCAGGAAGTAGTTTACAGTGCCCGGAACTGGAAAATATCCCCCAAGTTCCGCGAAATCGAGACGAAGTTGGTCAAAATAACGACTCGCGTAAGGCGGTCTGGGCTACTCTTTCAGTCTTAAAGTGAAGTAGGGCTATATTTCGGTCCAGAAGCTCGAAAGTGAGCGTTCAAAAAGTTTACCTCTCTGAATTTCACTGAAAACCAAGGCCATCATGAGTTAGTTTAGAGTCCCCGGGACTGGAAAATATCTTTTAAGTTCTGGCAGATCAAGCCGAAGTTGGTCAAAATCACGATGCACCTAAGGCGGCCTCGGCTATTCTTTCAGTCTTAAAGTGAAGTGGGGCTCTATTTCGGCCCAGAAGCTCCAAAGTGAGCGCTGCAAAAACTTTGCTGTGTCCATTTCACTGCAAACCAAGGCCATCAGGAGTTAGTTCAGAGTCCCCGGGACTGCAATATATTTCCCAAGTTCCGGAAAATCGAGAAGACGTTGGTCAAAATCACGATGCGCGCAAGACGTTCTTGGCTAGTCTTTCAGTCTTAAAGTGAAGTGGGGCTATATTTCGGCCCAGAAGCGCGAAAGTGAGCATTCAAAACGTTTTGCTGTGTTCTTTGACTGAGAAACAAGGCCATCACGAGTTAGTTTAGCGTCCCTGGGACTGGAAAATATTCCCGAAGTTCCGGTAACTCGAGCTGAAGTTGGTCAAAATCACGATGCTCGCAAAACGGTCTCGGCCACCCTTTCAGTCTTAAAAAGAAGTGGGGCTATATTTCTGTCCAGAAGCTCGAAAGTGAGCGTTCAAAAAGTTTTGCTGTATCCATTTCAATGGAAACGAAGGCCATCAGAGGTTACTTAAGAGTCTTCGGGACTGGAAAATATCCCCCAAGTTCAGGGAAATTTAGCCGAAGTTGGTCAAAATCACGGTGCGCGTTAGGCGGTCTCGCTTACTGTTTCAGTCTTAAAGTGAAGTGAGGCTTTATTCCTGCCCAGGAGCTTGAAAGTAGGCGTTCAAAAAGTTTCGCTGTGTTTATTTCATTGCAAACCAAAGCCATCTGGAGCTAGTTTAGAGTCCCCGGGACTGGAAAATATCCCCCAACTTGCGGGAAATCGAGCCGAAGTTGCTCAAAATCACGATTTGCGTAAGGTAGTCTCGGCTACTCTTTCAGTCTTAAAGTGAAGTGGGGCTATATTTCGGGCCAGAAGCCCGAAAGTGAGCGTTCGAAAAGTTTTGCTGTGTTCATTTCACTTCAAACCAAGGCCATCAGGACTTAGTTTAGCGTCCCCGGGACAAGAAAATATGCCCTAAGGTCCGGGAAATTGAGCCGAGGTTGGTCAAAATCACGATGCTCCTAAAGTGGTGTCGGCTACTCTTTCTGTCTTAAAGTGAAGTGGGGCTATATTTCGGGCCAGAAGCCCGAAAGTGAGCGTTCAAAAAGTTTTGCTGTGTCCATTTCACTGAAAACCAAGGCCATCAGGGGTTAGTTTAGAGTCCCCGGGTCTCAAAATATTGCCCAATTTCCGGGGAATCGAACCGAAGTTGATAAATATCACGATGCGCGAAATGCGGCATCGGCTACTGTTTCAGTCTTAAAGTGAAGTGGGGCTATATTTCGGCCCAGAACGCGAAAGTGAGCATTCAAAACGTTTTGCTGTGCTCTTTGACTGAGAAACAAGGTCATCACGAGTTAGTTTAGCGTCCCTGGGACTGGAAAATATTCCCGAAGTTCCGGTAACTCGAGCTGAAGTTGGTCAAAATCACGATGCTCGCAAAACGGTCTCGGCTACCCTTTCAGTCTTAAAAAGAAGTGGGGCTATATTTCTGTCCAGAAGCTCGAAAGTGAGCGTTCAAAAAGTTTTGCTGTGTGCATTTCACCGCAAACCAAAGGTATCAAAAGTTAGTTTAGGGTTCCCGGGACTGGAAAATATTCCCCAAGTTCCGGGAAAGCGAGCCGAAGTTGATCAAAATCACGATGCGCGAAATGCGGTCTCGGCTACTGTTTCAGTCTTAAAGTAAAGTGTGGCTATATTTCGGGCCACAAACTCGAAAGTGAGCGTTCAAAAAGTTTTGGTGGGTCCATTTCACTGCAAAACAAGGCCATCAGGACTTAGTTTAGCGTCCAAGCGACTGGAAAATGTCCCCCAAGTTCCGGGAGATCCACCCGAAGTTTGTCAAAATCACAATGCGCGTAAGGTGGTCTCGGTTACTCTTTAAGTCTTAAAGTAAAGTGGGGCTTTATTTCGGCCAGGAACTTCGAAAGTCAGCGTTCAAAAAGTTTTCTCTGTCCATTTCAATGGAAACCAAGGCGATCAGGAGTTAGTTTAGAGTCCCTGGGACCGGAAAATATCCCCCAAGTTCCGAGAAATGGATCCGAAAATGGTCAAAATCACGATGCGCGTAAGGCGATCTCGGCTACTCTTTCAGTCTTAAAGTGAAGTGGGGCTCTATTTCGGCCCAGAAGCTCCAAAGTGGGCGTTCAAAAAGTTATGCTCTGCGCATGTCAGTGCAAACCAAGGCCATCCGGAGTTAGTTTGGAGTCCCCCGGACTGGAAAATATCCCAAACGTTACGTGAGATCGAGCTGAACTTGGTCTAACTCACGATGCGCGTGAGGCGGTCTCGGCTACTATTTCAGTCTGAAAGTGAAGTGGGATTCTATCTCGGCCCAGAAGGTACAAAGAGAATGTTCAAAAAGCTTTCCTTTGTCCATTTCACTGAAAACCAAGGCCATCAGGAGTTACTTTAGAGGCCGCGGAAATGGATTATATCCCCCAAGTTCCGGGAAACCGACCCGAAGTTGGTCAAAATCACGATTTGCGCAAGACGGTATCGGCTACTCTTTCAGTCTTAAAGTAAAGTGGGGCTATATTTCGGTCCAGAAGCTCGAGAGTGAGCGTTCAAAAAGTTTCGGTGTGTCCATTTCACTGAAAACCAAGACAATCAGGAGTTAGTTTAGAGTCGTGGATAAACAGTTGATTACCGGGTCTATTTTTATAGACCTAAAAAAAGCGTTCGATCTCGTTGACCACCTCTGCCTGCTCCACAAACTAGAACATTATGGAATTAGAGGGAAAAGTTTGAAATGGTTCGAAGACTACCTTACAGCTCGATCCCAGAAGGTCAAATACAACCAAGACGAATCATCGAGCTTAACTATTAGTTATGGGGTTCCCCAAGGATCCATACTGGGCCCGATACTATTTGTGATATACATCAATGATCTCCCGCAAAGTCTACTGAAGTCACAAATAGGCATGTATGCCGACGATACTGTTATATATTTCTCTGATTCCTGTCCAGATATCATCAAGCAGGTTCTTCAAAACGATCTTACCAATGTTGAGAAATGGTTAGTAAGCAACAGGCTGATACTCAATCAGAGTAAAACTAAATGGATGCTGTTTGGAACTAGGCAAAAACTAGAACACTGTCCAGACTATAAAATAGAGCTTCACGGGAAAAACATTGACAGAGTATCAAGCTTCTGTTATTTAGGGGTAACACTAGATGAGAATCTTTCATGGAACGAACATGTAGAATTGATTTGTAAGAGAGTAAGAAAACGTCTCGGCCTGCTGTCACGCATACGACCCTACCTTACTCTAAAAGCTGCTAAATGCGTGTATAATTGTTTAGTTCAGCCGATTTTTGATTACACTAACACGGTATGGGATGGGCTGTTAATCGGTTGCAGTAACAGCTTGCAACGTCTGCAAAACAGAGCAGCACGCATTATACAAAGGAGGGCAACAACCGAAGGATCTTTTAAAATGTTAGGGTGGGTGGATTTGGAAACCCAAAGAAAAGCCCACAAATGCATTTTAGTTTTTAAATGTTTAAATAATTTAGCTCCTCCATATTTGTCGGATTATTTTATTAGAAATTGCAACGTTCATTCTTACAACACGAGGAAAAGGAACGACATGCACTTGCCGAAACCCAAGTTAACGCTAGGGAAAAGGACTTTCAGATACTCTGGTGCGCTTCATTTTAATAATTTACCCACTACAATAAAAGAAGCAACATCGCTCCCCATTTTTAAAAATCTTCTTAGACTTTATTTTAGAGAGTAGTTTTTATTTTTAATTTTTTATAATTGTAAACGTTAATCTCTATGTATAGAAATTTAATGTAGTCTTAATTTACGCAGGGCCCCTTTTGATACCAGCCAAGTGCTGATTGGGCCACCCTGCCTAAATAAAGTTGACCTTGACCTTGAGTCCCCGGCACTGGAAAATATCCCCCAAGTTCCGGCAAATCGAGCCGAAGTTGGTCAAAATCACGGTGCGCTTAGGGCGGTGTCGGCTACTCCTTCAGTCTTAAAGTAAAAGTGGGGCTCTATTTCGGCCCACAAGCTCAAAGTTAAAAAAAATTACTGTCTATTTCACTGGAAACCAAGGCTATAAGGAGTTAGTTTAGAGTCCCCGGGGGTGGAATGTATTTCCCAAGTTCCGGAAAATCGAGAAGACGTTGGTCAAAATCAGGATACGCGTAAGACGGTCTCGGCTACTCTTTCAGTCTTAAAGTGAAGTGGGGCTATATTTCGGCCCAGAAGCTCAAAAGTGAGCGTTCAAAAAGTTTTGCTGTATCCATTTCAATGCAAACCAAGGCCATCAGGGGTTACTTAAGAGTCCTCGGGACTGGAAAATATACCCCAAGTTCCGGTAAATCGAGCCGAAGTTGGTCAAAGTCACGATGTGCGTAAGGTGGTCTCGGCTACTCTTTCAGTCTTAAAGTGAAGTGGGGCAATATTTCGGCCCAGAAGCTCGAAAGTGAGTGTTTAAAAAGTTTTGCTCTGTCACTTTCAGTGCAAACCAAGGCCATCAGAAGTTAGTTTAGAGTGCCCGGGACTGGAAAATATCCCCCAAGTCCCGGGAAATCGAGCCGAAGTTGATCAAATTCATGATGCGCGTAACGTGGTCTCGGCTACTGTGTCAGTCCTAAAGTGAAGTGTGGCTATATTTCTGCCCACAAGCTAGAAAGTGAGCGTTCAAAAAGTTTTGTTGTGTCCATTTTACTTCAAAACAAGGCAATCAGGACTTAGTTTAGCGTCCAAGGGACTGGAAAATATCCCCCAAGTTCCGGGAAATCCATTCGAAGTTCGTCAAAATTACGATGCGCGTAAGGCGGTCTCATCTACTCTTTCAGTCTTAAAGTAAAGTGGGGCTATATTTCTGCCCAGAAGCTCCAAAGTTGTGCTCTGTCCATTTCACTGAAAACCAAGGCCATCAGGAGTTACTTTAGAGTCCCTTTGACTGGAATATATCCCCCAAGTTTCGGGAAATAAACGCGAAATTGGTCAAAATCACGATTCGCTCAAGACGGTCTCGCCTACTCTTTCAGTCTTAAAGTAAAATGGGGCTCTATTTCGGCCCTCAAGCTCGACAGTGAGCGTTCAAAAACTTTCGCTGTGTCCATTTCACTGCAAACCAAGACAAGCAGGAGTTAGTTGATAGTCCCCGGGACTGAAAAATATCCCCCATGTTCCGGGAAATCAACCCGAAGTTTGTCAAAATCACGATGCGCGTAAGGCGGTCTCGGCTACTCTTTCAGTGTTAAAGTAATGGGGGGCTATATGTTGGCCCAGAAGCTCGAAATTGAGCGTTCAAAAAGTTTTCCTGGGTCCATTTTACTGCAAACCAAGGCCATCAGGAATTAGTTTAGAGTCCTCAGAACTGGAATATATCCCCTTAGTTCCGGCAAATCGAGCCGAAGTAGCTCAAAATCACGATGCACGTAAGGCAGTCTCGGCTACTCTTTCAGTCTTCAGGTAAAGTGGGATTCTATTTCGGTCCAGAAGCTCGAAAGTATGCGTTCAAAAACTTTTTCTGTTTCCGTTTCACTGCAAACCAAGACCAGCACGAGTTAGTTTAGAGTACCCGGGACTGGAAAATATTTCGCAAGTTCCGGGAAATCGAGCCGAAGTTGATCAAAATCGCGATGCGCGAAACGTGGTCTCGGCTACTGTGTCAGTCTTAAAGTGAAGTATGGCTAAATTTCGGCCCACAAGCTCGAAAGTGAGCGTTCAAAAAGCTTTGCTGTGTCCATTTCACTGCAAAACAAGGCCATCGGCACCTAGTTTAGCGTCCAAGGGACTGGAAAATATCCTCCAAGTTCCGGGTAATCCACCCGAAGTTTGTCAAAATCACGATGCGCGTAAGGCGGTCTCGGCTACTTTTTCAGTATTAAAGTGAAGTGAGCTATATTTCGGCCCAGAAGCTTGAAGGTGAGCGTTCAAAAAGTTTTGCTGTCTCCATTTCACTGCAAACCAAGGCCATCAAGAGTTAGTTTAGGGTCCCTGGGACTGGAAATTATCCCCCAAGTTCCGGAATATCGACCCGAAGTTGGTCAAAATCACGATGCGCGCACGCCGGTCTCGGCTACTCTTTAAGTCGTAAGCGATGTGGGACTATATTTCGGCCTAGAAGCTCGAAAGTGTGCGTTCAAAAACTTGTGCTGTGTGCATTTCACTGCAAACCATGGCCATCAGGAGTTAGTTTAGAGTCCCCGGGACTGGAAAATATTCCCCAAGTTCCAGGAAAGCGAGCAGAAGTTGATCAAAATCACGATGCGCGTAACGCGGTCTTGGCTACTGTTTCAGTCTTAAAGTGAAGTGTGGCTATATTTAGGCCTAGAAGCTCGAAAGTGAGCCTTCAAAAAGTTTTGCTGTGTCCATTTCACTGCAAACCAAAGCCATCAGGAGTTATTATAGAGTCCCCGGGACTGGAAAATATTCTCCAAGTTCCAGGAAATGGCGCCGAAGTTGATGAAAATTACGATGCGCGTAACGGGCTCTCGGCTATTCTTTCAGTCTTAAATTTAAGTAGGGCTATATTTCGGCCCTGAAGCTCGAAGGCGAGCGTTCAGAATGTTTTGCTGCGTTCATTAAACTGCAAACCAAGGTCATCGGGAGTTAGTTTAGCGTCCCCGGGACTTTAAATTATTCGCCAACTTCCGGAAAATCGAGCAAAAGTGGCCCAAAATCACCATACGCGTAAGGCGGTCTCGGCTACTCTTTCAGTCTTAAAATTAAGGGGGGCTATATTTGGACCTAGAAGCTCGAGACCGGGCGTGCGCTAATTTTACCTGTGTCCATTTCACTGACATCTTAGGCCATCAGGAGTTAGTTTAGAGTCCTTGGGACTGGAAAATATTTCCCAAATTCTGGCAGATGGAGCCAAAGTCGCTCAAAATCACGATGCGCGTAAGGCGGTCTCGGCTACTCTTTCAGTCTTAAAATGAAGTGGGGCTATATTTCGGCCGACAAGCTCAACACCGAGCGTGCGCTCCTTTTGCCTGTGTACATATCACTGAAAACTAAGCTCATCAGGAGGTAGCATAGAGTCCTCGAGACTGGAGAATATTCCCCGAATTCCGGCAAATCGAGCCAAAGATGCTCAAAATCACGATGCGCGTAAGGCGGTCTCGGCTACTCGTTTACTCCGAAAATGAAGTGGGGCTATATTTCGGTTCTACAAGCTCGACACCGAGCGTGCTCTCCTTTTACCTGTGTCCATTTCCCTAAGAACTAAGTCCTTCAGGAGATAGTTTAGAATCCTCGAGACTGGAAGCTATCCTCCAAGTTTCGGCAAATTGAGCCATACTTTCTTAAAATTACGATAAGCCTACGGCAGTTTCGTTTACTCTTTCAGTCTTAAAATAAACTGGGGCTACATTTCGGCCTAGAAGCTCGACACCGAGCGTGCGCTCCTGTTACCTGTGACCATTTGACTGAAAACTAAGGCCATCAAGAGTTAGGGTAGAGTCCCCGGGACTGGAAAATATGCCCCAAGTTTTGGCAGATCGAGCCATAGTGGCTAAAAATTTCGATGCGCTTAAGGCGGTTTCGTGTACACTTTCAGTCTTAAAATAAAGTGGGGCTATATTTCGGCCTACAACCTGGAAACCTAGCGGCCGCCCCTTTTACCTGTGTCCATTTGACTAAAAACCAAGGCAGTCAGGAGTTAGTTTAGAGCTTCCGGGACTGGAAAATATCCCCCAAGTCCCAGGAAATAGAGCCGAAGTTCGACAAAATTACCATGCGCGTAAGGCGGTCCCGGCTACTCTTTCAGTCTTAAAGTGAAGTGGGGCTATATTCCGGCCCAGAAATTCGAAAGTGAACGTTCAAAGAGTTGTGCTGTGTCCATTTCACTGAAAACCAAGGCCATCAGGAATTAGTTTAGAGTGCCCGGGACTGGAAAATATGCCAAAAGTTGCGTGAAATCGAGCTGAACTTGGTCTAACCCAAGTTCCGGGAAATCGAGCCGAAGTAACCCAAAATCACGATGCGCGTAAGGCGGTCTCGGCTAGTCTTTCAGTCTTAAAGTGAAGTAGGGCTATGCTTCGGCCGAGAAGCTCAAACGTGAGCGTTCAAAATGTTGTGCTGTGTCCATTTCACTGCAAACCAACCAGGAGTTAGTTTAGAGTCCCTGGTACCGGAAAATATATCCCATTTCCCGGGAAATCGAGCCAAAGTTGGTCAAAATCACGATGCGCGTAAGGCGGTCCCGGTTACTCTTTCATTCTTAAAGTGAACTGGGGCAATATTTCCGCCCAGAAGCTGGAAAGTGAGCGTTCAAAAAGTTGTGCTGTGTCCATTTCACTCCAGAGCAAGGCCATCAGGAGTTACTTTAGAGTCCGCGGGACTGGAAAATATCCCCCAAGTTCCGGGACATCGAGCCGAAGTTGGTCAAAATTACGATGGGCGTAAGGCGGTCTCGGCTACTCTTTCAGTCTTAAAGTAAAGTGGGGCTATATTTCGGCCCAGAAGCTCGAAAGTGACCCTTTAAAAAGTTACGCTTTCTGCATTTAACTGCAAACCAAGGCCATCAGGAGTTAGTTTACAGTCCCCCGGACTGGAAAATATCCCCCAAGTTCCGGGAAAGCGAGCTGAACTTGGTAAAAATCACGATACTCGTAAGGCGGTCTCGGCTACTATTTCAGTCTTAAAGTGAAATACGGTTGTATTTCGGCTTAGAAGCTCGAAAGTGAGCGTTCAAAAGGTTTCCCTGCGTCCATTTCACTGCAAACCAAGGCCATCAGGAGTTGGTTTAGAGTCCCCGGGAGTTCAAAATATCGCCCAAGTTCGGGGAAATCGAGCCGAATTTTGTCAAAATCACGATGCGCGTAAGGCGGTCTCGGCTACTCTTTCATTCTTAAAGTGAACTGGGGCTATATTTCGGTCGAGAAGCTAGAAAGTGAAAGTTCAAAAAGTTTTGCTGTGTTAATTTCACTGCAAACCAAGGCCATCAGGAGTTAGTTTAGACTCCTCGGGACTGGAAAATATCGCCCAAGTTCGGGGAAATCGAGCCGAATTTTCTCAAAATCACCATGGGCGTAAGGCGGTCTCGGCTACTCTTTCATTCTTAAAGTGAACTGGGGCTATATTTCGGCCCAGAAGCTAGAAAGTGAAAGTTCAAAGAGTTTTGCTGTGTCCATTTCACCGCAAACCAAGCCACATCAGCAGATTGTTTACAGTGTCCGGGACATCAAAATATTTCCCAAGTCCCGGGAAATCGAGCCGAAGTTTGTCAAAATCACGATCCGCGTAAAGCAGTCTCGGCTACTCTTTTATTTTTAAAATGACGTGGTTGTATATTTCGGCCCAGAAGCTCGAAAGTGAGCGTTCAAAAAGTTTTGCTCTCTCAATTTAACTGAAAACCAAGGCCATCATGAGTTAGTTTAGAGTCCACGGGACTGGAAAATATCCCTTAAGTTCTGGCAACTCAAGCCGAAGTTGATCAAAATCACGATGCGTCTAAGGCGGTCTCCGCAACTCTTTCAGTCATAAAGTGAAGTGGGGCTATCTTTCGGCCCAGAATTTCGAAAGTAAGCGATCAAAAAAATTTGCTGTGTCCATTTCAATGCAAACCAAGGCAATCAGGAGTTACTTTAGAGTCCCCGGTACCGGAAAATATTCCCCATTTCCCGGGAAATCGAGCCAAAGTTGGTCAAAATCACGATGCGCGTAAGGCGGTCTCGGCTATTCTTTCATTCTTTAAAGTGAACTCGGGCTATATTTCGGCCCAGAAGCTCGAAAGTGAAAGTTCAAAAAGTTTTGCTGTGTCCATTTCACCGCGAACCACGCCACATTAGGAGATAGTTTCCAGTCTCCGGGACATCAAAATATCCCCCAAGTTCCGGAAATCGAGCCGAAGTTTTTCAAAATCACGATGCGCGGAAAGCAGTCTCGGCTACTCTTTGAGTCTTAAAGTGACGTGGCTGTATATTTTGGCCCAGAAGCTCGAAAGTGAGCGTTCAAAAAGTTATGCTGTGCCCATTTCACTGCAAAGCAAGGCCCTCAGGAAGTAGTTTACAGTGCCCGGAACTGGAAAATATCCCCCAAGTTCCGCGAAATCGAGACGAAGTTGGTCAAAATAACGACTCGCGTAAGGCGGTCTCGGCTACTCTTTCAGTCTTAAAGTGAAGTAGGGCTATATTTCGGTCCAGAAGCTCGAAAGTGAGCGTTCAAAAAGTTTTCCTCTCTGAATTTCACTGAAAACCAAGGCCATCATGAGTTAGTTTAGAGTCCCCGGGACTGGAAAATATCGCCCAAGTTCGGGGAAATCGAGCCGAATTTTCTCAAAATCACCATGGGCGTAAGGCCATCATGAGTTAGTTTAGAGTCCCCGGGACATCAAAATATTTCCCAAGTCCCGGGAAATCGAGCCGAAGTTTGTCAAAATCACGATCCGCGTAAAGCAGTCTCGGCTACTCTTTTATTTTTAAAATGACGTGGTTGTATATTTCGGCCCAGAAGCTCGAAAGTGAGCGTTCAAAAAGTTTTGCTCTCTCAATTTAACTGAAAACCAAGGCCATCATGAGTTAGTTTAGAGTCCACGGGACTGGAAAATATCCCTTAAGTTCTGGCAACTCAAGCCGAAGTTGATCAAAATCACGATGCGTCTAAGGC
This sequence comes from Orbicella franksi, assembly GCF_964199315.1. Taxonomy (NCBI): domain Eukaryota; kingdom Metazoa; phylum Cnidaria; class Anthozoa; order Scleractinia; family Merulinidae; genus Orbicella; species Orbicella franksi. The sequence continues at coordinate 952,246 of NC_138155.1, forward strand.
GGTCTCCGCAACTCTTTCAGTCATAAAGTGAAGTGGGGCTATCTTTCGGCCCAGAATTTCGAAAGTAAGCGATCAAAAAAATTTGCTGTGTCCATTTCAATGCAAACCAAGGCAATCAGGAGTTACTTTAGAGTCCCCGGTACCGGAAAATATTCCCCATTTCCCGGGAAATCGAGCCAAAGTTGGTCAAAATCACGATGCGCGTAAGGCGGTCTCGGCTATTCTTTCATTCTTTAAAGTGAACTCGGGCTATATTTCGGCCCAGAAGCTCGAAAGTGAAAGTTCAAAAAGTTTTGCTGTGTCCATTTCACCGCGAACCACGCCACATTAGGAGATAGTTTCCAGTCTCCGGGACATCAAAATATCCCCCAAGTTCCGGAAATCGAGCCGAAGTTTTTCAAAATCACGATGCGCGGAAAGCAGTCTCGGCTACTCTTTGAGTCTTAAAGTGACGTGGCTGTATATTTTGGCCCAGAAGCTCGAAAGTGAGCGTTCAAAAAGTTATGCTGTGCCCATTTCACTGCAAAGCAAGGCCCTCAGGAAGTAGTTTACAGTGCCCGGAACTGGAAAATATCCCCCAAGTTCCGCGAAATCGAGACGAAGTTGGTCAAAATAACGACTCGCGTAAGGCGGTCTCGGCTACTCTTTCAGTCTTAAAGTGAAGTAGGGCTATATTTCGGTCCAGAAGCTCGAAAGTGAGCGTTCAAAAAGTTTTCCTCTCTGAATTTCACTGAAAACCAAGGCCATCATGAGTTAGTTTAGAGTCCCCGGGACTGGAAAATATCTTTTAAGCTCTGGCAACTCAAGCCGAAGTTGGTCAAAATCACGATGCGCCTAAGGCGGTCTCGGCTATTCTTTCAGTGGTAAAGTGAAGTGGGGCTCTATTTCGGCCCAGAAGCTCCAAAGTGAGCGCTGCAAAAATTTGCTGTGTCCATTTCACTGCAAACCAAGGCCATCAGGAGTTAGTTTAGAGTTCCCGGGACTGCAATATATTTCCCAAGTTCCGGAAAATCGAGAAGACGTTGGTCAAAATCACGATGCGCGTAAGACGGTCTCGGCTACTCTTTCAGTCTTAAAGTGAAGTGGGGCTATATTTCCGCCCAGAAGCTCAAAAGGGAGCGTTCAAAAAGTTTTGCTGTATCCAGTTTTGCTGTATTTGACTGCAAAGCAAGGCCTTCAGGAAGTAGTTTACAGTGCCCGGAACTAGAAAATATCCCCCAAGTTCAGGGAAATTTAGCCGAAGTTGGTCAAAATTCACGGTGCGCGGTAGGCGGTCTCGCTTACTGTTTTAGTCTTAAAGTGAAGTGAGGCTTTATTCCTTCCCAGGAGCTTGAAAGTGAGCGTTCAAAAAGTTTCCCTGTGTTTATTTCACTGCAAACCAAAGCCATCAGGAGCTAGTTTAGAGTCCCCGGGACTGGAAAATATACCCAACTTCCGGGAAATCGAGCCGAAGTTGGTCAAAATCACGATTTGGGTAAGGTAGTCTCGGGTACTCTTTCAGTCTTAACGTGAAGTGGGACTATATTTCGGGCCAGAAGCCCGAAAGTGAGCGTTCGAAAAGTTTTGCTGTGTTCATTTCACTGGAAACCAAGGCCATCAGGAGTTAGTTTAGCGTCCCTGGGACAAGAAAATATGCCCCTAGGTCCGGCAAATTGAGCCGAGGTTGGTCAAAATCACGATGCCCCTAAAGTCGTCTCGGCTACTCTTTTTGTCTTAAAGTGAAGTGGGGCTATATTTCGGGCCAGAAGCCCGAAAGTGAGCGTTCAAAAAGTTTTGCTGTGTCCATTTTACTGCAAACCAAGGCCATCAGGGGTTAGTTTAGAGTTCCCGGGACTGAAAAATATAACCAAGTTTCGGGGAATCGAACCGAAGTTGATCGAAATCACGATGCGCGAAATGCGGTATCGGCTACTGTTTCAGTCTTAAAGTGAAGTGGGGCTATATTTCGGCCCAGAAGCTCGAAAGTGAGCGTTCAAAAAGTTTTGCTGTGTTCTTTGACTGAAAAACAAGGCCATCACGAGTTAGTTTAGCGTCCTTGGGCCTGGAAAATATTCCCCAAGTTCCGGTAAATCAAGCTGAAGTTGGTCAAAATCACGATGCTCCCAAAACGGTCTAGGCTACCCTTTCAGTCTTAAAGTCAAGTGGGGCTATATTTCTGTCCAGAAGCTCGAAAGTGAGCGTTCAAAAAGTTTTGCTGTGTGCATTTCACTGCAAACCAAAGCTATCAAAAGTTAGTTTAGGGTTCCCGGGACTGGAAAATATTCCCCAAGTTCCGGGAAAGCGAGCCGAAGTTGATCAAAATCACGATGCGCGAAATGCGGTCTCGGCTACTGTTTCAGTCTTAAAGTAAAGTGTGGCTATATTTCGGCCCACAAACTCGAAAGTGAGCGTTCAAAAAGTTTTGGTGTGTCCCCTTCACTGCAAAACAAGGCCATCAGGAGTTAGTTTAGCGTCCAAGGTACTAGAAAATGTTCCCCAAGTTCCGGGAGATCCGCCCGAAGTTTGTCAAAATCACAATGCGCCTAAGGTGGTCTCGGCTACTCTTTAAGTCTTAAAGTAAAGTGGGGCTTTATTTCGGCCAGGAAGCTCGAAGGTGAGCGTTCAAAAGTTTTGCTCTCTCCATTTCAATGCAAGCCAAGGCGATCAGGAGTTATTTTAGAGTCCCCGGGCCCGGAAAATATCCCCCAAGTTCCGAGAAATCGATCTGAAAATGGTCAAAATCACGATGCGCGTAAGGCGATCTCGGCTACTCTTTCAGTCTTAAAGTGAAGTGGGGCTATATTTTGGCCGAGAAGCTCCAAAGTGGGCGTTCCAAAAATTATACTCTGCGCATTTCAGTGCAAACCAAGGCCATCCGGAGTTAGTTTAGAGTCCCACGGACTGGAAAATATCCCAAAAGTTGCGTGAAATCGAGCTAAACTTGGTCTAACTCACGCTGCGCGTGAGGCGGTCTCGGCTATTATTTCAGTCTGAAAGTGAAGTGGGATTCTATTTCAGCCCAGAAGCTACACAGAGAGTGTTCAAAAAGGTTTCCTTTGTCCATTTCACTGAAAACCAAGGCAATCAGGAGTTACTTTAGAGCCTGCGGAAATGGAATATATCCCCCAAGTTCCGGGAAACCGACCCGAAGTTGGTCAAAATCACGATTTGCGCAACACGCTCTGGGCTACTCTTTCAGTCTTAAAGTAAAGTGGGGCTATATTTCGGTCTAGAAGCTCGAGAGTGAGCGTTCAAAAAGTTTCGCTGTGTCCATTTCACAGAAAACCTAGACAATCAGGAGTTAGTTTAGAGTCCCCGGGACTGGAAAATATCCCTTAAATTCCGGCAAATCGAGCCGAAGTTGGTCAAAATCACGGTGCGCTTAAGGCGGTGTCGGCTACTCCTTCAGTCTTAAAGTGAAGTAGGGCTCTATTTCGGCCCACAAGCTCAAAGCTCAAAAAACAATTACTGTGTCTATTTCACTGCAAACCAAGGCTATCAGGAGTTAGTTTAGAGTCCCCGGGAGTGGAATGTATTTCCCAAGTTCCGGAAAATCGAGTAGACGTTGGTCAAAATCACGATGCGCGTAAGACGGTCTCGGCTACTCTTTCAGTCTTAAAGTGAAGTGGGGCTATATTTTGGCCGAGAAGCTCAACAGTGAGCGTTCAAAAAGTTTTGCTGTATCCATTTCAATGCAAACCAAGGCAATCAGGGGTTACTTAAGAGTCCTCGGAACTGGAAAATATCCCCCAAGTTCCGGTAAATCGAGCCGAAGTTGGTCAAAATCACGATGTGCGTAAGGTGGTCTCGGCTACTCTTTCAGTCTTAAAGTGAAGTGGGGCAATATTTCCGCCCAGAAGCTCGAAAGTGAGTGTTTAAAAAGTTTTGCTCTGTCACTTTCAGTGCAAGCCAAGGCCATCAGAAGTTAGTTTAGAGTCCCCGGGACTGGAGAATATCCCTCAAGTCCCAGGAAATCGAGCCGAAGTTGATCAAATTCATGATGCGCGTAACGTGGTCTCGGCTACTGTGTCAGTCTTAAAGGGAAGTATGGCTAAATTTCGGCACACAACCTCGAAAGTGAGGGTTCAAAAAACTTTGCTGTGTCCATTTCACAGGAAAACAAGGCCATCGGTACCGAGTTTAGCGTCCAAGGGACTGGAAAATATCCCCCAAGTTCCGGGAAATCCACCCGAAGTTTGTCAAAGTCACGATGCGTGTAAGGCGGTCTCGGCTACTCTTTCAGTCTTAAAATGAAGTGGGGCTATATTTCGGCCGACAAGCTCAACACCGAGCGTGGGCTCCTTTTGCCTGTGCACATATCACTGAACACTAAGCTCATCAGGAGTTAGCATAGAGTCCTCGGGACTTGAAAATATTCCCCGAATTCCGGCAAATCGAGCCAAAGATGCTCAAAATCACGATGCGCGTAAGGCGGTCTCGGCTACTCGTTTACTCCGAAAATGAAGTGGGGCTATATTTCGGTTCTACAAGCTCGACACCGAGCGTGCTCTCCTTTTACCTGTGTCCATTTCCCTAAGAACTAAGTCCTTCAGGAGATAGTTTAGAATCCTCGAGACTGGAAGCTATCCTCTAAGTTTCGGCAAATTGAGCCATACTTTCTTAAAATTACGATAAGCCTACGGCAGTTCGTTTACTCTTTCAGTCTTAAAATGAACTGGGGCTACATTTCGGCCTAGAAGCTCGACACCGAGCGTGCGCTCCTGTTACCTGTGACCATTTGACTGAAAACTAAGGCCATCAAGAGTTAGGGTAGAGTCCCCGCGACTGGAAAATATCCCCCAAGTTTTGGCAGATCGAGCCATAGTGGCTAAAAATTTCGATGCGCTTACGGCGGTTTCGTGTACACTTTCAGTCTTAAAATAAAGTGGGGCTATATTTCGGCCTACAACCTGGAAACCTAGCGTGCGCCCCTTTTACTTGTGTCCATTTCACTAAAAACCAAGGCATTCAGAAGTTAGTCTAGAGCTTCCGGGACTGGAAAATATCCCCCAAGTCCCAGGAAATCAAGCCGAAGTTCGACAAAATTACCATGCGCGTAAGGCGGTCCCGGCTACTCTTTCAGTCTTAAAGTGAAGTGGGGCTATATTTCGGCCCAGAAGCTCCAAAGTGAACGTTCAAAGAGTTTGGCTGTGTCCATTTCACTGAAAACCAAGGCGAGCAGGAATGAGTTTAGAGTGCCCGGGACTGGAAAATATCCCAAAAGTTGCTTGAAATCGAGCTGAACTTGGTCTAACCCAAGTTCCGGGGAATCGAGCCGAAGTAGCCCAAAATCACAATGCACGTACGGTGGTCTCGGCTAGTCTTTCAGTCTTAAAGTGAAGTAGGGCTATGCTTCGGCCGAGAAGCTCAAAAGTGAGCGTTCAAAAAGTTGTGCTGTGTCCATTTCACTGCAAACCAAGGCAATCAGGAGTTAATTTAGAGTCCCCAGTAGCGGAAAATATCCCCCATTTCCCGGGAAATCGAGCCAAAGGTGGTCAAAATCGCGATGCGCGTAAGGCGGTCCCGGTTACTCTTTCATTCTTAAAGTGAACTGGGGTAATATTTCCGCACAGAAGCTGGAAAGTGAGCGTTGGAAAAGTTGTGCTGTGTCCATTTCACTCCAGAGCAAGGCCATCAGGAGTTACTTTAGAGTCCGCGGGACTGGAAAATATCCCCCAAGTTCCGGGAAACCGAGCCGAAGTTGGTCAAAATTACGATGGGCGTAAAGCAGTCTCGGCTACTCTTTTAGTCTTAAAGTGACGTGGCTGTATATTTCGGCCCAGAAGCTCGAAAGTGAGCGTTCAAAAAGTTTTGCACTCTCAATCTAACTGAAAACCAAGGCCATCATGAGTTAGTTTAGAGTCCACGGGACTGGAAAATATCCCTTAAGTTCTGGCAACTCAAGCCGAAGTTGGTCAAAATCACGATGCGTCTAAGGCGGTCTCGGCTACTATTTCAGTCTTAAAGTGAAGTGGGGCTATATTTCGGCCCAGAATTTCGAAAGTAAGCGTTCAAAAAAATTTGCTCTGTCCATTTCACTGCAGACCAAGGCCATCAGGGCTTAGGTTAGACTCCTTGGAACTTGAATATATCCCCGAAGTTTCGGGAAATCGAGCCGAAGTTGGTCAAAATCACGATGCGCGTAAGACGGTGTCGGCTACTCTTTCAGTCTTAAACTGAAGTGGGGCTATATTTCGGCTCAGAAGCCCGAAGGGGAGCGTTGAAAAAGTTTTGCTGTCTCCATTTCAATGCAAACCAAGGCAATCAGGAGTTACTTTAGAGTCCCCGGTACCGGAAAATATTCCCCATTTCCCGGGAAATCGAGCCAAAGTTGGTCAAAATCACGATGCGCGTAAGGCGGTCTCGGCTATTCTTTCATTCTTTAAAGTGAACTCGGGCTATATTTCGGCCCAGAAGCTTGAAAGTGAAAGTTCAAAAAGTTTTGCTGTGTCCATTTCAGCGCGAACCACGCCAAATCAGGAGATAGTTTCCAGTCTCCGGGACATCAAAATATCCCCCAAGTTCCGGAAATCGAGCCGAAGTTTTTCAAAATCACGATGCGCGGAAAGCAGTCTCGGCTACTCTTTGAGTCTTAAAGTGACGTGGCTGTATATTTTGGCCCAGAAGCTCGAAAGTGAGCGTTCAAAAAGTTATGCTGTGCCCATTTCACTGCAAAGCAAGGCCATCAGGAAGTAGTTTACAGTGCCCGGAACTGGAAAATATCCCCCAAGTTCCGCGAAATCGAGACGAAGTTGGTCAAAATAACGACTCGCGTAAGGCGGTCTCGGCTACTCTTTCAGTCTTAAAGTGAAGTAGGGCTATATTTCGGTCCAGAAGCTCGAAAGTGAGCGTTCAAAAAGTTTACCTCTCTGAATTTCACTGAAAACCAAGGCCATCATGAGTTAGTTTAGAGTCCACGGGACTGGAAAATATCCCTTAAGTTCTGGCAACTCAAGCCGAAGTTGGTCAAAATCACGATGCGCGTAAGGCGGTGTCGGCTATTCTTTCATTCTTCAAGTGAACTGGGGCTATATTTCGGCCCAGAAGCTCGAAAGTGAAAGTTCAAAAAGTTTTGCTGTGTCCATTTCACCGCGAACCAAGCCACATCAGGAGATAGTTTACAGTCTCCGGGACATCAAAATATCCCCCAAGTTGCGGGAAATCGAGCCGAAGTTTGTCAAAATCACGATGCGCGGAAAGCAGTCTCGGCTACTCTTTGAGTCTTAAAGTGACGTGGCTGTATATTTCGGCCAACAAGCTCGACAGTGAGCGTTCAAAAAGTTATGCTGTGCCCATTTCACTGCAAAGCAAGGCCATCAGGAAGTAGTTTACAGTCCCCAGAACTGGAAAATATCCCCCAATTTCCGCGAAATCGAGACAAAGGTGGTCAAAATAACGATTCGCGTAAGGCGGTCTCGGCTACTCTTTCAGTCTTAAAGTGAAGTAGGGCTATATTTCGGTCCAGAAGCTCGAAAGTGAGCGTTCAAAAAGTTTTCCTCTCTGAATTTCACTGAAAACCAAGGCCATCATGATTTAGTTTAGAGTCCCCTGGAGTGGAAAATATCTTTTAAGTTCTGGCAACTCAAGCCGAAGTTGGTCAAAATCACGATGCGCCTAAGGCGGCCTCGGCTACTCTTTCAGTATTAAAGTGAAGTGGGGCTCTATTTCGGCCCAGAAGCTCCAAAGTGAGCGCTGCAAAAAATTTGCTGTGTCCATTTCACTACAAACCAAGGCCATCAGGAGTTAGTTTAGAGTCCCCGGAACTGCAATATATTTCCCAAGTTTCAGAAAATGGAGAAGACGTTGGTCAAAATCACGATGCGCGCAAGACGTTCTTGGCTAGTCTTTCAGTATTAAAGCGAAGTGGGTTTATATTTCGGCCCAGAAGCTCAAAAGTGAGCTTCAGAAAGTTTTGCTGTATCCATTTCAATGCAAATGAAGGCCATCAGGGGTTACTTAAGAGTCTTCGGGACTGGAAAGTATCCCCCAAGTTCAGGGAAATTTAGCCGAAGTTGGTCAAAATCACGGTGCGCGTTAGGCGGTCTCGGTTACTGTTTCAGTCTTAAAGTGAAGTGAGGCTTTATTCCTGCCCAGGAGCTTGAAAGTGAGCGTTCAAAAAAGTTTCGCTGTGTCCATTTCACTGAAAACCAAGACAATCAGGAGTTAGTTTAGAGTCCCCGGGACTGGAAAATATCCCCCAAGTTCCGGCAAATATAGCCGAAGTTGGTCAAAATCACGGTGCGCTTAAGGCGGTGTCGGCTACTCCTTCAGTCTTAAAGTGAAGTGGGGCTCTATTTCGGCCCACAAGCTCAAAGCTCAAAAAAAATTACTGTGTCTATTTCACTGCAAACCAAGGCTATCAGGAGTTAGTTTAGAGTCCCCGGGAGTGGAATGTATTTCCCAAGTTCCGGAAAAACGAGAAGACGTTGGTCAAAATCACGATGCGCGTAAGACTTTCTCGGCTACTCTTTCAGTCTTAAAGTAAAGTGTGGCTATATTTCGGCCCACAAGCTCGAAAGTGAGCGTTCAAAACGTTTTGCTGTATCCATTTCAATGCAAACCAAGGCCATCAGGGGTTATTTAAGAGTCCTCGGGACTGGAAAATATCCCCCAAGTTCCGGTAAATCGAGCGGAAGTTGGTCAAAATCACGATGTGCGTAAGGTGGTCTCGGCTGCTCTTTCAGTCTTAAAGTGAAGTGGGACAATATTTCGGCCCACAAGCTCAAAAGTGAGCGTTTAAAAAGTTTTGCTCTGTCACTTTCAGTGAAAACCAAGGCCATCAGAAGTTAGTTTAGAGTCCCCGGGACTGGAGAATATCCCCCAAGTCCCGGGAAATCGAGCCGAAGTTGATCAAATTCATGATGCGCGTAACGTGGTCTCGGCTACTGTGTCAGTCCTAAAGTGAAGTGTGACTATATTTCGGCCCACAAGCTAGAAAGTGAGCGTTCAAAAAGTTTTGTTGTGTCCGTTTTACCTCAAAACAAGGCCATCAGGACTTAGTTTAGCGTCCAAGGGACTGGAAAATATCCCCCAAGTTCCGGGAAATCCATTCGAAGTTCGTCAAAATTACGATGCGCGTAAGGCGGTCTCATCTACTCTTTCAGTCTTAAAGTAAAGTGGGGCTATATTTCTGCCCAGAAGCTCCAAAGTTGTGCTCTGTCCATTTCACTGAAAACCAAGGCCATCAGGAGTTACTCTAGAGTCCCTTTGACTGGAATATATCCCCCAAGTTTCGGGAAATAAACGCGAAATTGGTCAAAATCACGATTCGCTCCAGACGGTCTCGCCTACTCTTTCAGTCTTAAAGTAAAATGGGGCTCTATTTCGGCCCAGAAGCTCGAGAGTGAGGATTCAAAAACTTTCGCTGTGTCCATTTCAGTGCAAACCAAGACAAGCAGGAGTTAGCTGAGAGTCCCCGGGACTGGAAAATATCCCCCAAGTTCCGGGAAATCAACCCGAAGTTTGTCAAAATCACGATGCGCGTAAGGCGGTCTCGGCTACTCTTTCAGTGTTAAAGTAATGGGGGCTATATTTTTGCCCAGAAGCTCGAAATTGAGCGTTCAAAAAGTTTTGCTGGGTCCATATTACTGCAAACCAAGGCCATCAAGAATTAGTTTAGAGTCCTCAGAACTGGAATATATCCCCTTAGTTCCGGCAAATCGAGCCGAAGTTGCTCAAAATCACGATGCACGTAAGGCGGTCTCGGCTACTCTTTCAGTCTTCAAGTGAAGTGGGGTTCTATTTCGGTCCAGAAGCTCGAAAGTATGCGTTCAAAAACTTTTTCTGTTTCCGTTTCACTGCAAACCAAGACCAGCACGAGTTAGTTTAGAGTCCCCGGGACTGGAAAATATTTCGCAAGTTCCGGGAAATCGAGCCGAAGTTGATCAAAATCACGATGCGCGAAACGTGGTCTCGGCTACTGTTTCAGTCTTAAAGTGAAGTATGGCTATATTTCGACCCAGAAGCTCGAAAGTGAGCGTTCAAAAAGGTTTGCTGTGTCCATTTAACTGCAAACTAAGGCCATCGGCACCTACTTTAGCGTCCAAGGGACTGGAAAATATCCCCCAAGATCCGGGAAATCCACCCGAAGTTTGTCAAAATCACGATGCGCGTAAGGCGGTCTCGGCTACTTTTTCAGTCTTAAAGTGAAGTAGAGCTATATTTCGGCCGAGAAGCTCGAAAGTGAGCGTTCAAAAAGTTTTGCTGTCTCCATTTGACTGCAAACCAAGGCCATCAAGAGTTAGTTTAGAGTCCCTGGGACTGGAAAGTATCCCTCAAGTTCCGGAATATCGACCCGAAGTTGGTCAAAATCACGATGCGCGCACGCCGGTCTCGGCTACTCTTTAAGTCGTAAGTGATGTGGGACTATATTTTGGCCTAGAAGATCGAAAGTATGCGTTCAAAAACTTGTGCTGTGTGAAATTTACTGCAAACCATGGCCATCGGGAGTTAGTTTAGAGTCCCCGGGACTGTAAAATATTCCCCAAGTTCCAGGAAAGCGAGCAGAAGTTGATCAAAATCACGATGCGCGTAACGTGGTCTCGGCTACTGTTTCAGTCTTAAAGTGAAGTGTGGCTATATTTAGGCCCACAAGCTCGAAAGTGAGCCTTCAAAAAGTTTTGCCGTGTCCATTTCACTGCAAACCAAGGCCATCAGGAGTTAGTTTAGAGTCCCCGGGACTGGAAAATATTCTCCAAGTTCCAGGAAATGGCGCCGAAGTTGATGAAAATTACGATGCGCGTAACGGGCTCTCGGCTCTTTTTTCAGTCTTAAATTTAAGTAGGGCTATATTTCGGCCCTAAAGGTCGAAGGTGAGCGTTCAGAATGTTTTGCTGTGTTCATTAAACTGCACACCAAGGTCATCGAGAGTTAGTTTAGCGTTCCCGGGACTTTAAATTATTCAACAACTTCCGGGAAATCGAGCAAAACTTGCTCAAAATCACGATGCGCGTAAGGCGGTCTCGGCTACTCGTTTACTCAGAAAATTAAGTGGGGCTATATTTCGGTTCTACAAGCTCGACACCGAGCGTGCTCTCCTTTTACCTGTGTCCATTTCACTAAGAACTAAGTCCATCAGGAGATAGTTTAGAATCCTCGAGACTGGAAGCTATCCTCCAAGTTTCGGCAAATTGAGCCATACTTTCTTAAAATTACGATAAGCCTACGGGAGTTTCGTTTACTCTTTCAGTCTTAAAATGAACTGGGGCTACATTTCGGCCTAGAAGCTCGACATCGAGCGTGCGCTCCTGTTACCTGTGACCATTTGACTGAAAACTAAGGCCATCAAGAGTTAGGGTAGAGTCCCCGGGACTGGAAAATATGCCCCAAGTTTTGGCAGATCGAGCCATAGTGGCTAAAAATTTGGATGCGCTTAAGGCGGTTTCGTGTACACTTTCAGTCTTAAAATAAAGTGGGGCTATATTTCGGCCTACAACCTGGAAACCCAGCGTGCGCCCCTTTTACCTGTGTCCATTTGACTAAAAACCAAGGCATTCAGGAGTTAGTTTAGAGCTTCCGAGACTGGAAAATATCCCCCAAGTCCCAGGAAATCAAGCCAAAGTTCGACAAAATTACCATGCGCGTAAGGCGGTCTCGGCTACTCTTTCAGTCTTAAAGTGCAGTGGGGCTATATTTCGGCCCAGATGCTTGAAAGTGAACGTTCAAAAAGTATGGCAGTGTCCATTTCACTTAAAACCACGGCCATCAGGAAATAGTGTAGAGTGCCTGGGACTGGGAATTATCTCCCAAGTTCCGGGAAATCGAGCCGAAGTAGCGCAAAATCACGATGCGCGTAAGGCGGTCTCGGCTAGTCTTTCAGTCTTAAAGTGAAGTAGGGCTATGGTTCGGGCCAGAAGCTCAAAAGTGAGCGTTCAAAAAGTTGTGCTGTGTCCATTTCACTGCAAACCAAGGCAATCAGGAGTTAGTTTAGAGTCCCCGGTACCGGAAAATATCCCCCATTTCCCGGGAAATCGAGCCAAAGTTGGTCAAAATCAGGATGCGCGTAAGGCGGTCCCGGTTACTCTTTCATTCTTAAAGTGAACTGGGGCAATATTTCCGCCCAGAAGCTGGAAAGTGAGCGTTCAAAAAGTTGTGCTGTGTCCATTTCACTCCAGAGCAAGGCCATCAGCAGTTACTTTAGAGTCCGCGGGACTGGAAAATATCCCCCTAGTTCCGGGAAATCGAGCCGAAGTTGGTCAAAATTACGATGGGCGTAAGGCGGTCTCGACTACTCTTTCACTCTTAAAGTAAAGTGGAGCTATATTTCGACCCAGAAGCTCAAAAGTAAGCGTTCAAAAAGTTTTGCTGTGTCCATTTTACTGCAGACCAAAGACGTCGGGGGTCAGTTTAGAGTCCCCAGGACTGGAAAATATCCCCCAAGTTCCGGGAAATTTAACCGAAGTTGGTCAAAATCACGACGCGCGTACGGCGGTCTCGGCTACTCTTTCAGTCTTAAAGTGAAGTGGGGCAATATTTCGGCCCAGAAGCTCGAAACTGAGTGTTTAAAAAGTTTTGCTGTGTCCACTTTACTGCAAAACAAGGCCATCACGACTTAGTTTAGCGTCCAAGGGACTGGAAATATCCCCCAAGTTACGGGAAATCCACCCGAAGTTAGTCAAAATCACGATGCGCTTAAAGGGGTCTCGGCTACTCTTTCAGTCTTAAGGTAAAGTGGGCTTAGATTTAACTCCAGAAGCTCGAAAGTAAGGATTCAAAAATTTTTGTCTCTATTTCACTCACATCTTAGACAATCAGGAGTGAGTTTAGAGACTTTGGGACTGGAAAATATCTCCCAAGTTTCGCCAGATCGAGCCGAAGATCCTCAAAACCACAATGCGCGTAAGGCGCTCCCGCCTACTCTTTCAGTCTTAAAAAGAAGTAGGGCTCTATTTCGGCCAGCAAGCTCGAAAGTGCGCGTTCAAAAAGTGTTCCTGTGTCCATTTCACTGGAAACCAAGGCAATCAGGAGTTAGTTTAGAGTCAACGGGACTGGAAAATATCCCCTTATTTGCGGGAAATCGAGCCGAAGTATCCCAAAATCACGATGCGCGTAAGGCGGTCTCGGCTACTCTTTCAGTCTTAAAGTTAAGTGGGGCTATATTTCGACCCAGACGCTCGAAAGTGAGCGTTTAAAAAGTTTTGCTGTCCATTTAACTGCAAACTAAGGCCATCGGAAGTTAGTTTAGCTTCCCCGGGAATTGAAAATATTCGCCAACTTCCCCGAAATCGAGCCGAAGTTGGTCAAAATTACGATGCGCGTAAGGCGGTCTCGGCTACTCTTTCAGTGTTAAAGTGAAGTAGGGCTATATTGCGGCCGAGAAGCTCGAAAGTGAGCGTTCAAAAAAATGTCCTCTGTCCATTTCACTGCAAACCAAAGCTATCAAAAGTTAGTTTAGGGTCCCTGGGACTGGAAAATATTCCCCAAGTTGCGGGAAAGCGAGCCGAAAATGGTCAAAATCACGATGCGCGTAAGGCGATCTCGGCTACTCTTTCAGTCTTAAAGTGAAGTGGGGCTATATTTCGGCCCAGAATCTCCAAAGTGGGCGTTCAAAAAGTTATGGTGTGCGCATTTCAGTGCAAACCAAGGCCATACGGAGTTAGTTTAGAGTCCCCCGGACTGGAAAATATCCCAAAAGTTGCGTGAAATCGAGCTGAACTTGGTCTAACTCACGATGCGCGTGAGGCGGTCTCGGCTACTATTTCAGTCTGAAAGTGAAGTGGGATTCTATTTCGGCCCAGAAGCTACAAAGAGAGTGTTCAAAAAGGTTTCCTTTGTCCATTTCACTCAAAACCAAGGCAATCAGGAGTTAGTTTAGAGCCCGCGGAAATGGAATATATCCCCCAAGTTCCGGGAAACCGACCCGAAGTTGGTCAAAATCACGATTTGCGCAACACGCTCTCGGCTACTCTTTCAGTCTTAAAGTAAAGTGGGGCTATATTTCGGTCCAGAAGCGCGAGAGTGAGCGTTCAAAAAGTTTCGGTGTGTCCATTTCACTGAAAACCAAGACAATCAGGAGTTAGTTTAGAGTCCCCGGGACTGGAAAATATCCCCCAAGTTCCGGCAAATCGAGTCGAAGTTGGTCAAAATCACGGTGCGCTTAAGGCGGTGTCGGCTACTCCTTCAGTCTTAAAGTGAAGTAGGGCTCTATTTCGGCCCACAAGTTCAAAGCTCAAAAAAAGTTCTTGTGTCTATTTCACTGCAAACCAAGGCTATCAGGAGTTAGTTTAGAGTCCCCGGGAGTAGAATGTATTTCCCAAGTTCCGGAAAATCGAGAAGACGTTGGTCAAAATCACGATGCGCGTAAGACGGTCTCGGCTACTCTTTCAGTCTTAAAGTTAAGTGGGGCTATATTTCGGCCCAGAAGCTCAAAAGTGAGCGTTCAAAAAGTTTTGCTGTATCCATTTCAATGCAAACCAAGGCCATCAGGGGTTACTTAAGAGTCCTCGGGACTGGAAAATATCCCCCAAGTTCCGGTAAATCGAGCCGAAGTTGGTCAAAATCACGGTGTGCGTAAGGTGGTCTCGGCTACTCTTTCAGTCTTAAAGTGAAGTGGGGCAATATTTCCGGCCAGAAGCTCGAAAGTGAGTGTTTAAAAAGTTTTGCTCTTTCACTTTCAGTGCAAACCAAGGCCATCAGAAGTTACTTTAGAATCCCCGGGACTGAAGAATATCCCCCAAGTCCCGGGAAAACGAGCCGAAGTTGATCAAATTCATGATGCGCGTAACGTAGTCTCGGCTACTGTGTCAGTCCTAAAGTGAAGTGTAACTATATTTCGTCCCAGAAGCTAGAAAGTGAGCGTTCAAAAACTTTTGTTGTCTCCATTTTACTTCAAAACAAGGCAATCAGGACTTAGTTTAGCGTCCAAGGGACTGCAAAATATCCCCCAAGTTCCGGGAAATCCATTCGAAGTTCGTCAAAATTACGATGAATGTAAGGCGGTCTCATCTACTCTTTCAGTCTTAAAGTAAAGTGAGGATATATTTCTGCCCAGAAGCTCCAAAGTTGTGCTCTGTCCATTTCACTGAAAACCAAGGCCATCAGCAGTTGCTTTAGAGTCCCTTTGACTGGAATATATCCCCCAAGTTTCGAGAAATAAACGCGAAATTGGTCAAAATCACGATTCGCTCCAGACGGTCTCGCCTACTCTTTCAGTCTTAAAGTAAAATCGGGCTCTATTTCGGCCCAGAAGCACGAGAGTGAGCGTTGTGTCCATTTCACTGCAAACCAAGACAAGCAGGAGTTAGTTGAGAGTCCCTGGGACTGGAAAACATCTCCCAAGTTCCGGAAAATCAACCCGAAGTTTGTCAAAATCACGATGCGCGTAAGGCGGTCTCGGCTACTCTTTCAGTGTTAAAGTAATGGGGGCTATATTTTTGCCCAGAAGCTCGATATTGAGCGTTCAAAAAGTTTTGCTGGGTCCATATTACTGCAAACCAAGGCCATTGGGAATTACTTTAGAGTCCTCAGAACTGGAATATATCCCCTTAGTTCCGGCAAATCGAGCCGAGGTTCCTCAAAATCACGAAGCACGTAAGGCGGTCTCGGCTACTCTTTCAGTCTTCAAGTGAAGTGGGGTTCTATTTCGGTCCAGAAGCTCGAAAGTATGCGTTCAAAAACTTTTTCTGTTTCCGTTTCACTGCAAACCAAGACCAGCACGAGTTAGTTTAGAGTCCCCGGGACTGGAAAATATTTCGCAAGTTCCGGGAAATCGAGCCGAAGTTGATCAAAATCACGATGCGCGAAACGTGGTCTCGGCTACTGTTTCAGTCTTAAAGTGAAGTATGGCTATATTTCGACCCAGAAGCTCGAAAGTGAGCGTTAAAAAAGGTTTGCTGTGTCCATTTAACTGCAAACTAAGGCCATCGGAAGTTAGTTTAGCTTCCCCGGGAATTGAAAATATTCGCCAACTTCCGGGAAATCGAGCCGAAGTTGGTCAAAATTACGATGCGCGTAAGGCGGTCTCTGCTACTCTTTCAGTCTTAAAGTGAAGTAGGGCTATATTTCGGCCCAGAAGCTCGAAAGTGACCGTTCAAAAAAATGTCCTGTGTCCATTTCACTGCAAACCAAGGCCATCAGGAGTTAGTTTAGAGTCCCCGGGACTGCAATATATTTCCCATTTCCGGAAAATCGAGAAGACGTTGGTCAAAATCACGATGCGCCCAAGACGGTCTTGGCTAGTCTTTCATGCAGTCTTAAAGTGAAGTGGGGCTATATTTCGGCCCAGAAGCTCAAAAGTGAGCTTCAGAAAGTTTTGCGGTATCCATTTCAATGCAAACGAAGGCCATCAGGGGTTACTTAAGAGTCTTCGGGACTGGAAAATATCCCCCAAGTTCAGGGAAATTTAGCCGAAGTTGGTCAAAATCACGGTGCGCGTTAGGCGGTCTCGCTTACTGTTTCAGTCTTAAAGTGAAGTGAGGCTTTATTCCTTCCCAGGAGCTTGAAAGTGAGCGTTCAAAAAGTTTCCCTGTGTTTATTTCACTGCAAACCAAAGCCATCAGGAGCTAGTTTAGAGTCCCCGGGACTGGAAAATATCCCCCAACTTCCGGGAAATCGAGCCGAAGTTTGTCAAAATAACGGTTCGCTTAAGGTAGTCTCGGCTACTCTTTCAGTCTTAAAGTGAAGTGGGGCTATATTTCGGGCCAGAAGCCCGAAAGTGAGCGTTCAAAAAGTTTTTCTGTGTTTATTTCACTGCAAACCAAGGCCATCAGGAGTTAGTTTAGCGTCTCCGGGACAAGAAAATATGCCCCAAGCTCCGGGAAACTGAGCCGAGGTTGGTCAAAATCACGATGCCCCTAAAGTGGTCTCGACTACTCTTTCTGTCTTAAAGTGAAGTGGGGCTATATTTCGGGCCAGAAGTCCGAAAGTGAGCGTTCAAAAACTTTTGCTGTGTCCATTTCACTGCAAACCAAGGCCATCAGGGGTTAGTTTAGAGTCCCCGGGACTGAAAAATATTGCCCAAGTTCCGGGGAATCGAACCGAAGTTGATCAAAATCACGATGCGCGAAATGCGGTATCGGCTACTGTTTCAGTTTTAAAGTGAAGTGGGGCTATATTTCGGCCCAGAAGCTCGAAAGTGAGCGTTCAAAAAGTTTTGCTGTGTCTATTTCACTGCAAAACAAGCCCATCAGGACTTAGGTTAGCGGCCAAGGGACTGGAAAATGTTCCCCAAGTTCCGGGATATCCACCCGAAGTTTGTCAAAATCACGATGCGCGTAAGGTGGTCTCGGTTACTCTTTAAGTCTTAAAGTAAAGTGGGGCTTTATTTCGGCCAGGAAGCTCGAAGGTGAGCGTTCAAAAAGTTTTGCTCTGTCCATTTCACTGCAAACCAAGGCCATCAGGGGTTAGTTTAGAGTCCCCGGGACTGAAAAATATTGCGCAAGTTCCGGGGAATCGAACCGAAGTTGATCAAAATCACGATGCGGGAAATGCGGTCTCGGCTACTGTTTCAGTCTTAAAGTAAAGTCGGGCTATATTTCTGTCCAGAAGCTCGAAAGTGAGCGTTCAAAAAGTTTTGCTGTGTGCATTTCACTGCAAACCAAAGCTATCAAAGTTAGTTTAGGGTCCCCGGGACTGGAAAATATTCCCCAAGTTCCGGGAAAGCGAGCCGAAGTTGATCAAAATCACGATGCGCGAAATGCAGTCTGCGCTACTGTTTTAGTCTTAAAGTAAAGTGTGGCTATATTTCGGCCAGGAAGCTCGAAAGTGAGCGTTCAAAAAGTTTCGCTCTGTCCATTTCACTTCAAACCAAGGCCATCAGGAGTTAGTTTAGAGTTCCTGGGACTGGAAAAGATCCCCCAAATTCCGAAATATCGACCCGAAGTTTGTCAAACTCACGATGCGAGCAAGGCGGTCTCGGCTACTCTTTCAGAGTTAAGTAAAGTGGGGCTATATTTTGGCCCAGAATCTCCAAAGTGTGCTTTCAAAAAATTGTGCTGTGTCCATTTCAATGCAAACCAAGGCCATCAGGAGTTAGTTTAGCGTCCCCGGGACAAGAAAAGATGCCCCATGTTCCGGGAAAGCGAGCCGAAGTTGATCAAAATCACGATGCGCGAAATGCAGCCTCCGCTACTGTTTCAGTCTTAAAGTAAAGTGTGGCTATATCTCGGCCCACAAGCTCGAAAGTGAGCGTTCAAAAAGTTTTGCTGTGTCCATTTTAGTTCAAAACAAGGCCATCAGGACTTAGTTTAGCGTCCAAGGGACTGCAAAATATCCCCCAAGTTCCGGGAAATCCATTCGAAGTTCGTCAAAATTACGATGCGCGTAAGGCGGTCTCATCTACTCTTTCAGTCTTAAAGTAAAGTGGGGCTATATTTCTGCCCAGAAGCTCCAAAGTTGTGCTCTGTCCATTTCACTGAAAACCAAGGCCATCATTAGTTAGTTTAGAGCCCGCGGAAATGGAATATATCCCCCAAGTTCCGGGAAACCGACCCGAAGTTGGTCAAAATCACGATTTGCGAAGACGGTCTCGGCTACTCTTTCAGTCTTAAAGTAAAGTGGGCCTATATTTCGGTCCAGAAGCGCGAGAGTGAGCGTTCAAAAAGTTTCGGTGTGTCCATTTCACTGAAAACCAAGACAATCAGGAGTTAGTTTAGAGTCCCCGGGACTGGAAAATATCCCCCAAGTTCCGGCAAATCGAGCCGAAGTTGGTCAAAATCACGGTGCGCTTAAGGCGGTGTCGGCTACTCCTTCAGTCTTAAAGTGAAGTGGGGCTCTATTTCGGCCCACAAGCTCAAAGCTCAAAAAAAATTACTGTGTCTATTTCACTGCAAACCAAGGCTATCAGGAGTTAGTTTAGAGTCCCCGGAAGTGGAATGTATTTCCCAAGTTCCGGAAAATCGAGAAGACGCTGGTCAAAATCACGATGCGCGTAAGACGGTCTCGGCTACTCTTTCAGTCTTAAAGTGAAGTGGGGCGATATTTCGGCCCAGAAGCTCAAAAGTGAGCGTTCAAAACGTTTTGCTGTATCCATTTCAATGCAAACCAAGGCCATCAGGGGTTACTTAAGAGACTTCGGGACTGGAAAATATCCCCCAAGTTCCGGTAAATCGAGCCGAAGTTGGTCAAAATCACGATGTGCGTAAGGTGGTCTCGGCTACTCTTTCAGTCTTAAAGTGAAGTGGGGCAATATTTCGGCCCAGAAGCTCGAAAGTGAGTGTTTCAAAAGTTTTGTTGTCTCCATTTTACTTCAAAACAAGGCCATCAAGACTTAGTTTAGCGTCCAAGGGACTGCAAAATATCCCCCAAGTTGCGGGAAATCCATTCGAAGTTCGTCAAAATTACGATGCGCGTAAGGCGGTCTCATCTACCCTGTTCAGTCGTAAAGTAAAGTGGGGGTATATTTCTGCCCAGAAGCTCCAAAATTGTGCTCTGTCCATTTCACTGAAAACCAAGGCTATCAGGAGTTACTTTAGAGTCCCTTTGACTGGAATACATCCCCCAAGTTACGGGAAATAAACGCGAAATTGGTCAAAATCGCGATTCGCTCAAGACGGTCTCGCCTACTCTTTCAGTCTTAAAGTAAAATCGGGCTCTATTTCGGCCCAGAAGCACGAGAGTGAGCGTTGTGTCCATTTCACTGCAAACCAAGACAAGCAGGAGTTAGTTGAGAGTCCCTGGGACTGGAAAACATCCCCCAAGTTCCGGGAAATCGACCCGAAGTTTGTCAAAATCACGATGCGCGTAAGGCGGTCTCGGCTACTCTTTCAGTGTTAAAGTAATGGGGGCTATATTTTTGCCCAGAAGCTCGATATTGAGCGTTCAAAAAGTTTTGCTGGGTCCATATTACTGCAAACCAAGGCCATCAGGAATTAGTTTAGAGTCCTCAGAACTGGAAGATATCCCCTTAGTTCCGGCAAATGGAGCCGAAGTTGCTCAAAATCACGATGCACGTAAGGCGGTCTCGGCTACTCTTTCAGTCTTCAAGTGAAGTGGGGTTCTATTTCGGTCCAGAAGCTCGAAAGTATGCGTTCAAAAACTTTTTCTGTTTCCGTTTCACTGCAAACCAAGACCAGCACGAGTTAGTTTAGAGTCCCCGGGACTGGAAAATATTTCGCAAGTTCCGGGAAATCGAGCCGAAGTTGATCAAAATCACGATACGCGAAACGTGGTCTCGGCTACTGTTTCAGTCTTAAAGTGAAGTATGGCTATATTTCGGCCCATAAGCTCGAAAGTGAGCGTTCAAAAAGGTTTGCTGTGTCCATTTCACTGCAAAACAAGGCCATCGGCACCTAGTTTAGTGTCCAAGGGCCTGGAAAATATCCCCCAAGATCCGGGAAATCCACCCGAAGTTTGTCAAAATCACGATGCGCGTAAGGCTGTCTCGGTACTTTTTCAGTATTAAAGTAAAGTGGGCTATATTTCGGCCCAGAAGCTTGAAGGTGAGCGTTCAAAAAGTTTTGCTGTGTCCATTTCACTTCAAAACAAGGCCATCAGGACTTAGTTTAGCGTCCAAGGGACTGGAAAATATACCCGAAGTTCCGGGAAATCCATTCGAAGTTCGTCAAAATTACCATATACGTAAGGCGGTTTCGGCTACTCTTTTAGTCTTAAAGTAAACTCGGGCTATATTTCTGTCAAGAAGCTCGAAAGTGAGCGTTCAAAAGGTTTTGTTGTGTGCATTTCACTGCAAACCAAAGCTATCAAAAGTTAGTTTAGGGTCCCGGGGACTGGAAAATATTCCCCAAGTTCCAGGAAAGCCAGCCGAAGTTGATCAAAATCACGATGCGCGAAATGCGGTCTCGGCTACTGTTTCAGTCTTAAAGTAAAGTGTCGCTATATTTAGGCCCACAAGCTCGAAAGTGAGCGTTCAAAAAGTTTTGCTGTGTCCATTTTACTGCAGACCAAGGACATCGGGGGTCACTTTAGAGTCGCCGGGACTGGAAAATATCCCCCAAGTTCCGGGAAATTTAACCGAAGTTGGTCAAAATCACGACGCGCGTACGGCGGTCTCGGCTACTCTTTCAGTCTTAAAGTGAAGTGGGGCAATATTTCGGCCAAGAAGCTCGAAACTGAGTGTTTAAAAAGTTTTGCTGTGTCCATTTCACTGCAAACCAAGGCCATCAGCAGTTAGTTTAGAGTCCCCGGGACTGGAATATATCCCCGAAGCTCGGGGAAATCGAACGGAAGTTGGTCAAAATCCCGATGCGCGTAAGACGGTCTCGGCTACTCTTTCAGTCTTAAAGTAAAGTGGGGCTACATTTGGGCCAAGAAGCTCCAAAGTGAACGTTCAAAAAGTTTTGCTGTGTCCATTTCAATGCGAACCAAGGCCATCAGGAGTTACTTTAGAGTCGGCGAGACTAAAAAATATTCCCCAAGTTCCGGGAAACCGAGCCAAAGTTGGTCAAAATCACGATGCGAGTAAGGCGGGCTCGGCTACTCTTTTAGTCTTAAAGTAAAGTGGGACTATATCGCGTCCCAGAAGCTCGAAAATGAGCGTTCAAAAAGCATTGCTGTGTCCAGTTTACTGCGGACCAAGGACGTCGGGGGTCAGTTTAGAGTCCCCGGGAATGGAAAATATCCCGCAAGTTCCGGCAAATTTAGCCGAAGTTGGTCAAAATGACGACGCGCGTACGCGGTCTCGGCTACTCTTTCAGTCTTAAAGTGAAGTGGGGCAATATTTCGCCCCAGATGCTCGAAACTGAGTGTTTAAAAAGTTTTGCTGTGTCAATTTCACTGCAAACCAAGGCCATCAGGAGTTAGTATAGAGACCCAGGGAGTGGAAAATATCCCCCAAATTCCGGGAAATTTAGCCTAAGTTTGTCAAAATCACCATGGGCGTAAGACGGTCTTGGCTAATCTTTCAGTCTTAAAGTGAAGTGGGGCTATATTTCGCCCCAGAAACTCGAAAATGAGCGTTCAAAAAGTTTTCCCTTGTCAAGTTCACTTCAAACCAAGGTGATCAGGAGTTAGCTTAGGGTCCCCAGGACTGGAAAATATCCCCCAAGTTCCGGGATATCGATCCGAAGTTAGTCAAAATCACGATTCGCGAAACGCGGGTCGGCCAATGTTGCAGTCTGAAAGTGAAGTCGGGCTATATTTCAGCCCAGAAGCCCGAAAGTGACCGTTTAAAAAGTTACGCTTCGTGCATTTAACTGCAAAAGAAGGCCATCATGAGTTATTTCAAAGTCGCCCGGACTGGAAAATATCCGCCAAGTTCCGGGAAATCGAGCTGAACTTGGTCAAAATCACGATGTCTGTAAGGCGGTCTCGGCTATTCTTTCAGTCTTCAAGTGAAGTGGGGCTATATTTTGGCGCAGAAGCTCGAAGATGAGCGTTCAAAAAGTTTTGCTGTGTCCATTTCATTGCAAACCAAGGCCATCACGAATTAGTTTAGAGTCCAGAGAACTGGAAAATATTCCCTAAGTTGCGGCCAATCAAGCCGAAGGTGGTCAAAATCACGATGCGCGTAAGGCGGACTCGGCTCATCTTTCACTCCTCAAGTGAAGTGGGGCTATATTTCGGCCCAGAAGCTCGAAACTCTGCTTTCAAAAACTTTTGCTGTCTCAGTTTCACTGCAAAAAAGGGTCATCAGGACTTAGTTTATGGTCCCCGGGACTAGAAAATATCCCCGAAGTCCCGGGAAATCAAGCCGAAGATGGTCAAAATCACGATGCGCGTAAAGCGGTCTCGGCAACTCTTTAAGTCTTAAAGTGAAGTGGGGTTATATTTCGGCCCAGAAGGTCCAAAGTGAGGGTTCAAAAAGTTTTGCTGTGTCCCTTTCACTGCAAAGCAAGGCCATCAGGAGTTAGTTTAGAGTCCCCGGGACTGGAAAATATCCCCCAAGTTCCGGAAAATCAAGCCAAAGTTGGTGAAAATGACGATGCGCGTAAGACGGTCTCGGCTACTCTTTCAGGCTTAAAGTGAAGTGGGGCTATATTCGGCTCAGAAGCTTGAAGGTGAGCGTTTAAAATGTTTTGCTCTGTCCATTTCACTCCAAACCAAGGCGATCGGGAGTTAGTTTACAGTCCCTGCACTGAAAAATATCCCACAAGTTCCGGCAAATTGAGCCAAAGTTGCTCAAAATCACGATGCGCGTAAGGCCGTTTCGTCTATTTTTTCAGTCTTTAAATGAAGTGGGGCTCTATTTCGACCTAGAAGCTCGGCACCGAGCGTGCGCTTATTTAATCTGTGTCGATTTCACTGAAAACTAAGGCAATCAGGAGTTAGTTTAGAGCTCTCAGAGCTCGAAACTATCCCCCAAGTTCCGGGAAATCGAGCCATAGAGGCTCAAAATCACGATGCGCGTAAGGCGGTCTCGTGTACTCTTTCAGTCTTAAAATGAAATGGGCTATATTTCGGCCCAAAGGCTCGAAAGTGAGCGTTCAAAAAGTTTTCCTGTGTCCATTTCACTGCAAACCAAGGCCAAGAGGAAATACGTTAGAGTCCCCGGGACTGTAAAATATCCCCTCAGTTCCGGGAAATCAAGCGGAAGTTGGTCAAAATCACGTTGCGCCCAAGGCGGTCTCGGCTACTCTTTCAGTTTTAAAGTGAAGTGGGGCTATATTTCGACCCAGCAGCTCGAAAGTGAACGTTCAAAAAGTTTTCCTGTGTCCATTGCTCCGCCAACCAAGGCAATCAGGAGTTAGTTTAGCGTCCCCGGGACAGGAAAATATCCCCCCAGTTCCGGGAAATGGAGCCGAACTTGGTCAAAATCACGATGCGCTTAAGACGGTCTCGGCTATTCTTTAAGTCTTAAAGTGAAGTGGGGCTATGTGTTGGCCCAGAAGCTTTAAAGTGAGCGTTGAAAAAGTTTTACCGTTTCCATTTTACTGCAAACCAAGGTAATCAGGAGTTAGTTTAAACTTCCCGGGTCTGGAAAATATCCCCCAAGTTCCAGGAAATCGAGGCGTAGTTTGTCAAAATCACGATTCGGATAAGGCGGTCTCGGCTACTCTTTCAGTCTTAAAGTGAAGTGTGGCTATATTTTGGCCCAGAAGCTCGCACAAGAGCGTTAAAAAAGTGTTCCTGTGTCCATTTCACTGCAAAGCAAGGCCATCAGGAGTTAGTTTAGAGTCCCCGGGACTGGAAAATATCCCCCAAGTTTCCGAAAATCGAGCTTAAGTTAGTCAAAATTACGATGCGCGTAATGCGGCCTCGGCTACTCTTTCAATCTTAAAATGAAGTGGGGCTAAACTTTTGGGCCCAGAAGCTGGAAAGTCAGCGTTCAAAAAGTTTTGATGTTTCCATTTCACTCCAAACCAAGACAAGCAGGATTTACTTTAGAGTCCCCGGGACTGGAAAATATCCCCCAAGTTCCGTGAAATCAACCCGAAGTTTGTCAAAATCACGATGCGCGTAAGGCGGTCTCGGCTACCGTTTTAGTGTTTAAGTAAAGTGGGGCTATAGTTCGGGCAAGAAGCTCGAAAGTGCGCGTTCAAAGAGTTTTGCTCTGTCCCTTTCACTAGAAACCAAGGCCGTCAGGAGTTAGTTTAGAGTCCCCGGGACTGGAAAATATTCTCCAAGTTCCAGGAAATGGCGCCGAAGTTGATCAAAATCACCATGCGCGTAACGGGCTCTCGGCTGTTCTTTCAGTCTTAAATTTAAGTAGGGCTATATTTCGGCCCTGAAGCTCGAAGGTGAGCGTTCAGAATGTTTTGCTTTGTTCATTAAATTGGAAACCAAAGTCATCGAGAGTTAGTTTAGCGTCCCCGGGACTTTAAATTATTCGCCAACTTCCGGGAAATCGAGCAAAAGTGGCCCAAAATCACGATGCGCGTAAGGCGGTCTCGGCTACTCTTCCAGTCTTAAAATTAAGGGGGCTATATTTCGACCTAGAAGCTCGAGACCGGGCGTGCGCTAATTTGACCTGTGTCCATTTCACTGACATCTTAGGCGATCAGGTGTTAGTTTAGAGTCCTTGGGACTGGAAAATATTTCCCAAATTCTGGCAGATCGAGCCAAAGTTGCTCAAAATCACGATGCGCGTCAGGCGGTCTCGGCTACTCTTTCAGTCTTAAAATGAAGTGGGGCTATATTTCGGCCGAGAAGCTCGACACGGAGCGTTCGCTCCTTTTCCCTGTGTACATATCACTGAAAATTAATTTCGTGCGGAGTTAGCATAGAGTCCTCGGAACTGGAAAATATTGCCCAAATTCCGGCAAATCGAGCCAAAGATGCTCAAAATCAAGATGCGAGTAAGGCGGTCTCGGCTACTCTTTCACTCTGATAATGAAGTGGGGCCATATTTCGGTTCTACAAGCTTGACACCGAGCGTGCGCTCCTTTTGCCTGTTTCCTTTTCACTAAGAACTAAGTCCATCAGGAGATAGTTTAGAGTCCTCGAGACTGGAAACTATCCTCTAAGTTTCGCAAATTGAGCCATAGTTTGTTAAAATTACGATAAGCCTACGGCAGTTTCGTTTACTCTTTCAGTCTTAAAATGAAGTCGGGCTTTATTTCGACCTAGAAGCTCGACAGGGAGCGTGCGCTCCAGTTACCTGTGACCATTTTACTGAAAACTAAGGTTATCAGGAGTTAGCTTAGAGTTCCCGGGACTGGAAAATATCCCCCAAGTTTTGGCAGATCGAGCCATAGTGGCTAAAAATTTGGATGCGCTTAAGGCGGTTTCGTTTACCCTTTCAGTCTTAAAATAAAGTGGGGCTACATTTCGGCCTACAACCATCAAACCTAGCGTGCGCTCCTTTTACCTGTGTCCATTTGACTGAAAACCAAGGCAATCAGGAGTTAGTTTAGAGCTACCGGGACTGGAAAATATCCCCCAAACTCCGAGAAATCAAGCCGAAGTTGCACAAATTTACCATGCGCGTAAGGCGGTCTCGGCTACTCTTGCAGTCTTAAAGTGAAGTGGGGCTATATTTCGGCCCAAAAGCTCGAAAGTGAACGTTCAAAAAGTTTGGCTGTGTCCATTTCACTGAACACCAAGGCGATCAGGAATTAGTTTAGATTGCCCGGGTCTGGGAATTATTTCCCAAGTTCCGGAAAATCGAGCCGAAATAACCCAAAATCACGATACGCGTAAGGCAATCTCAGCTACTCTTTCAGTCTCAAAGTGAAGTAGGGCTATGCTTCGGCCCAGAAGCTCGAAAGTGAGCGTTCAAAAAGTTATCCTGTGTCCATTTCACTGCAAACCAAAGCCATCAGGACTTAGTTTAGAGTCCCCGGAACTGGAAAATATCCCCCAAGGTCCGTGAAATTGAGACGAAGTTGGTCAAAATCACGATGCGCGTAAGGCGGTCTCGGCTACTCTTTCAGTCTTAAAGTGAAGTAGGGCAATATTTCGACCCAGAAGCTCGAAAGTGAGCGTTCAAAAAGTTTTGCTCTCTCAATTTAACTGAGAACCAAGGCCATCGTGAGTTAGTTTAGAGTCCCCGGGACTGAAAAATATCCCTTAAGTTCCGGAAACTGGAGCCGAAGTTGGTCAAAATCACGATGCGCCTAAGGCGCTCTCGGCTACTCTTTCAGTTTTAAAGTGAAGTGGGGCTATATTTCTCCCCAGAATTTGGAAAGTATGCGTTCAAAAAAATAGGCTGTGTCCATTTCACTGGAAACGAAGACCATCAGCAATTACTTTAGACGCCTTTGGACTGGAATATATCCCCGAAGTTTCGGGAAATCTAGCCGAAGTTGGTCAAAACCACGATGCGCGTAAGACGGTCTCGGCTACTCTTTCAGTCTTAAAGTGAAGTGGGGCTATATTTCGGCTCAGAAGCTCCAAGGGGAGCGTTCAAAAAGTTTTGCTCTCTCCATTTCAATGCAAACCAAGGCAATCAGGAGTTACTTTAGACTCCCCGGTACCGGAAAATATCCCCCATTTGCCGGGAAATCGAGCC
Organism: Orbicella franksi; assembly: GCF_964199315.1. Classification (NCBI taxonomy): domain Eukaryota; kingdom Metazoa; phylum Cnidaria; class Anthozoa; order Scleractinia; family Merulinidae; genus Orbicella; species Orbicella franksi. The sequence continues at coordinate 979,010 of NC_138155.1, forward strand.
AAAGTTGGTCAAAATCACGATGCGCGTATGGCGGTCTCGGCTAGTCTTTCAGTCTTAAAGTGAAGTAGGGCTATACTTCGGCCCAGAAGCTCAAAAGCGAGCGTTCAAAAAGTTGTGCTGTGTCCATTTCACTGGAAACCAAGGCAATCAGGAGTTAATTTAGAGTCCCCGGTACCGAAAAATCTCCCCCATTTCCCGGGAAATCGAGCCAAAGTTGGTCACAATCACGATAAGCGTAAGGCGGTCTCGGCTACTCTTTCATTCTTAAAGTGAACGGGGGCAATATTTCCGCCCAGAAGCTTGAAAGTGAGCGTTCAGAAAGTTTTGCTGTGTCCATTTCACTCCAAAGCAAGGCCATCAGGAGTTACTTTAGAGTCCGCGGGACTGTAAAATATCCCCCAAGTTCCGGGAAATCGAGCCAACGTTGGTCAAAATTACGATGCGCGTAAGCAGCTCTCGGCTACTCTTTCAATCTTAAAGTAAAGTGGAGCTATATTTCGGCCCAGAAGCTCGAAAGTGAGCGTTCAAAAAGTTTTGCTGTGTCCATTTTACTGCAGACCAAGGACGTTGGGGGCCAGTTTAGAGTCCCCGGGAATGGAAAATATCCCCCAAGTTGCGGGAAATTTAGATAAAGTTGGTCAAAATCACTACGCGGTTACGGCGGTCTCGGCTACTCTTTCAGTCTTAGAGTGAAGTGGGGCAATATTTCGGCCCAGAAGCTCGAAACTGAGTGTTTAAAAAGTTTTGCTGTGTCAATTTCACTGCAAACCAAGGCCACCAGGAGTTAGTTTAGAGACCCAGGGAGTGGAAAATATTCCCCAAATTCCCCAAAAATTTAGCCGAAGTTTGTCCAAATCACCAGGGCGTAAGGCGGTCTTGGCTAATCTTTCAGTCTTAAAGTGAAGTGGCGCTATATTTCGCCCCAGAAGCTCGAAAGTGAGCGTTCAAAAAGTTTTCCTGTGTCAATTTCACTTCGAACCAAAGCCATCAAGAGTTAGTTTAGAGTCCCAGGGACTGGGCAATATCCCGTAAGTGCCGAAAAATCGAGACAAAGTTTGGCAAAATAAATAAGCGCGTAAGGCCGTCTCGGCTACTCTTTTAGTGTTAATATAAAGTGGGGCTCTTTTCGGCCCAGAAGCTCCAAAGTAAGGGTTCAAAAAAATTTCCTGTGTCCATTTCACTGGAAACCAAGGCCATCAGCAGTGAGTTTAGTGTTCCCGGGACTGGAATATATACCCCAGGTTCCGGGAAATCGAGCCAAAGTTAGTCAAAATCACGACTTGCGTAAGAAAGGCTCGGCTACTATTACTCTTGAAAAGAAGTGGGGGTATATTTCGGCCCAGAAGCTCGAAGGTGAGTCTTCACAACGTTTTGCTCTGTCAGTTTCAATGCAAAGCAAGGCGATCAGGAGTTAGTTTAGAGTCCCCGGGACTGGAAAATATCCCCCAAGTTCCGCGATATCGATCCGAAGTTGGTCAAAATCACGATGCGCGAAACGCGATCTCGGCTATTGTTTCAGTCTTAAAGTGAAGTGGGGCTATATTTCGGCCCAGAAGCTCGAAATTGAGTGTTTAAAAAGTTACGCTTTGTGCATTTAACTGCAAAAAAAGGCCACCAGGAGTTAGTTTAAAGTCCCCCGGACTGGAAAATATCCGCCAAGTTCCGGGAAATCGAGCTGAAGTTGGTCAAAATCACGATGCCTGTAAGGCGGTCTCCGCTACTCTTTCAGTCTTAAAGTGAAGTGAGGCTATATTTCGGCCCAGAAGCTGCAAAGTGATCGTTAAAAAAGTTATGCTCTGTGCATTTCACTGCAAACCAAGGCCATCAGGAGTTAGTTTAGAGTCCCCCGGACGGGAAAATATCCCCCAAGTTCCGGGAAATCAAGCTGAACTTGGTCAAAATCACGATGCGCGTAAGGCGGTCGCGGCTACTATTTCACGGTTAAAGTGAAGTCGCCTTCTATTTAAGCCCACAAGCTAGAAGGTGAGTGTTAAAAAAGTTCTGCTCTGTCCATTTCTCCGAAAACCAAGGCCATAAGGAGTTAATTTAGAGCTCGCGGGACTCGAATATATCCGCCAAGCTCCGGGAAATCGACCCGAAGTTGGTCAAAATCACGATTCGCGCAAGACGGTTTCGGCTACTCTTTCAGTCTCAAAGTAAAGTGGGCTATATTTCGGGCCAGAACCTCGAAAGTGAGCGTTCAAAAAGTTTCGCTGTGTCTATTTCAATGCAAACCAAGACGATCAGGAGTTAGTTTAGAGTCTCCGGGACTGGAAAATATCCCCCAAATTCCGGCAAATCGAGCCGAAGTTGGTCAAAATCACGATGCGCGCAAGGCGGTCTCAGCTATTCTTTCAGTCTTAAAGTGAAGTTGGGCTATATTTTAGGCCAGAAGCTCGAAGATAAGCGTTGAAAAAGGTTTTGCTGTGTCCATTTCAATGCAAACCAAGGCCATCAGGAATAAGTTTAGAGTCCAGAGAACTGGAAAATATTCCCTAATTTCCGGCAAATGGAGCCGAAGTTGGTCAAAATCACGATGCGCGTAAGGCGGACTCGGCTCATCTTTGACTCTTCAAGTGAAGTGGGGCTATATTTCGGCCTAGAAGCTCGAAACTTTGCTTTCAAAGAGTTTGGCTGTTTCAATTTCACTGCAAAACAAGGCCATCCGGACTTAGTTTAGAATCCCCGGGACTAGAAAATATCCCCCAAGTCCCGCGAAATCAAGCCGAAGATGGTCAAAATCACGATGCGCGTAAGGCGGTCTCGGCTACTCTTTAAGTCTTAAAGTGAAGTGGGGCTATGTTTCGGCCCGGAAGCTCGAAAGGAAGCGTTCAAAAAGTTTTCCTGTGTCCATTTCATTGCAAACCCAGGCCATCAAAAGTTAGTTTAGAGTCCCCGAGACTGGAATATATCCCCCAAGTTCCGGGAAATCGAGCCAAATATGGTCAAAATCACCATGCGCGTAAGCCGGTCTCGGCTACTCTATCAGTCTTAAAGTAAAGTTGGGCTATACTTTGTTCCAGAAACTCAAAAGTAAGCGTTTAAGAAGTTCGGCTAAGTCCATTTCACTGCAAACCACGACAATGAGGAGTTAGTTTAGAAATCCCGGGACTGGAAAATATCCTCCAAGTTGCGGGAAATCCAGCCGAAGTTGGTGAAAATCACGATGCGCGGAAGGCGTTCTTTGCTACTCTTTCCGTCTTAAAGTGAAGTGGGGCTATATTTCGGCCTAGAAGCTCGACACCGAGCGAGCGCTCCTTTTATCTGTGTCCATTTTAGTAAAAATTAAGGCCATCAGAAGTTAGTTTAGAGTCCCTGGGACTGTAAAATATCAACCAAAATCCGGCAAATCAACCAAAGTTGCTGAAAATCGCCATGTGCTTAAGAGTTTATGGTACTCTTACCGTTTTAAATTAAAGTGGGGCTATATTTCGGCCTAGAAGCTCCACACCTAGTGTCCGCTTCGTTTATCTCTGTACTTTTCACTTAATAATACGGCAATCAGGAGTTAGTTTAGAGTCCCCGGCACTGACAAATATTCCCCTAGTCCCCGCAAATCCTGCCAAAGATGCTCAAAAATCACCATTCGCGTAAGACGGTCTCGGCTACTCTTTTAGTCTTAAAATGACGTGGGGCTATATTTCGGCCTAGAAGCTCGACACCTAGCTTGCGCTTCTTTAACCTGTGTCCATTTCAGCAAAAATAAAGACATCACGGTTTAGTTTTGAGATTCCGGCAGTGGAAAATATCCCCGAATTTCCGGAAAATCCAGCCGAAGTTGATCAAAATCACGATGCGCGTAAGGCGGTCTCGGCTACTCTTTCAGTCTTGAAGTGAAGTGGGGCTACATTGCTGCCCAACAGCTTGAAAGTGAGCGTTTAAAAAGTTTTGCTCTGTCTATTTCACTGCAAAGGAAGGCCATCAGAAGTTAATTTAGAGTTTCCGCAAGTAGAAAATATCCCCCAACTTCCTGGCAATCGAGCCAAGTTGGTTAAAATCACCATGCCCGTAAGGCAGTCTCGGCTACTCTTTCAGTCTTAAAGTGAAGTGGGGCAATATTTCGGCCCAAAAGCTCTAAAGTGAGTGTTTAAAAAGGTTTTGCTGTGTCAATTTCACTGCAAAACAAAGCCATCAGGAATTAGTTTAGAGACCCCGGGAGTGGAAAATATCCCCAAAATACCGGGAAATTTAGCCGAAGTTGGTCAAAATCACCATGTGCGTAAGCCGGTCTCGGCTAATCTTTCAGTCTTAAAGTGAAGTGGGGCTATATTTCTGCCCAGAAGCTCGAAAGTGACCGTTCAAAAGGTCTTCCTGTGTCAATTTCACTGCAAACAAAGGCGAGAAGAAGTTTGGTTAGAGTCCCAGGGACTGGAAAATATGCTGTAAGTGCGGGAAAATGGGGACAAAGGTTGTCAAAATGAAGACACGCGTAAGGCCGTCTCGGCTATTCGTTGAGTCTTAAAGTGAAGTGAGTCTCTTCTTCGGCCCAGAAGGTCCAAAGTGAGCATTCAAAAAAAATTGCTGTGTCCATTTCACTGCAAACCAAGGCAATCCGGAGATATTTTAGAGTCCCCGAGACTTGAATATATCTCCTAAGTTCCGGGAAATCGAGCCAAACTTTGTCAAACTCACGATGCGCGGAAGACGGACTCGGCTACTCTTTCAATCTTAAAGTAGAGTGGGGCTATATTTGGGCCCAGAAGCTCGAAGGTGAGCGTTCAAAATGCTTTCCTATGTCCCTTTCAATGCAAACCAAGCCCATCAGGAGTTATTTTAGAGTCCCCGGGACTAAAAAAATATCCCCCAAGTTGCGGGAAATCGAGCCGAAGTTGGTCAAAATCACGATGCGCGTAAGGTGCTCTCGTTTACTCTTTCAGTCTTTAATTGAAGTGGGGCTATATTTGGGCCAAGAAGCTCGAAAGTGAACGTTCAAAATGTTTTGCTGTGTCCATTTCAATGCGAACCAAGGCCATCAGGAGTTACTTTAGAGTCCACGGGACTAAAAAATATCCCCCAAGTTCCGGGAAACCCAGCCGAAGTTGGTGAAAATCACGACGCGCCTAAGCCGGGCTCGGCTACTCTTTTATGCTTAAAGTAGAGTGGGGCTATATCTCGTCCTAGAAGCTCGAAAATGAGCGTTCAAAAAGCCTTGCTGTGTCCAGTTTACTGCAGACCAAGGACGTCGGGGGTCAGTTTAGAGTCCCCGGGAATGGAAAATATCCCGCAAGTTCCGGCAAATTTAGCCGAAGTTGGTCAAAATGACGACGCGCGTACGCGGTCTCGGCTACTCTTTCAGTCTTAAAGTGAAGGGGGGCAATATTTCGCCCCAGAAGCTCGAAACTGAGTGTTTCAAAAGTTTTGCTGTGTCAATTTCACTGCAAACCAAGGCCATCAGGAGTTAGTATAGAGACCCAGTGAGTGGAAAATATCCCCTCCGGGAAATTTAGCCTAAGTTTGTCAAAATCACCATGGGCGTAAGACGGTCTTGCTAACCTTTCAGTCTTAAAGTGAAGTGGGGCTATATTTCGCCCCAGAAGCTCGAAAGTGAGCATTCAAAAAGTTTTCCCTTGTCAAGTTCACTTCAAACCAAGGTGATCAGGAGTTAGTTTAATGTCCCCAGGACTGGAAAATATCCCCCAAGTTCCGGGATATCGATCCGAAGTTGGTCAAAATCACGATTCGCGAAACGGGGGTTGGCTATTGTTGCAGTCTTAAAGTGAAGTGGGGCTATATTTCAGCCCAGAAGCTCGAAAGTGACCGTTTAAAAAGCTACGCTTCGTGCCTTTAACTGCAAAAAAAGGCCATCAGGATTTATTTTAAAGTCCCCCGGACTGGAAAATATCCCCCAAGTTCCGGGAAATCGAGCTGAACTTGGCCAAAATCACGATGTCTGTAAGGCGGTGTCGGCTATTCTTTCAGTCTTCAAGTGAAGTGTGGCTATATTTTGGCGCAGAAGCTCGAAGATGAGCGTTCAAAAAGTTTTGCTGTGTCCATTTCATTGCAAACCAAGGCCATCAGCAATTAGTTTAGAGTCCACAGAACTGGAAAATATTCCCTAAGTTCCGGCCAATCGAGCCGAAGTTGGTGAAAATCACGATGCGCGTAAGGCGGACTCGGCTCATCTTTCACTCCTCAAGTGAAGTGGGGCTATATTTCGGCCCAGAAGCTCGGAACTCTGATTTCAAAAACTTTTGCTGTTTCAATTTCACTGCAAAATAAGGTCCTCAGGACTTAGTTTCTAGTCCCCGGGACTAGAAAATATCCACCAAGTCCCGGGAAATCGAGCCGAAGATGGTCAAAATCACGATGCGCGTAAAGCGGTCTCGGCAACTCTTTAAGTCTTAAAGTGAAGTGGGGTTATATTTCGGCCCAGAAGGTCCAAAGTGAGCGTTGAAAACGTTTTGCTGTGTCCATTTCACTGCAAAGCAAGGCCATCAGGAGTTAGTTTAGAGTCCCCGGGCCTGGAAAATATCCCCCAAGTTCCGGAAAATCAAGCCAAAGTTGGCCAAAGTCAAGATGCGCGTAAGACGGTCTCGGCTACTCTTTCAGGCTTAAAGTAAAGTGCGGCTATATTCGGCTCAGAAGCTTGAAGGTGAGCGTTTAAAATGTTTTTCCCTGTCCATTTCAATGCAAACCAAGGCGATCGGGAGTTAGTATACAGTCCCTGGGACTAAAAAATATCCCACAAGTTCCGGCAAATTGAGCCAAAGTTGCTCAAAATCACGATGCGCATAAGGCCGTTTCGTCTATTTTTTCAGTCTTAAAATGAAGTGGGGCTATATTTCGACCTAGAAGCTCGGCACCGAGCGTGCGCTAATTTAATCTGTGTCGATTTCACTGAAAACTAAGGCAATCAGGAGTTAGTTCAGAGCTCCCAAAGCTGGAAACTATCCCCCAAGTTCCGGGAAATCGAGCCATAGAGGCTCAAAATCATCATGCCCGTAAAGCGGTCTCGTCTACTCTTTGAGCCTTAAAATGAAATGGGCTATATTTCGGCCCAAAGGCTCGAAAGTGAGCGTTCAAAAAGTTTTCCTGTGTCCATTTCACTGCAAACCAAGGCCAAGAGGAAATACGTTAGAGTCCCCGGGACTGTAAAATATCCCCTCAGTTCCGGGAAATCAAGCCGAAGTTGCTCAAAATCACGTTGCGCGCAAGGCGGTCTCGGCTACTCTTTCAGTTTTAAAGTAAAGTGGGGCTATATTTCGACCCAGCAGCTCGAAAGTGAGCGTTCAAAAAGTTTTCCTGTGTCCATTGCTCCGCCAACCAAGGCAATCAAGAGTTAGTTTAGAGTCCCCGGGACAGGAAAATATCCCCCCAGTTCCGGGAAATGGAGCCGAACGTGGTCAAAATCACGATGCGCTTAAGACGGTCTGGGCTACTCTTTAAGGCTTAAAGTGAAGTGGGGCTATGTGTTGGCCCAGAAGCTTTAAAGTGAGCGTTGAAAAAGTTTTGCCGTTTCCATTTTACTGCAAACCAAGGCAATCAGGAGTTAGTTTAAAGTTCCCGGGTCTGGAAAATATCCCCCAAGTTCCGGGAAATCGACGCGCAGTTTATCAAAACCACGATTCGCATAAGGCGGTCTCGGCTACTCTTTCAGTCTTAAAGTGAAGTGTGGCTATATTTTGGCCCAGAAGCTCGCACAAGAGCATTAAAAAAGTTTTCCTGTGTCCATTTCACTGCAAAGCAAGGCCATCAGGAGTTAGTTTAGAGTCCCCGGGACTGGAAAATATCCCCCAAGTTTCCGAAAATCGAGCTTAAGTTAGTCAAAATTACGATGCGCATAACGCGGCCTCGGCTACTCTTTCAATCTTAAAATGAAGTGGGGCTAAACTTTTGGGCCCAAAAGCTGGAAATTCCGCGTGCAAAAAGTTTTGCTGTTTCCATTTCACTCCAAACCAAGACAAGCAGGAGTTAGTGTAGAGTACGCGGAAGTAGAAAATATCCCCCCAGTTCCGGTAAATCCAGCCCAAGTTGGTGAAAATCACGATGCGCGCAAGGCGGTCCCGGCTACTCTTTCAGTCTTAAAGTGAAGTGTCGCTATATTTCGGCCCAGAGGCTCGAAAGTGCGCATTCGAAAAGTTTTGCTCTGTTCATTTCACTGCAAAGCAAGGCCATCAGGAGTTAGTTTAGAGCCCTTGAGACTAGAAAATATTTCCCAAGTTCCGCCAGATCGAGCTGCAGTTGGTCAAAGTCACGATGCGCGTAAGGCGCTCTCGGTTAGTCTTTCAGTCTTAAAGTGAAGTTGGGCTATAGTTCGCCCAAGAAGCTCGAAAGTGCGCGTTCAAAGAGTTTTGCTCTGTCCCTTTCACTGGAAACCAAGGCCGTCAGGAGTTAGTCTAGAGTCCCCGGGAGTGGAAAATATTCTCCAAGTTCCAGGAAATCGCGCCGAAGTTGATCAAAATCACCATGCGCGTAACGGGCTCTCGGCTATTCTTTCAGTCTTAAATTTAAGTAGGGCTATATTTCGGCCCTGAAGCTCGAAGGTGAGCGTTCAGAATGTTTTGCTGTGTTCATTAAATTAGAAACCAAGGTCATCGGAAGTTCGTTTAGCGTCCCCGGGACTTTAAATTATTCGCCACCTTCCAGGAATTCGAGCAAAAGTGGCCCAAAATCACGATGCGCGTAAGGCGGTCTCGGCTACTCTTCCAGTCTTAAAATTAAGGGGGGCTATATTTGGACCTAGAAGCTCGAGACCGAGCGTGCGCTAATTTGACCTGTGTCCATTTCACTGACATCTTAGGCGATCAGGTGTTAGTTTAGAGTCCTTGGGACTGGAAAATATTTCCCAAATTCTGGCAGATCGAGGCAAAGTTGCTCAAAATCACGATGCGCGTCAGGCGGTCTCGGCTACTCTTTCAGTCTTAAAATGAAGTGGGGCTATATTTCGGCCGAGAAGCTCGACACCGAGCGTGCGCTTCTTTTGCCTGTGTACCTATCACTGAAAACTAAGTTCATCATGAGTTAGCATAGAGTCCTCGGGACTGGAAAATATTGCCCGAATTCCGGCAAATCGAGCCAAAGAGGCTCAAAATCAAGATGCGAGTAAGGCGGTCTCGGCTACTCTTTCACTCTGATAATGAAGTGCGGCCATATTTCGGTTCTACAAGCTCGACACCGAGCGTGCGCTCCTGTTGCCTGTGTCCTTTTCACTAAGAACTAAGTCCATCAGGAGATAGTTTAGAGTCCTCGAGACTGGAAACTATCCTCCAAGTTTCGCAAATTGAGCCATAGTTTCTTAAAATTACGATAAGCCTACGGCAGTTTCGTTTACTCTTTCAGTCTTAAAATGAAGTCGGGCTTTATTTCGACCTAGAAGCTCGACAGGGAGTGCGCGCTCCTGTTACCTGTGACTATTTTACTGAAAACTAAGGTTATCAGGAGTTAGCTTAGAGTTCCCGGGACTGGAAAATATCCCCCAAGTTTTGGCAGATCGAGCCATAGTGGCTAAAAATTTGGATGCGCTAAAGGCGGTTTCGTCTACCCTTTCAGTCTTAAAATAAAGTGGGGCTACATTTCGGCCTACAACCATCAAACCTAGCGTGCGCTCCTTTTACCTGTGTTCATTTGACTGAAAACCAAGGGAATCAGGAGTTAGTTTAGAGCTACCGGGACTGGAAAATATCCCCCAAACCCCGAGAAATCAAGCCCAAGTTGCACAAATTTACCATGCGCGTAAGGCGGTCTCGGCTACTCTTTCAGTCTTAAAGTGAAGTGGGGCTATATTTCGGCCCAGAAGCTCGAAAGTGAACGTTCAAAAAGTTTGGCTGTGTCCATTTCACTGAAAACCAAGGCCATCAGGAATTAGTTTAGAGTGCCCGGGACTGGGAATTATTTCCCAAGTTCCGGGAAATCGAGCCGAAGTAACCCAAAATCACGATGCTCGTAAGGCAATCTCAGCTACTCTTTCAGTCTTAAAGTGAAATAGGGCTATGCTTCGGCCCAGAAGCTCGAAAGTGAGCGTTCAAAAAGTTATCCTGTGTCCATTTCACTGCAGACCAAAGCTATCAGGAGTTAGTTTAGAGTCGCCGAAACTGGAAAATTTCCCCCATGTTCCGCGAAATCGAGACGAAGTTGGTTAAAATCACGATTCGCGTAAGGCGGTCTCGGCTACTCTTTCAGTCTTAAAGTGAAGTAGGGCTATATTTCGGTCCAGAAGCTCGTAAGTGAGCGTTCAAAAAGTTTTGCTCTCTCAATTTAACTGAAAACCAAGCCCATCGTGAGTTAGTTTAGAGTCCCCGGGACTGAAAAGTATCCCTTAAGTTCCGGAAACTCGAGCCGAACTTGGTCAAAATCACGATGCGCCTAAGGCGGTCTCGGCTACTCTTTCAGTTTTAAAGTGAAGTGGGGCTATATTTCTCCCCAGAATTTCGAAAGTATGCGTTCAAAACGTTTTGCTCTCTGCATTTCAATGCAAACCAAGGCAATCAGGAGTTACTTTAGAGTCCCCGGTACCGGAAAATACCCCCCATTTCCCGGGAAATCGAGCCAAAGTTTGTCACAATCACGATAAGCGTAAGGCGGTCTTGGCTACTCTTTCATTCTTAAAGTGAACGGGGGCAATATTTCCGCCCAGAAGCTTGAAAGTGAGCGTTCAGAAAGTTTTGCTGTGTCCATTTCACTCCAAAGCAAGGCCATCAGGAGTTACTTTAGAGTCCGCGGGACTGTAAAGTATCCCCCAAGTTCCGGGAAATCGAGCCGAAGTTGGCGAAAATTACGATGCGCGGAAGCCGGTCTCGGCTACTCTTTTAATCTAAAAGTAAAGTGGAGTTATATTTCGGCCCAGAAGCTCGAAAGTGAGCGTTCAAAAACTTTTGCTGTGTCCATTTTACTGCAGACCAAGGACGTCGGGGGCCAGTTTAGAGTCCCCGGGAATGGAAAATATCCCCCAAGTTCCGGGAAATTTAGCCAAAGTTTGTCAAAATAACCATGGGCGTAAGGCGGTCTTGGCTAATCTTTCAGTCTTAAAGTGAAGTGGGGCTATATTTCGCCCCAGAAGCTCGAAAGTGAGCGTTCAAAAAGTTTTCCTATGTCAATTTTACTTCGAACCAAAGCCATCAAGAGTTAGTTTAGAGTCCCAGGGAGTGGACAATATCCCGTAAGTGCCGAAAAATCGAGACAAAGGTTGGCAAAATAAATAAGCGCGTAAGGCCGTCTCGGCTACTCTTTTAGTGTTAAAATAAAGTGGGGCTCTATTTCGGCCCAGCAGCTCCAAAGTAAGGGTTCAAAAAAATTTGCTGTGTCAATTTCACTGGAAACCAAGGCCATCAGGAGTTAGTTTAGTGTTCCCGGGACTGGAATATATCCCCCAAATTCCGGCAAATCGAGCCGAAGTTAGTCGAAATCACGATTTGCGTAAGACAGACTCGGCTACTCTTACTCTTAAAAAGAAGTGGGGCTATATTTCGGCCCAGAAGCTCGAAGGTGAGTCTTCACAACGTTTTGCTCTGTCCGTTTCAATGCAAAGCAAGGCAATCAGGAGTTAGTTTAGAGTCCCCGGGACTGGAAAATATCCCCCAAGTTCCGGGATATCGATCCGAAGTTGGTCAAAATCACGATGCGCGTAAGGCGGACTCGGCTCATCTTTGACTCTTCAAGTGAAGTGGGGCTATATTTCGGCCTAGAAGCTCGAAACTTTGCTTTCAAAAAGTTTGGCTGTTTCAATTTCACTGCAAAACAAGGCCATTCGGACTTAGTTTAGAATCCCCGGGACTAGAAAATATCCCCCAAGTCCCGCGAAATCAAGCCGAAGATGGTCAAAATCACGATGTGCGTAAGGCGGTCTCCGCTACTCTTTAAGTCTTAAAGTGAAGTGGGGCTATGTTTCGGCCAACAAGCTCGAAAGGAAGCGTTCAAAAAGTTTTGCTTTGTCCATTTCCCTGCAAACCCAGGCCATCAGGAGTTAGTTTAGAGTCCCCGAGACTGGAATATATCCCCCAAGTACCGGGAAATCGAGCCAAATATGGTCAAAATCACCATACGCGTAAGCCGGTCTCGGCTACTCTATCAGTCTTAAAGTAAAGATGGGCTATATTTTGTTCCAGAAACTCACAAGTGAGCGTTGAAAACGTTCTGCTAAGTCCACTTCACTGCAAACCACGACAATGAGGAGTTAGTTTAGAAATCCCGCGACTGGAAAATATCCTCCAAGTTGCGGGAAATCCAGCCGAAGTTGGTGAAAATCACGATGCGCGGAAGGCGTTCTTTGCTACTCTTTCCGTCTTAAAGTGAAGTGGGGCTATATTTCGGCCTAGAAGCTCGACACCGAGCGAGCGCTCCTTTTATCTGTGTCCATTTTAGTAAAAATTAAGGCCATCAGAAGTTAGTTTAGAGTCCCCGGGACTGTAAAATATCAACCAAAATCCGGCAAATCAACCAAAGTTGCTGAAAATCACCATGTGCGTAAGTGTTTATGGTACTCTTACCGTTTTAAATTAAAGTGGGGCTATATTTCGGCCTAGAAGCTCCACACCTAGCGTCCGCTTCGTTTATCTCTGTCCTTTTCACTTAATAATACGGCAATCAGGAGTTAGTTTAGTGTCCCCGGCACTGAAAAATATCCCCCTAGTCCCCGCAAATCCAGCCAAAGATGCTCAAAAATCACCATTCGCGTAAGGCGGTCTCGGCTACTCTTTTAGTCTTAAAATGAAGTGGGGCTATATTTCGGCCTAGAAGCTCGACACCTAGCTTGCGCTTCTTTAACCTGTGTCCATTTCAGCAAAAAATAAAGACATCAGGGTTTAGTTTTGAGATTCCGGCAGTGGAAAATATCCCCGAATTTCCGGAAAATCCAGCCGAAGTTGATCAAAATCACGATGCGCGTAAGGCGGTCTCGGCTACTCTTTCAGTCTTGAAGTGAAGTGGGGCTACATTGCTGCCCAAGAGCTTGAAAGTGAGCGTTTAAAAAGTTTTGCTCTGTCTATTTCACTGCAAAGGAAGGCCATGAGGAGTTAACTTAGAGTTTCCGCAAGTAGAAAATATCCCCCAACTTCCTGGCAATCGAGCCAAGGTTGGTTAAAATCACCATGCCCGTAAGGCAGTCTCGGCTACTCTTTCAGTCTTAAAGTTAAGTGGGGCAATATTTCGGCCCAGAATCTCTAAAGTGAGTGTTTAAAAAGGTTTTGCTGTGTCACTTTCACTGCAAACCAAAGCAATCATGAATTGGTTTAGAGACCCAGGAAGTGGAAATTATCCCCCAAATTCCGGGAAATTTAGCCGAAGTTGGTCAAAATCACCATGTGCGTAAGCCGGTCTCGGCTAATCTTTCAGTCTTAAAGTGAAGTGGGGCTATATTTCTGCCCAGAAGCTCGAAAGTGACCGTTCAAAAGGTCTTCCTGTGTCAATTTCACTGCAAACAAAGGCGAGAAGAAGTTTGGTTAGAGTCCCAGGGACTGGAAAATATGCTGTAAGTGCGGGAAAATGGGGACAAAGGTTGTCAAAATGAAGATACGCGTAAGGCCGTCTCGGCTATTCGTTGAGTCTTAAAGTGAAGTGAGGCTCTACTTCGGCCCAGAAGCTCCAAAGTGAGCGTTCAAAAAAATTACTGTGTCCATTTCACTGCAAACCAAGGCAATCAGGAGATAGTTTAGAGTCCCCGAGACTTGAATATATCCCCTAAGTTCCGAGAAATCAAGCCAAACTTTGTCAAACTCACGATGCGCGTAAGATGGACTCGGCTACTCTTTCAATCTTAAAGTAGAGTGGGGCTATATTTCGGCCCAGAAGCTCGAAGGTGAGCGTTCAAAATGTTTTCCTCTGTCCATTTCAATACAAACCAAGGCGATCAGGGGTTAGTTTAGAGTCCTCGGGACTGGAAAATACCCCCCAACTTCCTAGAAATCGATCCGAAGTTCGCCAAAATCACGATGCGCGTAAGGCGGTCTCGGCTAGTCTTTCAGTCTTAAAGTGAAGTTTGGCTATATTTCGACAAAGAAGGTCGAAAGTGAGCGTTGAAAAAGTTATGCTGTGTCCAATTCACTGCAAAGCAAGGCAATCAGGTGTTAGTTTAGAGTCCGCCGGATTTTAAATTTCCCCCAAGTTCCGGGAAATCGAGCCGAAGCTGGTCAAAATCACGATGCGCGTTGGGCGGTCTCGGCTACTCTTAAAGTCTTAAAGTGAAGTGGGGCTATATTTGGGCCCAGAAGCTCGAAGGTGAGCGTTCAAAATGCTTTCCTAAGTCCATTTCAATGCAAACCAAGCCCATCAGGAGTTATCTTAGAGGCCCCGGGACTAAAAAAATATCCCCCAAGTTGCGGGAAATCGAGCCGAAGCTGGTCAAAATCACGATGCGCGTAAGGTGCTCTCGCTTACTCTTTCAGTCTTTAATTGAAGTGGGGCTATATTTGGGCCAAGAAGCTCGAAAGTGAACGTTCAAAATGTTTTGCTGTGTCCATTTCAATGCGAACCAAGGCCATCAGGAGTTACTTTAGAGTCCACGGGACTAAAAAATATCCCCCAAGTTCCGGGAAACCCAGCCGAAGTTGGTGAAAATCACGATGCGCCTAAGGCGGGCTCGGCTACTCTTTTATGCTTAAAGTAGAGTGGGGCTATATCTCGTCCTAGAAGCTCGAAAATGAGCGTTCAAAAAGCCTTGCTGTGTCCAGTTTACTGCAGACCAGGGACGTCGGGGGTCAGTTTAGAGTCCCCGGGAATGGAAAATATCCCCCAAGTTCTGGCAAATTTAGCCGAAGTTGGTCAAAATCACGACGCGCGTACGCGGTCTTGGCTACTCTGTCAGTCTTAAAGTGAAGTGGGGCAATATTTCGCCCCAGAAGCTCGAAACTGAGTGTTTCAAAAGTTTTGCTGTGTCAATTTCACTGCAAACCAAGGCCATCAGGAGTTAGTATAGAGACCCAGTGGAGTGGAAAATATCCCTCAAATTCCGGGAAATTTAGCCTAAGTTTGTCAAAATCACCATGGGCGTAAGACGGTCTTGGCTAACCTTTCAGTCTTAAAGTGAAGTGGGGCTATATTTCGCCCCAGAAGCTCGAAAGTGAGCATTCAAAAAGTTTTCCCTTGTCAAGTTCACTTCAAACCAAGGTAATCAGGAGCTAGTTTAGGGTCCCCAGGACTGGAAAATATCCCCCAAGTTCCGGGATATCGATCCGAAGTTGGTCAAAATCACGATTCGCGAAACGGGGGTCGGCTATTGTTGTAGTCTTAAAGTGAAGTGGGGCTATATTTCAGCCCAGAAGCTCGAAAGTGACCGTTTAAAAAGCTACGCTTCGTGCCTTCAACTGCAAAAAAAGGCCATCAGGAGTTATTTTAAAGTCCCCCAGACTGGAAAATATCCCCCAAGTTCCGGGAAATCGAGCTGAACTTGGTTAAAATCACGATGTCTGTAAGGCGGTCTCGGCTATTCTTTCAGTCTTCAAGTGAAGTGGGGCTATATTTTGGCGCAGAAGCTCGAAGATGAGCGTGCAAAAAGTTTTGCTGTGTCCATTTCATTGCAAACCAAGGCCATCAGCAATTAGTTTAGAGTCCACAGAACTGGAAAATATTCCCTAAGTTCCAGCCAATCGAGCCGAAGTTGGTGAAAATCACGATGCGCGTAAGGCGGACTCGGCTCATCTTTCACTCCTCAAGTGAAGTGGGGCTATATTTCGGCCCAGAAGCTCGAAACTCTCCTTTCAAAAACTTTTGCTGTTTCAATTTCACTGCAAAACAAGGTCATCAGGACTTACTTTATAGTCCCCGGGACTAGAAAATATCCCCGAAGTCCCGGGAAATCAAGCCGAATATGGTCAAAATCACGATGCGCGTAAAGCGGTCTCGGCAACTCTTTAAGTCTTAAAGTGAAGTGGGGTTACATTTCGGCCCAGAAGGTCCAAAGTGAGCGTTGAAAACGTTTTGCTGTGTCCATTTCACTGCAAAGCAACGCCATCAGGAGTTAGTTTAGAGTCCCCGGGACTGGAAAATATCCCCCAAGTTCCGGAAAATCAAGCCAAAGTTGGCCAAGGTCACGATGCGCGTAAGACGGTCTCGGCTACTCTTTCATGCTTAAAGTGAAGTGGGGCTATATTCGGCTCAGAAGCTGGAAGGTGAGCGTTTAAAATGTTTTCCTCTGTCCATTTCAATGCAAACCAAGGCGATCGGGAGTTAGTTCACAGTCCCTGGGACTGGAAAATATCCCAAAAGTTGCGGCAAATTGAGCCAAAGTTGCTCAAAATCACGATGCACGTAAGGCCGTTTCGTCTATTTTTTCAGTCTTAAAGTGAAGTGGGGCTATATTTCGACCCAGAAGGTCCAAAGTGAGCGTTGAAAACGTTTTGCTGTGTCCATTTCACTGCAAAGCAACGCCATCAGGAGTTAGTTTAGAGTCCCCGGGACTGGAAAATATCCCCCAAGTTCCGGAAAATCAAGCCAAAGTTGGCCAAGGTCACGATGCGCGTAAGACGGTCTCGGCTACTCTTTCAGGCTTAAAGTGAAGTGGGGCTATATTCGGCTTAGAAGCTTGAAGGTGAGCGTTTAAAATGTTTTCCTCTCTCCATTTCAATGCAAACCAAGGCGATCGGGAGTTAGTTCACAGTCCCTGGGACTGAAAAATATCCCACAAGTTCTGGCAAATTGAGCCAAAGTTGCTCAAAATCACGATGCGCGGAAGGCCGTTTCGTCTATTTTTTCAGTCTTAAAATGAAGTACGGCTATATTTCGACCTAGAAGCTCGGCACCGAGCGTGCGCTAATTTAATCTGTGTCGATTTCACTGAAAACTAAGGCAATCAGGAGTTAGTTTAGAGCTCCCAAAGCTGGAAACTATCCCCCAAGTTCCGGGAAATCAAGCCATAGAGGCTCAAAATCACCATGCGCGTAAAGCGGTCTCGTCTACTCTTTCAGCCTTAAAATGAAATGGGCTATATTTCGGCCCAAAGGCTCGAAAGTGAGCGTTCAAAAAGTTTTCCTGTGTCCATTTCACTGCAAACCAAGGCCAAGAGGAAATACGTTAGAGTACCCGGGACTGTAAAATATCCCCTCAGTTCCGGGAAATCAAGCCGAAGTTGCTCAAAATCACGTTGCGTGCAAGGCGGTCTCGGCTACTCTTTCAGTTTTAAAGTGAAGTGGGGCTATATTTCGACCCAGCAGCTAGAAAGTGAGCGTTCAAAAAGTTTTCCTGTGTCCATTGCTCCGCCAACCAAGGCAATCAGGAGTTAGTTTAGAGTCCCCGGGACTGGAAAATATCCCCCCAGTTCCGGGAAATGGAGCCGAACGTGGTCAAAATCACGATGCGCTTAAGACGGTCTCGGCTACTCTTTAAGGCTTAAAGTGAAGTGGGGCTATGTGTTGGCCCAGAAGCTTTAAAGTGAGCGTTGAAAAAGTTTTGCCGTTTCCATTTTACTGCAAACCAAGGCAATCAGGAGTTAGTTTAAAGT
Organism: Orbicella franksi; assembly: GCF_964199315.1. Classification (NCBI taxonomy): domain Eukaryota; kingdom Metazoa; phylum Cnidaria; class Anthozoa; order Scleractinia; family Merulinidae; genus Orbicella; species Orbicella franksi. The sequence continues at coordinate 996,375 of NC_138155.1, forward strand.
TCCCGGGTCTGGAAAATATCCCCCAAGTTCCGGAAAATCGACGCGCAGTTTATCAAAACCACGATTCGCATAAGGCGGTCTCGGCTACTCTTTCAGTCTTAAAGTGAAGTGTGGCTATATTTTGGCCCAGAAGCTCGCACAAGAGCGTTAGAAAAGTTTTCCTGTGTCCATTTCACTGCAAAGCAAGGCCATCAGGAGTTAGTTTAGAGTCCCCGGGACTGGAAAATATCCCCCAAGTTTCCGAAAATCGAGCTTAAGTTAGTCAAAATTACGATGCGCATAACGCGGCCTCGGTTACTCTTTCAATCTCAAAATGAAGTGGGGCTAAACTTTTGGGCCCAGAAGCTGGAAATTCCGCGTGCAAAAAGTTTTGCTGTTTCCATTTCACTCCAAACCAAGACAAGCAGGAGTTAGTGTAGAGTACGCGGAAGTAGAAAATATCCCCCCAGTTCCGGGAAATCAACCCTAAGTTTGTCAAAATCACGATGCGCGTAAGGCGGTCTCGGCTACCCTTTTAGTGTTAAAGTGAAGTGGGGCTATATTTTGGCCCAGAAGCTCGAAATTGAGCGTTCAAAAAGTTTGGCTGTGTCCATTTCACGGAAAACCAAGGCCATCAGGAATTAGTTTAGAGTGCCCGGAACTGGGAATTATTTCCCAAGTTCCGGGAAATCGAGCCGAAGTAACCCAAAATCACGATGCGCGTAAGGCAATCTCAGCTACTCTTTCAGTCTTAAAGTTAAGTAGGGCTATGCTTCGGCCCAGAAGCTCGAAAGTGAGCGTTCAAAAAGAGTCCTTGGGAGTGGAATATGTCCCCGAAGTTTCGGGAAATCTAGCCGAAGTTTGTCAAAACCACGATGCGCGTAAGACGGTCTCGGCTACTCTTTCAGTCTTAAAGTGAAGTGGGGCTAGATTTCGGCTCAGAAGCTCGAAGGGGAGCGTTCAAGAAGTTTTGCTCTCTCCATTTCAATGCAAACCAAGGCAATCAGGAATTACTTTAGAGTCCCCGGTACCAGAAAATTTTTCCTATTTCCCGGGAAATCGAGCCAAAGTTGGTCACAATCACGATAAGCGTAAGGCGGTCTCGGCTACTCTTTCATTCTTAAAGTGAACTGGGACAATATTTCCGCCTAGAAGCTTGACAGTGAGCGTTCAGAAAGTTTTCCTGTGTCCATTTCACTCCAAAGCAAGGCCATCAGGAGTTACTTTAAAGTCCGCGGGACTGTAAAATATCCCCCAAGTTCCGGGAAATCGAGCCGAAGTTGGTCAAAATTACGATGCGCGTAAGCCGGTCTCGGCTACTCTTTCAATCTTAAAGTAAAGTGGAGCTATATTTCGGCCCAGAAGCTCGAAAGTGAGCGTTCAAAAAGTTTTGCTGTGTCCATTTTACTGTAGACCAAGGACGTCGTGGGCCAGTTTAGAGTCCACGGGAATGGAAAATATCCCCCAAGTTCCGGCAAATTTAGCCAAAGTTGGTCAAAATCACGACGCGCGTACGGCGGTCTCGGCTACTCTTTCAGTCTTAAAGTGAAGTGGGGCAATATTTCGGCACGGAAGCTCGAAACTGAGTGTTTAAAAAGTTTTCCTGTGTCAATTTCACTGGAAACCAAAGCCATCAAGAGTTAGTTTAGAGTCCCAGGGACTGGACAATTTCCCGTAAGTGCCGAAAAATCGAGTCAAAGTTTGGCAAAATAAATAAGCGCGTAAGGCCGTCTCGGCTGCTCTTTTAGTGTTAAAATAAAGTGGGGCTCTATTTCGGCCCAGAAGCTCCAAAGTAAGGGTTCAAAAAAATTTGCTGTGTCAATTTCACTGGAAACCAAGGCCATCAGGAGTTAGTTTAGTGTTCCCGGGACTGGAATATATCCCCCAGGTTCCGGGAAATCGAGCCGAAGTTAGTCAAAATCACGATTTGCGTAAGACAGACTCGGCTACTCTTACTCTTAAAATAAAGTGGGGCTATATTTCGGCCCAGAAGCTCGAAGGTGAGTCTTCACAACGTTTTGCTCTGTCCGTTTCAATGCAAAGCAAGGCGATAAGGAGTTAGTTTGGAGTCCCCGAAACTGGAAAATATCCCCCAAGTTCCGGGATATCGATCCGAAGTTAGTCAAAATCACGATGCGCGAAACGCGATCTCCGCTATTGTTTCAGTCTTAAAGTGCAGTGGGGCTATATTTCGGCCCAGAAGCTCGAAAGTGAGTGTTTAAAAAGTTACGCTTTGTGCATTTAACTGCAAACGAAGGCCATCAGGAGCTAGTTTAAAGTCCTCCGGACTGGAAAATATCCGCCAAGTTCCGGGAAATCGAGCCGAAGTTGCTCAAAATCACGATGCGCGCAAGGCGGTCTCAGCTATTCTTTCAGTCTTAAAGTGAGGTTGGGCTATATTTTAGGCCAGAAGTTCGAAGCTAGATAAGCGTTCAAAAAGTTTTGCTGTGTCCATTTCACTGCAAACCAAGGCCATCAGGAATAAGTTTAGAGTCCACAGAACTGGAAAATATTCCCTTATTTCCGGCAAATCGAGCCGAAGTTGGTCAAAATCACGATGCACGTAAAGCGGACTCGGCTCATCTTTCACTCTTCAAGTGAAGTGGGGCTATATTTCGGCCTAGAAGCTCGAAACTTTTCTTTCAAAAAGTTTGGCTGTTTCAATTTCACTGCAAAACAGGCCATCCGGACTTACTTTAGAATCCCCGGGACTAGAAAATAGCTCCCAAGTCTCGCGAAATCAAGCCGAAGATGGTCAAAATCACGATGCGCGTATGGCGGCTACGGCTACTCTTTAAGTCTTAAAGTGAAGTGGGGCTATGTTTCGGCCCAGAAGCTCGAAAGGAAGCGTTCAAAAAGTTTTGCTGTGTGCATTTCACTGCAAACCTAGGCCATCAGGAGTTAGTTTAGAGTCCCCGGGACTGGATTATACCGCCCAAGTTCCGGGAAATCGAGCCAAATTTGGTCAAAATCACCATGCGCGTAAGACGGTCTCGGCTACTCTAACAGTCTTAAAGTAAAGTTGGGCTATATTTTGTTCCAAAAACTCACAAGTGAGCGTTGAAAACGTTCTGCTAAGTCCACTTCACTGCAAACCACGACAATGAGGAGTTAGTTTAGAAATCCCGGGACTGGAAAATATCCTCCAAGTTGCGGGAAATCCAGCCGAAGTTGGTGAAAATCACGATGCGCGGAAGGCGTTCTTTGCTACTCTTTCCGTCTTAAAGTGAAGTGGGGCTATATTTCGGCCTAGAAGCTCGACACCGAGCGAGCGCTCCTTTTATCTGTGTCCATTTTAGTAAAAATTAAGGCCATCAGAAGTTAGTTTAGAGTCCCCGGGACTGAAAAATATTCCCTAAATTAAGGCTAATAGAGCCAAAGTTCCATAAAATCACGATGTGCGTAAGGCGCTCCCGGCTACTCCTTCAGTCTTAAAATGAGGTGGGGCTATATTTCGACCTAGAAGTTCGACACCAAGCGTGTGCCCCTTTTACCTGTGTCCATTTTACTGAAAACCACGGCCACCAGGAGTCAGTTTAGAGTCCCTGGTACTGGAAAATATCCCGCAAATTTGGGCAACTAGAGCCAAAGTTGGTGAAAATAATTATGCGCGTGAGGCGGTTTCGTCTACTCTTTCAGGCTTAAAATGTTGTGGGGCTATATTTCGGCCTAGAAGCTCGACACCGAGCGTGCGCTCTATTTACCTGTGTCCATTTCATGGAAAACTAAGGCCATCAGGAGTTAGTTTGGAGTCCCCAGGACTAGAAAATTTCCCCCAAGTTTCGGCAAATCGTATCAGGGATGCTCAAAATCACGATGCGTGTGAGAATGTCTCGGCTACTCTTTCAGTCTTAAAATAAAGCTGGCCTATATTTCGGCCTATAAGCTCGACACCGAGCGTGCGCTCCTTTTACCTCTGTCCGTTTCAATGGAAACTAAGGCCATCAGTTATTAATTTAGAGTTCTTTGAAGTGGAAAATATCCCCCAACTTCCGGCAAATCGAGCCAAAGTTTCTCAAAATCACGATGCGCGTAAGGTGGTCTAGGCTACTCTTTCAGTCTTAAAATGAAGCAAGGCTACATTTCGGGCTCGAAACTTGACACCGAGCGTGCGCTCCTTTTACCTGTGTCCATTTCACTGAAAACTAAGGGGATCAGGAGTTAGTGTAGAGCTCCCAAAGCTGGAAAATACCCCCCAACTTCCGGGAAATCGAGCCATAGAGGCTCAAAATCACCATGCGCGTAAGGCGGTCTCGTCTATACTTTGAGCCTTAAAATGAAATGGGCTATATTTCGGCCCAGAGGCTCGAAAGTGCCCATTCGAAAAGTTTTGCTGTGTCCATTTCACTGCAAAGCAAGGCCATCAGGAGTTAGTTTAGAGCCCTTGCGACTAGAAAATATTTCCCAAGTTTCGCCAGATCGAGCCGAAGTTGGTCAAAGTCACGATGCGCGTAAGGCGCTCTCGTTTAGTCTTTCAGTCTTAAAGTGAAGTTGGGCTATAGTTCGCCCAAGAAGCTCGAAAGTGCGCGTTCAAAAAGTTTTGCCCTGTCCCTTTCACTGGAAACCAAGGCCGTCACGAGTTAGTTTAGAGTCCCCGGGAGGGGAAAATACTCTCCAGGAAAATTCCAGGAAATCGCGCCGAAGTTGATCAAAATGACGATGCGCGTAACGGGCTCTCGGCTATTCTTTCAGTCTTAAATTTAAGTAGGGCTATATTTCGGCCCTGAAGCTCGAAGGTGAGCGTTCAGAATGTTTTGCTGTGTTCATTAAATTGGAAACCAAGGTCATCGGGAGTTACTATAGCGTCCCCGGGACTTTAAATTATTCGCCACCTTCCAGGAAATCGAGCAAAAGTGGCCCAAAATCACCATGCGTATAAGGCGGTCTCGGCTACTCTTTCAGTCTTAAAATTAAGGGGGCTATATTTCGACCTAGAAGCTCGAGACCGGGCGTGCGCTAATTTTACCTGTGTCCATTTCACTGACATCTTAGGCGATCAGGTGTTAGTTTAGAGTCCTTGGGACTGGAAAATATTTCCCAAATTCTGGCAGATCGAGGCAAAGTTCCTCAAAATCACGATGCGCGTAAGGCGGTCTCGGCTACTCTTTCAGTCTTAAAATGAAGTGGGGCTATATTTCGGCCGAGAAGCTCGACACCGAGCGTGCGCTCCTTTTGCCTGTGTACATATCACTGAAAACTAAGTTCATCATGAGTTAGCATAGAGTCCTTGGGACTGGAAAATATTGCCCGAATTCCGGCAAATCGAGCCAAAGAGGCTCAAAATCAAGATGCGAGTAAGGCGGTGTCGGCTACTCTTTCACTCTGAAAATGAAGTGAGGCCATATTTCGGTTCTACAAGCTTGACACCGAGCGTGCGCTCCTTTTGCCTGTGTCCTTTTCACTAAGAACTAAGTCCATCAGGAGATAGTTTAGAGTCCTCGAGACTGGAAACTATCCTCCAAGTTTCGCAAATTGAGCCATAGTTTCTTAAAATTACGATAAGCGTACCGCAGTTTCGTTTACTCCTTCAGTCTTAAAATGAAGTGGGGATTTATTTCGACCTAGAAGCTCGAGAGGGAGCGTGCGCTCCTGTTACCTGTGACCATTTTACTGAAAACTAAGGTTATCAGGAGTTAGCTTAGAGTCCCCGGGACTGGAAAATATCCCCCAAGTTTTGGCAGATCGAGCCATAGTGGCTAAAAATTTGGATGCGCTTAAGGCGGTTTCGTCTACCCTTTCAGTCTTAAAATAAAGTGGGGCTTAATTTCGGCCTACAACCATCAAACCTAGCGTCCGCTCCTTTTACCTGTGTCCATTTGACTGAAAACCAAGGCAATCAGCAGTTAGTTTAGAGCTACTGGGACTGCAAAATATCCCCCAAACCCCGAGAAATCAAGCCGAAGTTGCACAAATTTACCATGCGCGTAAGGCGGTCTCGGCTACTCTTTCAGTCTTAAAGTGAAGTGGGGCTATATTTCGGCCCAGAAGCTCGAAAGTGGGCGTTCAAAAAGTTTGGCTGTGTCCATTTCACGGAAAACCAAGGCCATCAGGAATTAGTTTAGAGTGCCCGGGACTGGGAATTATTTCCCAAGTTCCGGGAAATCGAGCCGAAGTAACCCAAAATCACGATGCTCGTAAGGCAATCTCAGCTACTCTTTCAGTCTTAAAGTCAAGTAGGGCTATGCTTCGGCCCAGAAGCTCGAAAGTGAGCGTTCAAAAAGTTATCCTGTGTCCATTTCACTGCAAACCAAAGCCATCAGGAGTTAGTTTAGAGTCCCCGGAACTGAAAAATATCCCCCAAGGTCCGCGAAATCGAGACGAAGTTGGTCAAAATCACGATGCGCGTAAGGCGGTCTCGGCTACTCTTTCAGTCTTAAAGTGAAGTAGGGCTATATTTCGGTCCAGAAGCTCGAAAGTGAGCGTTCAAAAAGTTTTGCTCTCTCAATTTAACTGAAAACCAAGGCCATCGTGAGTTAGTATAGAGTCCCCGGAACTGAAAAATATCCCTTAAGTTCCGGAAACTCATGCCGAACTTGGTCAAAATCACGATGCGCGTAAGACGGTCTCGGCTACTCTTTCAGTCTTAAAGTGAAGTGGGGCTATATTTCGGCTCAGAAGCTCGAAGGGGAGGGTTCAAGAAGTTTCTCTCTCTCCATTTCAATGCAAACCAAGGCAATCAGGAGTTACTTTAGAGTCCCCGGTACCGGAAAATACCCCCCCTTTCCCGGGAAATCGAGCCAAAGTTGGTCACAATCACGATAAGCGTAAGGCGGTCTCGGCTACTCTTTCATTCTTAAAGTGAACTGGGTCAATATTTCCGCCTAGAAGCTTGAAAGTGAGCGTTCAGAAAGTTTTGCTGTGTCCATTTCACTCTAAAGCAAGGCCATCAGGAGTTACTTTAGAGTCCGCGGGACTGTAAAATACCCCCCAAGTTCCGGGAAATCGAGCCGAAGTTGGTCAAAATTACGATGCGCGTAAGCCGGTCTCGGCTACTCTTTCAATCTTAAAGTAAAGTGGAGTTATATTTCGGCCCAGAAGCTCGAAAGTGAGCGTTCAAAAAGTTTTGCTGTGTCCATTTTACTGGAGACCAAGGACGTCGTGGGCCAGTTTAGAGTCCACGGGAATGGAAAATATTCCCCAAGTTCCGGCAAATTTAGCCAAAGTTTGTCAAAATCAACATGGGCGTAAGGCGGTCTTGGCTAATCTTTCAGTCTTAAAGTGAAGTGGGGCAATATTTCGCCCCAGAAGCTCGAAAGTAAGCGTTCAAAAAGTTTTCCTGTGTCAATTTTACTTCGAACCAAAGCCATCAAGAGTTAGTTTAGAGTCGCAGGGACTGGACAATTTCCCGTAAGTGCCGAAAAATCGAGACAAAGTTTGGCAAAATAAATAAGCGCGTAAGGCCGTCTCGGCTGCTCTTTTAGTGTTAAAATAAAGTGGGGCTCTATTTCGGCCCAGCAGCTCCAAAGTAAGGGTTCAAAAAAATTTGCTGTGTCAATTTCACTGGAAACCAAGGCCATCAGGAGTTAGTTTAGTGTTCCCGCGACTGGAATATATCCCCCAGGTTCCGGGAAATCGAGCCGAAGTTAGTCGAAATCACGATTTGCGTAAGACAGACTCGCCTACTCTTACTCTTAAAAAGAAGGGGGGCTATATTTCGGCCCAGAAGCTCGAAGGTGAGTCTTCACAACGTTTTGCTCTGTCCGTTTCAATGCAAAGCAAGGCAATCAGGAGTTAGTTTAGAGTCCCCGGGACTGGAAAATATCCCCCAAGTTCCGGGATATCGATCCGAAGTTGGTCAAAATCACGATGCGCGTAAGGCGGACGCGGCTCATCTTTGACTCTTCAAGTGAAGTGGGGCTATATTTCGGCCTAGAAGCTCGAAACTTTGCTTTCAAAAAGTTTGGCTGTTTCAATTTCACTGCAAAACAAGCCCATCCGGACTTAGTTTAGAATCCCCGGGACTAGAAAATATTCCCCAAGTCCCGCGAAATCAAGCCGAAGATGGTCAAAATCACGATGCGCGTAAGGCGGTCTCGGCTACTCTTTAAGTATTAAAGTGAAGTGGGGCTATGTTTCGGCCCGGAAGCTCGAAAGTAAGCGTTCAAAAAGTTTTCCTGTGTCCATTTCACTGCAAACCCAGGCCATCAGGAGTTAGTTTAGAGTCCGGGAGACTGGAATATATCCCCCAAGTTCCGGGAAATCGAGCCAAATTTGGTCAAAATCACCATGCGCATAAGCCGGTCTCGGCTACTCTAACAGTCTTAAAGTAAAGTTGGGCTATATTTTGTTCCAGAAACTCACAAGTGAGCGTTGAAAAAGTTCTGCTAAGTCCACTTCACTGCAAACCACGACAATGAGGAGTTAGTTTAGAAATCCCGGGACTGGAAAATATCCTCCAAGTTGCGGGAAATCCAGCCGAAGTTGGTGAAAATCACGATGCGCGGAAGGCGTTCTTTGCTACTCTTTCCGTCTTAAAGTGAAGTGGGGCTATATTTCGGCCTAGAAGCTCGACACCGAGCGAGCGCTCCTTTTATCTGTGTCCATTTTAGTAAAAATTAAGGCCATCAGAAGTTAGTTTAGAGTCCGCGGGACTGTAAAATATCAACCAAAATCCGGCAAATCAACCAAAGTTGCTGAAAATCACGATGTGCGTAAGAGTTTATGCTACTCTTACCGTTTTAAATTAAAGTGGGGCTATATTTCGGCCTAGAAGCTCCACACCTAGCGTGGCCTTCGCTTACCTCTGTCCTTTTCACTTAATAATACGGCAATCAGGAGTTAGTTTAGTGTCCCGGGGACTGAAAAATATCCCCCTCGTCCCCGCAAATCCAGCCAAAGATGCTCAAAAATCACCATTCGCGTAAGGCTGTCTCGGTTACTCTTTTAGTCTTAAAATGAAGTGGGGCTATATTTCGGCCTAGAAGCTCGACACCTAGCTTGCGCTTCTTTAACCTGTGTCCATTTCAGCAAAAATAAAGACATCAGGGTTTAGTTTAGAGATTCCGGCACTAGAAAATATCCCCCAATTTCCGGAAAATCCAGCCGAAGTTGATCAAAATCACGATGCGCGTAAGGCGGTCTCGGCTACTCTTTCAGTCTTGAAGTGAAGTGGGGCTACATTGCCCAACAGCTTAAAAATGAGCGTTTAAAAAGTTTTGCTCTGTCTATTTCACTGCAAACAAAGGCCATCAGGAGTTAATTTAGAGTTTCCGGGAGTAGAAAATATCCCCCAACTTCCTGGCAATCGAGCCGAGGTTGGTTAAAATCACCATGCCCGTAAGGCGGTCTCGGCTACTCTTTCAGTCTTAAAGTGAAGTGGGGCAATATTTCGGCCCAGAAGCTCTAAAGTGAGTGTTTAAAAAGGTTTTGCTGTGTCAATTTCCCTGCAAACCAAAGTCATCAGGAATTAGTTTAGAGACCCAGGGAGTGGAAAATATCCCCCAAATTCGGGGAAATTTAGCCGAAGTTGGTCAAAATCACCATGTGCGTAAGGCGGTCTCGGCTAATCTTTCAGTCTTAAAGTTAAGTGGGGCTATATTTCTGCCTAGAAGCTCGAAAGTGACCGTTCAAAAGGTCTTCCTGTGTCAATTTCACTGCAAACAAAGGCGAGCAGAAGTTAGATTAGAGTCCCAGGGACTGGAAAATATCCTGTAGGTGCGGGAAAATGGGAACAAAGGTTGTCAAAATGAAGATACGCGTAAGGCCGTCTCGGCTATTCGTTGAGTCTTAAAGTGAAGTGAGGCTCTACTTCGGCCCAGAAGGTCCAAAGTGAGCTTTTAAAAAAAATTCCTGTGTCTATTTCACTGCAAACCAAGGCAATCAGGAGATAGTTTAGAGTCCCCGAGACTTGAATATATCCCTTAAGTTCCGGGAAATCGAGCCAAAGTTTGTCAAACTCACGATGCGCGTAAGACGGACTCGGCTAGTCTTTCAATCTTAAAGCAGAGTGGGGCTATATTTCGGCCCAGAAGCTCGAAGGTGAGCATTCAAAATGTTTTCCCCTATCCATTTCAATACAAACCAAGGCGATCAGGGGTTAGTTTAGAGTCCTCAGCACTGGAAAATACCCCCCAAGTTCCTAGAAATCAGTCCGAAGTTGGTCAAAATCACGATGCGCGTAACGCGGTCTCGGCTACTCTTTCAGTCTTAAAGTGAAGTGTGGCTATATTTCGGCAAAGAAGGTCGAAAGTGAGCGTTGAAAAAGTTATGCTGTGTCCAATTCAGTGCAAAGCAAGGTAATTAGGTGTTAGTTTAGAGTCCGCCGGATTTGAAAATATCCCCCAAGTTCCGGGAAATCGATCCGAAGTTGGTCAAAATCACGATGCGCGTAAGGCGCACTCGGCTCATCTTTGACTCTTCAAGTGAAGTGGGGCTATATTTCGGCCTAGAAGCTCGAAACTTTTCTTTCAAAAAGTTTGGCTGTTTCAATTTCACTGCAAAACAAGCCCATCCGGACTTAGTTTAGAATCCCCGGGACTAGAAAATATTCCCCAAGTCCCGCGAAATCAAGCCGAAGATGGTCAAAATCACGATGCGCGTAAGGCGGTCTCGGCTACTCTTTAAGTATTAAAGTGAAGTGGGGCTATGTTTCGGCCCGGAAGCTCGAAAGTAAGCGTTCAAAAAGTTTTCCTGTGTCCATTTCACTGCAAACCCAGGCCATCAGGAGTTAGTTTAGAGTCCGGGAGACTGGAATATATCCCCCAAGTTCCGGGAAATCGAGCCAAATTTGGTCAAAATCACCATGCGCATAAGCCGGTCTCGGCTACTCTAACAGTCTTAAAGTAAAGTTGGGCTATATTTTGTTCCAGAAACTCACAAGTGAGCGTTGAAAAAGTTCTGCTAAGTCCACTTCACTGCAAACCACGACAATGAGGAGTTAGTTTAGAAATCCCGGGACTGGAAAATATCCTCCAAGTTGCGGGAAATCCAGCCGAAGTTGGTGAAAATCACGATGCGCGGAAGGCGTTCTTTGCTACTCTTTCCGTCTTAAAGTGAAGTGGGGCTATATTTCGGCCTAGAAGCTCGACACCGAGCGAGCGCTCCTTTTATCTGTGTCCATTTTAGTAAAAATTAAGGCCATCAGAAGTTAGTTTAGAGTCCGCGGGACTGTAAAATATCAACCAAAATCCGGCAAATCAACCAAAGTTGCTGAAAATCACGATGTGCGTAAGAGTTTATGCTACTCTTACCGTTTTAAATTAAAGTGGGGCTATATTTCGGCCTAGAAGCTCCACACCTAGCGTGGCCTTCGCTTACCTCTGTCCTTTTCACTTAATAATACGGCAATCAGGAGTTAGTTTAGTGTCCCGGGGACTGAAAAATATCCCCCTCGTCCCCGCAAATCCAGCCAAAGATGCTCAAAAATCACCATTCGCGTAAGGCTGTCTCGGTTACTCTTTTAGTCTTAAAATGAAGTGGGGCTATATTTCGGCCTAGAAGCTCGACACCTAGCTTGCGCTTCTTTAACCTGTGTCCATTTCAGCAAAAATAAAGACATCAGGGTTTAGTTTAGAGATTCCGGCACTAGAAAATATCCCCCAATTTCCGGAAAATCCAGCCGAAGTTGATCAAAATCACGATGCGCGTAAGGCGGTCTCGGCTACTCTTTCAGTCTTGAAGTGAAGTGGGGCTACATTGCCCAACAGCTTAAAAATGAGCGTTTAAAAAGTTTTGCTCTGTCTATTTCACTGCAAACAAAGGCCATCAGGAGTTAATTTAGAGTTTCCGGGAGTAGAAAATATCCCCCAACTTCCTGGCAATCGAGCCGAGGTTGGTTAAAATCACCATGCCCGTAAGGCGGTCTCGGCTACTCTTTCAGTCTTAAAGTGAAGTGGGGCAATATTTCGGCCCAGAAGCTCTAAAGTGAGTGTTTAAAAAGGTTTTGCTGTGTCAATTTCCCTGCAAACCAAAGTCATCAGGAATTAGTTTAGAGACCCAGGGAGTGGAAAATATCCCCCAAATTCGGGGAAATTTAGCCGAAGTTGGTCAAAATCACCATGTGCGTAAGGCGGTCTCGGCTAATCTTTCAGTCTTCAAGTGAAGTGGGGCTATATTTCTGCCTAGAAGCTCGAAAGTGACCGTTCAAAAGGTCTTCCTGTGTCAATTTCACTGCAAACAAAGGCAAGCAGAAGTTAGATTAGAGTCCCAGGGACTGGAAAATATCCTGTAGGTGCGGGAAAATGGGAACAAAGGTTGTCAAAATGAAGATACGCGTAAGGCCGTCTCGGCTATTCGTTGAGTCTTAAAGTGAAGTGAGGCTCTACTTCGGCCCAGAAGGTCCAAAGTGAGCTTTTTAAAAAAATTCCTGTGTCTATTTCACTGCAAACCAAGGCAATCAGGAGATAGTTTAGAGTCCCCGAGACTTGAATATATCCCCTAAGTTCCGGGAAATCGAGCCAAAGTTTGTCAAACTCACGATGCGCGTAAGACGGACTCGGCTAGTCTTTCAATCTTAAAGCAGAGTGGGGCTATATTTCGGCCCAGAAGCTCGAAGGTGAGCATTCAAAATGTTTTCCCCTATCCATTTCAATACAAACCAAGGCGATCAGGGGTTAGTTTAGAGTCCTCAGCACTGGAAAATACCCCCCAAGTTCCTAGAAATCAGTCCGAAGTTGGTCAAAATCACGATGCGCGTAACGCGGTCTCGGCTACTCTTTCAGTCTTAAAGTGAAGTGTGGCTATATTTCGGCAAAGAAGGTCGAAAGTGAGCGTTGAAAAAGTTATGCTGTGTCCAATTCAGTGCAAAGCAAGGTAATTAGGTGTTGGTTTAGAGTCCGCCGGATTTGAAAATATCCCCCAAGTTCCAGGAAATCGAGCCTAAGCTGGTCAAAATCCCGATGCGCATAAGGCGGTCTCGGGTACTCTTAAAGTCTTAAAGTGAAGTGGGGCTATATTTGGGGCCAGAAGCTCGAAGGTGAGCGTTCAAAATGTTTTCCTATGTCCATTTCAATCCAAACCAAGGCCATCAGGACTTAGTTTAGAGTCCCCGGGACTAAAAAACTATTGCCCAAGTTCCAGGAAATCGAGCCGAAGATGGTCAAAATCACGATGCGCGTAAGGCGCTCTCGCTTACTCTTTCAGTCTTTAAGTGAAGTGGGGCTATATTTGGGTCAAGAAGCTCTAAAGTGAACGTTCAAAAAGTTTTGCTGTGTCCATTTCAATGCGACCCAAGGCCATCAGGAGTTACTTTAGAGTTCGCGGGACTAAAAAATATTCCCCAAGTTCCGGGAAACCGAGCCGAAGTTGGTCAAAATCACGATGCGCGAAACGCGGCTCGGCTATTGTTGCAGTCTTAAAGTGAAGTGGGGCTATATTTCAGCCCAAAAGCTCGAAAGAGACCGTTTAAAAAGTTACGCTTCGTGCATTTAACTGCAAAAAAAGGCCATCAGGAGTTATTTTAAAGTCCCCCGGACTGCAAAATATCCCCCAAGTTCCGGGAAATAGAGCTCAACTTGGTCAAAATCACGATGTCTGTGAGGCGGTCTCGGCTATTCTTTCAGTCTTCAAGTGAAGTGGGGCCATATTTTGGCGCAGAAGCTCGAAGATGGCGTTTAAAAAGTTTTGCTGTGTCCATTTCATTGCAAACCAAGGCCATCAGGAATTAGTTTAGAGTCCACAGAACTGGAAAATATTCCCTAAGTTCCGGCCAATCGAGCCGAAGTTGGTCAAAATCACGATGCGCGTAAGGCAGACTCGGCTCATCTTTCACCCCTCAAGTGAAGTGGGGCTATATTTCGGCCCAGAAGCTCGAAACTCTGCTTTCAAAAAGTTTGGCTGTTTCAATTTCACTGCAAAACAAGGCCATCCGGACTTAGTTTGGAATCCCCGGGACTAGAAAATATCCCCCTAGTCCCGCGAAATCAAGCCGAAGATGGTCAAAATCACGATGCGCGTAAGGCGGTCTCGGCTACTCTTTAAGTCTTAAAGTGAAGTTGGGCTTTGTTTCGGCCCAGAAGCTCGAAAGGAAGCGTTCAAAAAGTTTTCCTGTGTCCATTTCACTGTAAACCCAGGCCATCAGGAGTTAGTTTAGAGTCCCCGGGACTGGAATATATCCCCCAAGCTCCGGGAAATCGAGCCAAATTTGGTCAAAATCACCATGCGCGTAAGCCGGTCTCGGCTACTCTATCAGTCTTAAAGTAAAGTTGGGCTATATTTTGTTCCAGAAACTCACAAGTGAGCGTTGAAAAAGTTCTGCTAAGTCCACTTCACTGCAAACCACGACAATGAGGAGTTAGTTTAGAAATCCCGGGACTGGAAAATATCCTCCAAGTTGCGGGAAATCCAGCCGAAGTTGGTGAAAATCACGATGCGCGGAAGGCGTTCTTTGCTACTCTTTCCGTCTTAAAGTGAAGTGGGGCTATATTTCGGCCTAGAAGCTCGACACCGAGCGAGCGCTCCTTTTATCTGTGTCCATTTTAGTAAAAATTAAGGCCATCAGAAGTTAGTTTAGAGTCCGCGGGACTGTAAAATATCAACCAAAATCCGGCAAATCAACCAAAGTTGCTGAAAATCACGATGTGCGTAAGAGTTTATGCTACTCTTACCGTTTTAAATTAAAGTGGGGCTATATTTCGGCCTAGAAGCTCCACACCTAGCGTGGCCTTCGCTTACCTCTGTCCTTTTCACTTAATAATACGGCAATCAGGAGTTAGTTTAGAGTCCCCGGCACTGAAAAATATCCCCCTAGTCCCCGCAAATCCAGCCAAAGATGCTCAAAAATCACCATTCGCGTAAGGCGGTCTCGGCTACTCTTTTAGTCTTAAAATGAAGTGGGGCTATATTTCGGCCTAGAAGCTCGACACCTAGCTTGCGCTTCTTTAACCTGTGTCCATTTCAGCAAAAAATAAAGACATTAGGGTTTAGTTTAGAGATTCCGACACTGGAAAATATCCCCCAATTTCCGGAAAATCCAGCCGAAGTTGATCAAAATCACGATGCGCGTAAGGCGGTCTCGGCTACTCTTTCAGTCTTGAAGTGAAGTGGGGCTACATTGCTGCCCAACAGCTTGAAAGTGAGCGTTTAAAAAGTTTTGCTCTGTCTATTTCACTGCAAACGAAGGCCATCAGGAGTTAATTTAGAGTTTCCAGGAGTAGAAAATATCCCCCAACTTCCTGGCAATCGAGCCGAGGTTGGTTGAAATCACCATGCCCGTAAGGCCGTCACGACTACTCTTTCAGTCTTAAAGTGAAGGGGGCAATATTTCGACCCAGAAGCTCTAAAGTGAGTGTTTAAAAAGGTTTTACTGTGTCAATTTCCCTGCAAACCAAAGCCATCAGGAATTCGTTTAGGGACCCAGGAAGTGGAAAATATCCCCCAAATTCCGGGAAATTTAGCCGAAGTCGGTCAAAATCACCATGTGCGTAAGACGGTCTCGGCTAATCTTTCAGTCTTAAAGTGAAGTGGGGCTATATTTCTGCCCAGAAGCTCGAAAGTGACCGTTCAAAAGGTCTTCCTGTGTCAATTTCACTGCAAACAAAGGCGAGCAGAAGTTAGGTTAGAGTCCCAGGGACTGGAAAATATCCTGTAAGTGCGGGAAAATGGGGACAAAGGTTGTCAAAATGAAGATACGCGTAAGGCCATCTCGGTTATTCGTTGAGTCTTAAAGTGAAGTGAGGCTCTACTTCGGCCCAGAAGGTCCAAAGTGAGCGTTCAAACAAAATTGCTGTGTCCATTTCACTGCAAACCAAGGCAATCAGGAGATAGTTTAGAGTCCCCAAGACTTGAATATATCCCCTAAGTTCCGGGAAATCGAGCCAAACTTTGTCAAACTCACGATGCGCGTAAGACGGACTCGGCTAGTCTTTCAATCTTAAAGTAGAGTGGGGCTATATTTCGGCCCAGAAGCTCGAAGGTGAGCGTTGAAAATGTTTTCCTATGTCCATTTCAATACAAACCAAGGCGATCAGGGGTTACTTTAGAGTCCTCGAGACCGGAAAATACCCCCCAAGTTCCTAGAAATCGATCCGAAGTTGGTCAAAATCACGATGCGCGTAACGCGGTCTCGGCTACTCTTTCAGTCTTAAAGTGAAGTGTGGCTATATTTCGGCAAAGAAGGTCGAAAGTGAGCATTGAAAAAGTTATGCTGTGTCCAATTCAGTGCAAAGCAAGGTAATTAGGTGTTAGTTTAGAGTCCGCCGGATTTGAAAATATCCCCCAAGTTCCGGGAAATCGAGCCTAAGCTGGTCAAAATCACGATGCGCGTAAGGCGGTCTCGGCTACTCTTAAAGTCTTAAAGTGAAGTGGGGCTATATTTGGGGCCAGAAGCTCGAAGGTGAGCGTTCAAAATGTTTTCCTATGTCCATTTCAATCCAAACCAAGGCCATCAGGAGTTAGTTTAGAGTCCCCGGGAATAAAAAAATATCCCCCAACTTGCGGGAAATCGAGCCGAAGCTGGTCAAAATCACGATGCGCGTAAGGCGCTCTCGCTTACTCTTTCAGTCTTTAAGTGAAGTCGGGCTATATTTGGGCCAAGAAGCTCGAAAGTGAGCGTTCAAAAAGTTTTCCTGTGTCAATTTCAGGTCGAACCAAAGCCATCAAAAGTTAGTTTACAGTCCCAGGGACTGGCAAATATCCCGTAAGTGCCGAAAAATCGAGTCAAAGTTTGGCAAAATAAATAAGCGCGTAAGGCCGTCTCGGCTACTCTTTTAGTGTTAAAATAAAGTGGGGCTCTATTTCGGCCCAGAAGCTCCAAAGTAAGGGTTCAAAAAAATTTGCTGTGTCCATTTCACTGCAAACCAAGGCCATCAGGAGTTAGTTTAGTGTTCCCGCGACTGGAATATATCCCCCAGTATCCGGGAAATCGAGCCGAAGTTAGTCAAAATCACGATTTGCGTAAGTCAGACTCGGCTACTCTTACTCTTAAAAAGAAGTGGGGCTCTATTTCGGCTCAGAAGCTCGAAGGTGAGTCTTCACAACGTTTTGCTCTGTCAGTTTCAATGCAAAGCAAGGCGATCAGGAGTTAGTTTAGAGTCCCCGGGACTGGAAAATATCCCCCAAGTTCCGGGATATCGATCCGAAGTTGGTCAAAATCACGATGCGCGAAACGCGATCTCGGCTATTGTTTCACTCTTAAAGTGAAGTGGGGCTATATTTCGGCCCAGAAGCTCGAAAGTGAGTGTTTAAAAAGTTACGCTTTGTGCATGTAACTGCAAACAAAGGCCATCAGGAGTTAGTTTAAAGTCCCCCGGACTGGAAAATATCCGCCAAGTTCCGGGAAATCGAGCTGAAGTTGGTCAAAATCACGATGGCTGTAAGGCGGACTCGGCTACTCTTTCAGTCTTAAAGTGAAGTGGGGCTATATTTCGGCCCAGAAGCTGCAAAGTGATCGTTAAAAAAGTTATGCTCTGTGCATTTCACTGCAAACCAAGGCCATCAGGAGTTAGTTTAGAGTCCCCCGGGCTGGAAAATATCCCCCAAGTTCCGGGAAATCGAGCTGAACTTGGTGAAAATCACGATGCGCGTAAGGCGGTCTCGGCTATTATTTCAGGGTTAAAGTGAAGTGGGCTTCTATTTAAGCCCACAAGCTAGAAGGTGAGTGTTAAAAAAGTTCTGCTCTGTCCATTTCTCCGCAAACCAAGTCGAGAAGGAGTTAATTTAGAGCTCGCGGGACTCGAATATATCCGCCAAGCTCCGGGAAATCGACCCGAAGTTGGTCAAAATCACGATTCGCGCAAGACGGTTTCGGCTACTCTTTCAGTCTATATTTCGGGCCAGAAGCTCGAAAGTGAGCGTTCAAAAAGTTTCGCTGTGTCTATTTCAATGCAAACCAAGACGATCAGGAGTTAGTTTAGAGTCTCCGGGACTGGAAAATATGCCCCAAATTCCGGGAAATCGAGCCGAAGTTGGTCAAAATCACGATGCGCGCAAGGTGGTCTCCGCTATTCTTTCAGTCTTAAAGTGAAGTTGGGCTATATTTTAGGCCAGAAGCCCGAAGATAAGCGTTCAAAAAGTTATGCTGTGTCCATTTCACTGCAAACCAAGGCCATCAGGAATAAGTTTAGAGTCCACAGAACTGGAATATAACCCCCAAGTTCTGGAAAACCGACCCAAATTTTGGCAAAATCACCATGCGCGTAAGCCGGTCTCGGCTACTCTATCAGTCTTAAAGTGAAGTGTGACTATATTTCGGCAAAGAAGGTCGAAAGTGAGCGTTGAAAAAGTTATACTGTAACCAATTCACTGGAAAGCAAGGTAATCAGGTGTTAGTTTAGAGTCCGCCGGATTTGAAAATATCCTCGAAGTTCCGGGAAATCGAGCCTAAGCTCGTCAAACTCACGATGCGGGTAAGACGGACTCGGCTACTCTTGAAGTCTGAAAGTGAAGTGGGGCTATATTTGGGCCAAGAACCTCGAAGGTAAGCGGTCAAAATGTTTTCCTATGTCCCTTTCACTGCAAACCAAGGCCATCAGGAGTTAGTTTAGAGTCCCCGGGACTAAAAAAATATGCCCCAAGTTGCGGGAAATCGAGCCGAAGTTGGTCAAAATCACGATGCGCGTAAGGCGCTCTCGCTTACTCTTTCAGTCTTTAAGTGAAGTGGGGCTATATTTGGGCCAAGAAGCGCGAAAGTGAACGTTCAAAACGTTTTGCTGTGTCCATTTCAATGCGAACCAAGGCCAGCAGGAGTTACTTTAGGGTCCGCGGGACCAAAAAATATTCCCCAAGTTCCGGGAAACCGAGCCGAAGTTGGTCAAAATCACGATGCGCGTAAGGCGCGCTCAGGTACTTTTTTAGTCTTAAAGTAAAGTGGGGCTATATCTCGTCCCAGAAGCTCGAAAATGAGCGTTCAAAAAGCCTTGCTGTGTCCAGTTTACTGCAGACCAAGGACGTCGAAGGTCAGTTTAGAGTCCCCGGGAATGGAAAATATCCCCCAAGTTCCGGCAAATTTAGCCGAAGTTGGTCAAAATCACGACGCGCGTACGCGGTCTCGGCTACTCTTTCAGTCTTAAAGTGAAGTGGGGCAATATTTCGCCCGAGAAGCTCGAAACTGAGTGTTTAACAAGTTTTGCTGTGTCAATTTCACTGCAAACCAACGCCATCAGGAGTTAGTATAGAGACCCAGGGAGTGGAAAATATCCCTCAAATTCCGGAAACTTTAGCCTAAGTTTGTCAAAATCACCATGGGCGTAAGACGGTCTTGGCTAATCTTTCAGTCTTAAAGTGAAGTGGGGCTATATTTCGCCCCAGAAGCTCGAAAGTGAGCGTTCAAAAAGTTTTCCCTTGTCAAGTTCACTTCAAACCAAGGTGATCAGGAGTTAGTTTAGGGTCCCCAGGACTGGAAAATATCCCCCAAGTTCCGGGATATCGATCCGAAGTTGGTCAAAATCACGATTCGCGAAACGCGGGTCGGCTATTGTTGCAGTCTTAAAGTGAAGTGGGGCTATATTTCAGCCCAGAAGCTCGAAAGTGACCGTTTAAAAAGTTACGCTTCGTGCATTTAACTGCAAAAAAAGGCCATCAGGAGTTATTTTAAAGTCCCCCGGACTGGAAAATATCCGCCAAGTTCCGGGAAATCGAGCTGAACTTGGTCAAAATCACGATGTCTGTAAGGCGGTCTCGGCTATTCTCTCAGTCTTCAAGTGAAGTGGGGCTATATTTTGGCGCAGAAGCTCGAAGATGAGCGTTCAAAAAGTTTTGCTGTGTCCATTTCATTGCAAACCAAGGCCATCACGAATTAGTTTAGAGTCCACAGAACTGGAAAATATTCCCTAAGTTCCGGCCAATCGAGCAAAAGTTGGTCAAAATAACGATGCGCGTAAGGCGGACTCGGCTCATGTTTCATTCCTCAAGTGAAGTGGGGCTATATTTCGGCCCAGAAGCTCGAAACTCTGCTTTCAAAAACTTTTGCTGTTTCAATTTCACTGCAAAACAAGCTCATCAGGACTTAGTTTAAAGTCCCCGGGACTAGAAAATATCCCCCAAGTCCCGGGAAATCAAGCCGAAGATGGTCAAAATCACGATGCGCGTAAAGCGGTCTCGGCAACTCTTTAAGTCTTAAAGTGAAGTGGGGTTATATTTCGGCCCAGAAGGTCCAAAGTGAACGTTCAAAAAGTTTTGCTGTGTCCATTTCACTGCAAAGCAAGGCCATAAGGAGTTAGTTTAAAGTCCCCAGGACTGGAAAATATCCCCCAAGTTCCGGAAAATCAAGCCAAAGTTGGTCAAAATCACGATGCGCGTAAGACGGTCTCGGCTACTCTTTCAGGGTTAAAGTGAAGTGGGGCTATATTCGGCTCAGAAGCTTGAAGGTGAGCGTTTAAAGTGTTTTCCTCTGTCCATTTCAATGCAAACCAAGGCGATCGGGAGTTAGTTTACAGTCGCTGGGACTGAAAAATATCCCACAAGTGCCGGCAAATTGAGTCAAAGTTGCTCAAAATCACGATGCGCGTAAGGCCGTTTCGTCTATTTTTTCAGTCTTAAAATGAAGTGGGGCTATATTTCGACCTAGAAGCTCGGCACCGAGCGTGCGGTAATTTAATCTGTGTCGATTTCACTGAAAACTAAGGCAATCAGGAGTTACTTTAGAGCTCCCAAAGCTGGAAACTATCCCCCAAGTTCCGGGAAATCGAGCCATAGAGGCTCAAAATCACGATGCGCGTAAGGCGGTCTCGTCTACACTTTCAGCCTTAAAATGAAATGGGCTATATTTCGGCGCAAAGGCTCGAAAGTGAGCGTTCAAAAAGTTTTCCTGTGTCCATTTCACTGCAAACCAAGGCCAAGAGGAAATACGTTAGAGTCCCCGGGACTGTAAAATATCCCCCAAGTTCCGGGAAATCAAGCGGAAGTTGCTCAAAATCACGTTGCGCGCATGGCGGTCTCGGCTACTCTTTCATTTTCAAAGTGAAGTGGGGCTATATTTCGACCCAGCAGCTCGAGAGTGAGCGTTGAAAAAGTTTTCCTGTGTCCATTGCTCCGCCAACCAAGGCAATCAGGAGTTAGTTTAGAGTCCCCGTTACTGGAAAAGATCCCCCCAGTTCCGGGAAATGGAGCCGAACGTGGTCAAAATCACGATGCGCTTAAGACGGTCTCGGCTACTCTTTAAGTCTTAAAGTGAAGTGGGGCTATGTGTTGGCCCAGAAGCTTTAAAGTGAGCGTTGAAAAAGTTTTGCCGTTTCCATTTTACTGCAAACCAAGGCAATCAGGAGTTAGTTTAAAGTTCCCGGATCTGGAAAATATCCCCCAAGTTCCGGCAAATCGAGGCGTAGTTTGTCAAAATCACGATTCGCATAAGGCAGTCTCGGCTACTCTTTCAGTCTTAAAGTGAAGTGGGGCTAAACTTTCGGGCCCAGAAGCTGGAAAGTCGGCGTTCAAAAAGTTTTCCTGTGTCCATTTCACTGCAAAGCAAGGCCATCAGGAGTTAGTTTAGAGTCCCCGGGACTGGAAAATATCCCCCAATTTTCCGAAAATCGAACTTAAGTTAGTCAAAATTACGATGCGCGTAAGGCGGCCTCGGCTACTCTTTCACTCTTAAAATGAAGTGGGGCTAAACTGTTGGGCCCAGAAGCTGGAAAGTTAGCGTTCAAAAAGTTTTGCTGTTTCCATTTCACTCCAAACCAAGACAAGCAGGAGTTAGTTTAGAGTCCCCGGGACTGGAAAATATCCTCCAAGTTCCGGGAAATCAACCCGAAGTTTGTCAAAATCACGATGCGCGTAAGGCGGTCTCGGCTACCCTTTTATTGTTAAAGTAAAGTGGGGCTATATTTTGGCCCAGAAGCTCGAAATTGAGCGTTCAAAAAGTTTTGCTGTGTCCATTTTACTGCAAACCAAGGTCATCAGGAATTAGTTTAGAGTCCTCACAACTGGAATCTATCCCCTAAGTTCCGGTAAATCGAGCCGAAGTTGCTCAAAATCAGGATGCGCGTAAGTCGGTCTCGGCTACTCTTTCAGTCTTCAAGTGAAGTGGGGCTCTATTTCGGTCCAGAACCTCGAAAGTGTGCGTTCAAAAACTTGTGCTGTGTAAATTTCACTGCAAACCATGGCCATCAGGAGTTAGTTTAGCGTCCCCGGGACTGGAAAATATTCCCCAAGTTCCGGGAAATCGAGCAGAAGTTGATCAAAATCACGATGCGCGTAACGCGGTCTCGGCTACTGTTTCAGTCTTAAAGTGAAGTTGCGCTATATTTCGGCCCGGAGGCTCGAAAGTGCGCATTCGAAAAGTTTTGCTGTGTCCATTTCACTGCAAAGCAAGGCCATCAGGAGTTAGTTTAGAGCCCTTGGGACTAGAAAATATTTCCCAAGTTCCGCCAGATCGAGCCGAAGTTGGTCAAAGTCACGATGCGCGTAACGCGCTCTCAGTTAGTCTTTCAGTCTTAAAGTGAAGTTGGGCTATAGTTCGGCCAAGAAGCTCGAAAGTGCGCGTTCAAAAAGTTTTGCTGTGTCCCTTTCACTGGAAATCAAGGCCGTCAAGAGTTAGTTTAGAGTCCCCGGGAGTGGAAAATATTCTCCAAGTTCCAGGAAATCGCGCCGAAGTTGATCAAAATCACCATCCGAGTAACGGGCTCTCGGCTATTGTTTCAGTCTTAAATTTAAGTAGGGCTATATTTCGGCCCTGAAGCTCGAAGGTGAGCATTCAGAATGTTTTACTGTGTTCATTAAATTGGAAACCAAGGTCATCGGGAGTTAGTTTAGCGTCCCCGGGACTTTAAATTATTCGCCAACTTCCGGGAAATCGAGCAAAAGTGGCCCAAAATCACGATGGGCGTAAGGCGGTCTCGGCTACTCTTTCAGTCTTAAAATGAAGTGGGGCTATATTTCGGCCGAGAAGCTCGACACTGAGCGTGCGCTCCTTTTGCCTGTGTACATATCACTGAAAACTAAGTTCATCATGACTTAGCATAGGGTCCTCGGGACTGGAAAATGTTCCCCGAATTCCGGCAAATCGAGCCAAAGATGCTCAAAATCAAGATGCGAGTAACGCGGTCTCGGCTACTCTTTCACTCTGAAAATGAAGTGAGGCCATATTTCGGTTCTACAAGCTTGACACCGAGCGTGCGCTCCTTTTGCCTGTGTCCTTTTCACTAAGAACTAAGTCCATCAGGAGATAATTTAGAGTCCTCGAGGCGGGAAACTATCCTCCAAGTTTCGGCAAACTGAGCCATAGTTTCTTAAAATTACGATAAGCGTACGGCAGTTTCGTTTACTCTTTTAGTCTTAAAATGAAGTGGGGCTTTATTTCGACCTAGAAGCTCGACAGGGAGCGTGCGCTCCTGTTACCTGTGACTATTTTACTGAAAACTAAGGTTATCAGGAGTTAGCTTAGAGTCCCCGGGACTGGAAAATATCCCCCAAGTTTTGGCAGATCGAGCCATAGTGGCTAAAAATTTGGATGCGCTTAAGGCGGTTTCGTCTACCCTTTCAGTCTTAAAATAAAGTGGGGCTACATTTCGGCGTACAACCATCAAACCTAGCGTGCGCTCCTTTTACCTGTGTCCATTTCACTGAAAACCAAGGCAATCAGGAGTTAGTTTAGAGCTTCCGAGACTGGAAAATATCCCCTAAACCCCGAGAACTCAAGCCGAAGTTGCACAAATTTACCATGCGCGTAAGGCGGTCTCGGCTACTCTTTCAGTCTTAAAGTGAAGTGGGGCGATATTTCGGCCCAGAAGCTCGAAAGTGAACGTTCAAAAAGATTGGTTGTGTCCATTTCACTGAAAACCAAGGCCATCAGGAATTAGTTTAGAGTGACCGGAACTGGGAATTATTTCCCAAGTTCCGGGAAATCGAGCCGAAGTAACCCAAAATCACGATGCTCGTAAGGCAATCTCAGCTACTCTTTCAGTTTTAAAGTGAAGTAGGGCTATGCTTCGGCCCAGAAGCTCGAAAGTGAGCGTTCAAAAAGTTATCCTGTGTCCATTTCACTACAAACCAAAGCCATCAGGAGTTAGTTTAGAGTCCCCGGAACTGGAAAATATCCCCCAAGGTCCGCGAAATCGAGACGAAGTTGGTCAAAATCACGATGCGCGTAAGGCGGTCTCGGCTACTCTTTCAGTCTTAAAGTGAAGTGGGGCTATATTTCGGTCCAGAAGCTCGAAAGTGAGCGTTCAAAAAGTTTTGCTCTCTCAATTTAACTGAGAACCAAGGCCATCGTGAGTTAGTTTAGACTCCCCGGGACTGAAAAATATCACTTAAGTTCCGGAAACTTGAGCCGAACTTGGTCAAAATCACGATGCGCCTAGGGCGGTCTCGGCTACTCTTTCAGTTTTTAAGTGAAGTGGGGCTATATTTCTCCCCAGAATTTCGAAAGTATGCGTTCAAAAAAATTGGCTGTGTCCATTTCACTGCAAACCAAGGCCATCAGCAATCACTTTAGAGTCGTTGGGACTGGAATATATCCCCGAAGTTTCGAGAAATATAGCCGAACTTGGTCAAAACCACGATGCGCGGAAGACGGTCTCGGCTACTCTTTCAGTCTTAAAGTGAAGTGGGGCTATATTTCGGCTCAGAAGCTCGAAGAGGAGCGTTCAAAAAGTTTTGCTCTCTCCATTTCAATGCAAACCAAGGCAATCAGGAGTTTCTTTAGAGTCCCCGGTACCGGAAATTATCCCCCATTTCCCGGAAAATCGAGCCAAAGTTGGTCACAATCACGATAAGCGCAAGGCGGTCTCGGCTACTCTTTCATTCTTAAAGTGAACTGGTGCGATATTTCCGCCCAGAAGCTTGAAAGTGAGCGTTCAAAAAGTTTTGCTGTGTCCATTTTACTGCAGACCAAGGACGTCGGGGGCCAGTTTAGAGTCCCCGGGAATGGAAAATATCCCCCAAGTTCGGGCAAATTTAGCCAAAGTTGGTCAAAATCACGACGCGCGTACGGCGGTCTCGGCTACTCTTTCAGTCTTAAAGTGTAGCTGGGCTATATTTCGGCCTAGAAGCTGCAAAGTGATCGTTAAAAACGTTATGCTCTGTGCATTTTACTGCAAACCAAGGCTATCAGGAGCTAGTTTAGAGTCCCCCGGACTGGAAAATATATCCCAAGTTCCGGGAAATCGAGTTGAACTTGGTCAAAATCACGATGCGCGTAAGGCGGTCTCGGCTACTATTTCAAGGTTAAAGTGAAGTGGGCTTCTCTTTAAGCCCACAAGCTAGAAGGTGAGTGTTAAAAAAAGTTCTGCTCTGTGCATTTCTCCGAAAACCAAGGCCATAAGGAGTTAATTTAGAGCTCGCGGAACTCGAATATATCCGCCAAGCTCCGGGAAATCGACCTGAAGTTGTTCAAAATCACGATTCGCGCAAGACGGTTTCCGCTACTCTTTCAGTCTTAAAGTAAAGTGGGCTATATTTCGGGCCAGAACCTCGAAAGTGAGCGTTCAAAAAGTTTCGCTGTGTCTATTTCAATGCAAACCAAGACGATCAGGAGTTTGTGGAGGGTCTCCGAGCCTGGAAAATATCCCCCAAATTCCGGGAAATAGAGCCGAAGTTGGTCAAAATCACGATGCGTGCAAGGCGGTCTCAGCTATTCTTTCAGTCTTAAAGTGACGTTGGGCTATATTTTAGGCCAGAAGCTCGAAGATAAGCGTTCAAAAAGTTTTGCTGTGGCAATTTCACTGCAAACCAAGGCCATCAGGAATAAGTTTAGAGTCCACAGAACTGGAAAATATTCCCTAATTTCCGACAAATCGAGCCGAAGTTGGTCAAAATCACGATGCGTAAGGCGGACTCGGCTCATCTTTTACTCTTCAAGTGAAGTGGGGCTATATTTCGGCCTAGAAGTTCGAAACATTGCTTTCAAAAAGTTTGGCTGTTTCAATTTCACTGCAAAACAAGGCCATCCGGACTTAGTTTAGAATCCCCGGGACTAGAAAATATCCCCCAATTCCCGCGAAATCAAGCGGAAGTTGGTCAAAATCACGATGCGCGTAAGGCGGTCTCGGCTACTCTTTAAGTCTTAAAGAGAAGTGGGACTATGTTTCGGCCCAGAAGCTCGAAAGGAAGCGTTCAAAAAGTTTTCCTGTGTCCATTTCACTGCAAACCCAGGCCATCAGGAGTTAGTTTAGAGTCCCCGGGACTGGAATATATCCCCCAAGTTCCGGGAAATCGAGCCAAATTTGGTCAAAATCACCATGCGCGTAAGACGGTCTCGGCTACTCTATCAGTCTTAAAGTAAAGTTGGACTATATTTTGTTCCAGAAACTCACAAGTGAGCGTTAAAAAAGTTCTGCTAAGTCCACTTCACTGCAAACCACGACAATGAGGAGTTAGTTTAGAAATCCCGGGACTGGAAAATATCCTCAAAGTTGCGGGAAATCGAGCCGAAGTTGGTGAAAATCACGATGCGCGGAAGGCGTTCTTTGCTACTCTTTCCTTCTGAAAGTGAAGTGGGGCTATATTTCGGCCTAGAAGCTCGACACCGAGCGAGCGCTCCTTTTATCTGTGTCCATTTTAGTAAAAATTAAGACCATCAGAAGTTAGTTTAGAGTCCGCGGGATTGTAAAATATCAACCAAAATCCGGCAAATCAACCAAAGTTGCTGAAAATCACGATGTGCGTAAGAGTTTATGCTACTCTTACCGTTTTAAATTAAAGCGGGGCTATATTTCGGCCTAGAAGCTCCACACCTAGCGTCCGCTTCGTTTACCTCTGTCCTTTTCACTTAATAATACGGCAATCAGGAGTTAGTTTAGAGTCCCCGGCACTGAAAAATATCCCCCTAGTCCCCGCAAATCCAGCCAAAGATGCTCAAAAATCACCATTCGCGTAAGTCGGTCTCGGCTACTCTTTTAGTCTTAAAATGAAGTGGGGCTATATTTCGGCCTAGAAGCTCGACACCTAGCTTCCGCTTCTTTAACCTGTGTCCATTTCAGCAAAAAATAAAGACATCAGGGTTTAGTTTAGAGATTCCGGCACTGGAAAATATCCCCCAATTTCCGGAAAATCGAGCCGAAGTTGATCAAAATCACGATTCGCGTAAGGCGGTCTCGGCTACTCTTTCAGTCTTGAAGTGAAGTGGAGCTACATTGCTGCCCAAGAGCTTGAAAGTGAGCGTTTGAAAAGTTTTGCTCGGTGTATTTCACTGCAAACGAAGGCCATCAGGAGTTAATTTAGAGTTTCCGGGAGTAGAAAATATCCCCCAACTTCCTGGCAATCGAGCCGAGGTTGGTTAAAATCACCATGCCCGTAAGGCGGTCTCGGCTACTCTTTCAGTCTTAAAGTGAAGTGGGGCAATATTTCGGCCCAGAAGCTCTAAAGTGAGTGTTTAAAAAGGTTTTGCTGTGTCAATTTCACTGCAAACAAAAGCCATCAGGAATTGGTTTAGAGCCCCAGGAAGTGGAAAATACCCCCCCAATTCCGGAAAATTTAGCCGAAGTTGGTCAAAATCACCATGTGCGTAAGCCGGTCTCGGCTAATCTTTCAGTCTTAAAGTGAAGTGGGGCTATATTTCTGCCCAGAAGCTCGAAAGTGACCGTTCAAAAGGTCTTCCTGTGTCAATTTCACTGCAAACAAAGGCAAGCAGAAGTTAGGTTAGAGTCCCAGGGACTGGAAAATATCCTGTAAGTGCGGGAAAATGGGGACAAAGGTTGTCAAAATGAAGATACGCGTAAGGCCGTCTTGGCTATTCGTTGAGTCTTAAAGTGAAGTGAGGCTCTACTTCGGCCCAGAAGGTCCAAAGTGAGGGTTCAAAAAAAATTGCTGTGTCCATTTCACTGCAAACCAAGGCAATCAGGAGATAGTTTAGAGTCCCCAAGACTTGAATATATCCCCTAAGTTCCGGGAAATCGAGCCAAACTTTGTCAAACTCACAATGCGCGTAAGACGGACTCGGCTAGTCTTTCAATCTTAAAGTAGAGTGGGGCTATATTTCGGCCCAGAAGCTCGAAGGTGAGCGTTCAAAATGTTTTCCTCTGTCCATTTCAATACAAACCGAGGCGATCAGGGCTTAGTTTAGAGTCCTCGGGACTGGAAAATACCCCCCAAGTTCCTAGAAATCGATCCGAAGTTGCTCAAAATCACGATGCGCGTAAGACGGTCTCGGCTACTCTTTCAGTCTTAAAGTGAAGCGTGGCTATATTTCGGCAAAGAAGGTCGAAAGTGAGCGTTGAAAAAGTTATGCTGTTTCCAATTCACTGCAAACTAAGGTAATCAGGTGTTAATTTAGAGTCCGCCGGATTTGAAAATATCCCGAAAGTTCCGGGAAATCGAGCCTAAGCTGGTCAAAATCACGATGCGCGTAGGGCGGTCTCGGCTACTCTTAAAGTCTTAAAGTGAAGTGGGGCTATATTTGGGCCCAGATGCTCGAAGGTGAGCGTTCAAAATGTTTTCCTCTGTCCATTTCAATGCAAACCAAGGCCATCAGGATTTAATTTAGAGCCCCCGGGACTAAAAAAATATCCCCGAAGTTGCGGGAAATCGAGCCGAAGTTGGTCAAAATCACGATGCGCGTAAGGCGCTCTGGCTTACTCTATAAGTCTTTAAGTGAAGTAGGGCTACATTTGGGCCAAGAAGCTCGAAAATGACGGTTCAAAAAGTTTTGCTGTGTCCATTTTAATGCGAACAAAGGCCATCAGGAGTTACTTTCGAGTCGGCGGGACTAAAAAATATTCCCCAAGTTCCGGGAAACCGAGCCGAAGTTGGTCAAAATCACGATGCGCGTAAGGCGCTCTGGCTTACTCTTTCAGTCTTTAAGTGAAGTGGGGCTACATTTGGGCCAAGAAGCTCGAAAGTGACGGTTCAAAAAGTTTTGCGGTGTCCATTTCAGTGCGAACAAAGGTCATCAGGAGTTACTTTCGAGTCGGCGGGACTAAAAAATATTCCCCAAGCTCCGGGAAACCGAGCCGAAGTTGGTCAAAATCTCGATACGCGTAAGGCGGGCTCGGCTACTCTTTTAGTCTTAAAGTAAAGTGGGGCTATATCTCGTCCCAGAAGCTCGAAAATGAGCGTTCAAAAAGCCTAGCTGTGTCCAGTTTACTGCAGACCAAGGACGTCGGGGGTCAGTTTAGAGTCCCCGGGAATGGAAAATATCCCCCAAGTTCCGGCAAATTTAGCCGAAGTTGGTCAAAATCACGACGCGCGTACGCGGTCTCGGCTACTCTTTCAGTCTTAAAGTGAAGTGGGGCAATATTTCGCCCCAGAAGCTCGAAACGGAGTGTTGAAAAAGTTTTGCTGTGTCAATTTCACTGCAAACCAAGGCCATCAGGAGTTAGTATAGAGACCCAGGGAGTGGAAAATATCCCCCAAATTTCAGGAAATTTAGCTGAAGTTTCTCAAAATCACCATGGGCGTAAGACGGTCTTGGCTAATCTTTCAGTCTTAAAGTGAAGTGGGGCTATATTTCGCCCCAAAAGTTCGAAAGTGACCGTTCAAAAAGTTTTCCCTTGTCAAGTTCACTTCAAACCAAGGTGATCAGGAGTTAGTTTAGGGTCCCCAGGACTGGAAAATATCCCCCAAGTTCCGGGATATCGATCCGAAGTTGGTCAAAATCACGATTCGCGAAACGCGGGTCGGCTATTGTTGCAGTCTTAAAGTGAAGTGGGGCTATATTTCAGCCTAGAAGCTCGAAAGTGACCGTTTAAAAAGCTACGTTTCGTGCATTGAACTGCAAAAAAAGGCCATCAGGAGTTATTTTAAGGTCCCCCGGACTGGAAAATATCCGCCAAGTTCCGGGAAATCGAGCTGAACTTGGTCAAAATCACGATGTCTGTAAGGCGGTCTCGGCTATTCTTTCAGTCTTAAAGTGAAGTGGGGCTATACTTTGGCGCAGAAGCCCGAAGATGAGCGTTCAAAAGGTTTCGCTGTGTCCATTTCATTGCAAACCAAGGCCATCAGGAATTAGTTTAGAGTCCACAGAACTGGAAAATATTCCCTAAGTTCCGGCCAATCGACCCGAAGTTGGTCAAAATCACGATGCGCGTAAGGCGGACTCGGCTCATCTTTCACTCCTCAAATGAAGTGGGGCTATATTTCGGCCCAGAAGCTCGAAACTCTGCCTTCAAAAACTTTTGCCGTTTCAATTTCACTGCAAAACAAGGTCGTCAGGAGTTAGTTTATAGCCCCCGGGACTAGAAAATATCCCCGAAGTCCCGGGAAATCAAGCCGAAGATGGTCAAAATCACGATGCGCGTAAAGCGGTCTCGGCAACTCTTTAAGTCTTAAAGTGAAGTGGGGCAATATTTCGGCCCAGAAGGTCCAAAGTGAGCGTTCAAAAAGTTTTGCTGTGTCCATTTCACTGCAAACCAAGGCCATCAGGAGTTACTTTAGAGACCCAGGGAGTGGAAAATATCCCTCAAATTCCGGCAAATTTAGCCGAAGATTGTCAAAATCACCAGGGCGTAAGGCGGTCTTGGCTAATCTTTCAGTCTTAAAATGAAGTGGGGCTATATTTCGCCCCAGAAGCTCGAAAGTGAGCGTTCAAAAAATTTTCCTGTGTCAATTTCACTTCGAACCAAAGCCATCAAGAGTTAGTTTAGAGTCCCAGGGGCTGGAAGATATCCCGTAAGTGCCGAAAAATCGAGACAAAGTTTTGCAAAATAAATATAAAGCGCGTAAGGCCGTCTCGGCTACTCTTTTAGTGTTAAAATAAAGTGGGGCTCTATTTCGGCCCAGAAGCTCCAAAGTAAGGGTTCAAAAAAATTAGCTGTGTCCATTTCACTGGAAACCAAGGCCATCAGGAGTTAGTTTAGTGTTCCCGCGACTGGAATATACCCCCTAGGTTCCGGGAAATCGAGCCGAAGTTGGTCAAAATCACCATGTGCGTAATCACTGCAAACAAAGGCGACCAGAAGTTAGGTTAGAGTCCCAGGAACTGCAAAATATGCTGTAAGTGCGGGAAAATGGGGACAAAGGTTGTCAAAATGAAGATACGCGTAAGGCCGTCTCGGCTATTCGTTCAGTCTTAAAGTGAAGCGAGGCTCTACTTCGGCCCAGAACGTCCAAAGTGAGCGTTCAAAAAAATTACAAACCAAGGCAATAAGGACATAGTTTAGAGTCCCTGAGACTTGAATATATCCCCTAAGTTCCGGGAAATCGAGCCAAAGTTTGTCAAACTCACGATGCGCGTAAGACGGAGTCGGCTACTCTTTCAATCTTAAAGTAGAGTGGGGCTATATTTGGGCCCAGAAGCTCGAAGGTGAGCGTTCAAAATGTTTTCCTCTGTCCATTTCACTGCAAAGCAAGGCCATCAGGAGTTAGTTTAGAGTCCCCGGGACTGGAAAATATCCCCCAAGTTCCGGAAAATCAAGCCAAAGAGGGTCAAAATCACGATGCGCGTAGGACGGTCTCGGCTACTCTTTCAGGCTTAAAGTGAAGTGGGGCTATATTCGGCTCAGAAGCTTGAAGGTGAGCGTTTAAAGTGTTTTGCTCTGTCCATTTCAGTGCAAACCAAGGTGATCGGGAGTTAGTTTACAGTCCCTGGCACTGAAAAATATCCCACAAGTTCCCGCAAATTGAGCCAAAGTTCCTCAAAATCACGATGCGCGTAAGGCCGTTTCGTCTATTTTTTCAGTCTTAAAATGAAGTGGGGCTATATTTCGACCTAGAAGCTCGGCACCGAGCGTGCGCTAATTTAATCAGTGTCGATTTCACTGAAAACTAAGGCAATCAGGAGTTAGTTTAGAGCTTCCAATGCTGGAAACTATCCCCCAAGTTCCGGGAAATCGCGCCATAGAGGCTCAAAATCACGATGCGCGTAAGGCGGTCTCGTCTACTCTTTCAGCCTTAAAATGAAGTGGGTTATATTTCGGCCCAAAGGCTCGAAAGTGAGCGTTCAAAAAGTTTTCCTGTGTCCATTTCACTGCAAACCAAGGCCAAGAGGAAATACGTTAGAGTACCCGGGACTGTAAAATATCCCCCAAGTTCCGGGAAATCAAGCGGAAGTTGGTCAAAATCAAGTTGCGCGCAAGGCGGTCTCGGGTACTCTTTCAGTTTTAAAGTGTAGTGGGGCTATATTTCGACCCAGCAGCTCGAAAGTGAGCGTTCAAAAAGTTTTCCTGTGTCCATTGCTCGGCCAACCAAGGATTTCAGGAGTTAGTTTAGAGTGCCCGGGACTGGAAAATATCCCCCCAGTTCCGGGAAAATGAGCCGAACTTGGTCAAAATCACGATGCGCTTAAGACGGTCTCGGGTACTCTTTGAGTCTTAAAGTGAAGTGAGGCTATGTGTTGGCCCAGAAGCTTTAAAGTGAGCGTTGAAAAAGTTTTGCCGTTTCCATTTTCCTGCAAACCAAGGCAATCAGGAGTTAGTTTAAAGTTCCCGGGACTGGAAAATATCCCCCAAGTTCCGGGAAATCGAGGCGTAGTTTGTCAAAATTACGATTCGCATAAGGCGGTCTCGGCTACTCTTTCACTCTTAAAATGAAGTGGGGCTAAACTTTTGGGCCCAGAAGCTGGAAAGTCAGCGTTCAAAAAGTTTTGCTGTTTCCATTTCACTCCAAACCAAGACAAGCAGGGGTTACTTTAGAGTCCCCGGGACTGGAAAATATACCCCAAGTTCCGGGAAATCAACCCGAACTTTGTCAAAATCACCATGCGCGTAAGGCGGTCTCGGCTACCCTTTTAGTGTTAAAGTAAAGTGGGGCTATATTTTGGCCCAGAAACTCGAAATTGAGCGTTCAAAAAGTTTTGCTGTCCATTTTACTGCAAACCAAGGCCATCAGCAATTAGCTTAGAGTCCTCAGAACTGGAATATATCCCCTAAGTTCCGGCAAATGGAGCCGAAGTTGCTCAAAATCAGGATGCGCCTAACGCGATCTCGGCTACCCTTTCAGTCTTAAATTGAAGTGTGGCTGTATTTCGGCCCTATTCTTTCAGTCTTCAAGTGAAGTGTGGCTCTATTTCGGTCCAGAACCTCGAAAGTGTGCGTTCAAAAACTGGTGCTGTGTAAATTTCACTGCAAACCATGGTCATCAGCAGTTAGTTTAGAGTCCTCGGGACTGGAAAATATTCCCCAAGTTCCGGGAAATCGAGCAGAAGTTGATCAAAATCATGATGCGCGTTACGCGGTCTCGGCTACTGTTTCAGTCTTAAAGTGAAGTGTGGCTCTATTTCCGCCCACGAGCTCGAAAGTGAGCGTTCAAAAAGTTTTACTGTGTCCATTTCACTGCACACGAAGGCCATCAGGCGTTAGTTTAGAGTACGCGGAAGTAGAAAATATCCCCCAGTTCCGTGAAATCCAGCCCAAGTTGGTCAAAATCACGATGCGCGCAAGGCGGTACCGGCTACTCTTTCAGTCTTAAAGTGCAGTTGCGCTATATTTCGGCCCAGAGGCTCGAAAGTGCGCATTCGAAAAGTTTTGCTGTGTCCATTTCACTGCAAAGCAAGGCCATCAGGAATTAGTTTAGAGCCCTTGGGACTAGAAAATATTTCCCAAGTTCCGCCTGATCGAGCCGAAGTTGCTCAAAGTCACGATGCGCGTAAGGCGCTCTCGGTTAGTCTTTCAGTCTTAAAGTGAAGTTGGGCTATAGTTCGGCCAAGAAGCTCGAAAGTGCGCGTTCAAAAAGTTTTGCTCTGTCCCTTTCACTGGAAACCAAGGCCGTCAGGAGTTAGTTTAGAGTCCCCGGGAGTGGAAAATATTCTCCAAGTTCCAGGAAATCGCGCCGAAGTTGATCAAAATCACCATGCGCGTAACGGGCTCTCGGCTATTCTTTCAGTCTTAAATTTAAGTAGGGCTATATTTTGGCCCTGAAGCTCGAAGTTGAGCGCTCAGAATGTTTTGCTGTGTTCATTAAATTGGAAACCAAGATCATCGGGAGTTAGTTTAGCGTCCCCGGGACTTTAAATTATTCGCCAACTTCCGGGAAATCGAGCAAAAGCGGCCCAAAATCACGATGGGCGTAAGGCGGTCTCGGCTACTCTTTCAGTCTTAAAATTAAGGGGGGCTATATTTCGACCTAGAAGCTCGAGACCAGGCGTGCGCTAATTTTACCTGTGTCCATTTCACTGACATCTTAGACGATCAGGTGTTAGTTTAGCGTCCTTGGGACTGGAAAATATTTCCCAAATTCTGGCAGATCGAGCCAAAGTTGCTCAAAATCACGATGCGCGTCAGGCGGTCTCGGCTACTCTTTCAGTCTTAAAATGAAGTGGGGCTATATTTCGGCCGAGAAGCTCGACACCGAGCGTGCGCTCCTTTTGCCTGTGTACATATCACTGAAAACTAAGTTCATCATGAGTTAGCATAGAGTCCTCGGGACTGGAAAATATTCCCCGAATTCCGGCAAATTGAGCCAAAGAATTTCAAAATCAAGATGCGAGTAACGCGGTCTCGGCTACTCTTTCACTCTGAAAATGAAGTGAGGCCATATTTCGGTTCTACAAGCTTGACACCGAGCGTGCACTCCTTTTGCCTGTGTCCTTTTCACTAAGAACTAAGTCCATCAGGAGATAGTTTAGAGTCCTCGAGACTGGAAACTATCTTCCAAGATTCGGCAAATTGAGCCATAGTTTCTTAAAATTACGATAAGCGTACGGCAGTTTCGTTTACTCTTTCAGTCTTAAAATGAAGTGGGGCTTTATTTCGACCTAGAAGCTCGACAGGGAGCGTGCGCTCCTGTTACCTGTGACTATTTTACTGAAAACTAAGGTTATCAGGAGTTAGCTTAGAGTCCCCCGGGACTGGAAAATATCCCCCAAGTTTTGGCAGATCGAGCCATAGTGGCTAAAAATTTGGATGCGCTTAAGTCGGTTTCGTCTACTCTTTTAGTCTTAAAATAAAGTGGGGCTACATTTCGGCCTACAACCTGGATACCTAGCGTGCGCTCCTTTCACCTGTGTCCATTTCACTGAAAACCAAGGCAATCAGGGGTTAGTTTAGAGCATCCGGGACTGGAAAATATCCCCCAAACCCAGAGAAATCAAGCCGACGTTGGAGAAATTTACCATGCGCGTAAGGCGGTCTCGGCTACTCTTTCAGTCTTAAAGTGAAGTGGGGCTATATTTCGGCCCAGAAGCTCGAAAGTGAACGTTAAAAAACTTTGGCTGTGTCCATTTCACTGAAAACCAAGGCCATCAGGAATTAGTTTAGAGTGCCCGGAACTGGAAAATATCCCCCAAGTACCGCGAAATCGAGACGAAATTGGTCAAAATCACGATGCGCCTAAGGCGGTCTCGGCTACTCTTTAAGTTTTAAAGTGAAGTGGGGCTATATTTCTCCCCAGAATTTCGAAAGTAAGCGTTCAAAAAAATTAGCTGTGTCCATATCACTGCAAACCAAGGCCATCAGCAATTACTTTAGAGTCGTTGGGACTGGAATATATCCCCGAAGTTTCGAGAAATATAGCCGAACTTGGTCAAAACCACGATGTGCGTAAGACGGTCTCGGCTACTCTTTCAGTCTTAAAGTGAAGTGGGGCTATATTTCGGCTCAGAAGCTCGAAGGGGAGCGTTCAAAAAGTTTTGCTCTCTCCATTTCAATGCAAACCAAGGCAATCAGGAGTTACTTTAGAGTCCCCGGTACCTGAAAATATCCCCCATTTCCCAGGAAATCGAGCCAAAGTTGGTCACAATCACGATAAGCGTAAGGCGGTCTCGGCTACTCTTTCATTCTTAAAGTGAACTGGGGCAATATTTCCGCCCAGAAGCTTGAAAGTGAGCGTTCAGAAAGTTTTGCTGTGTCCATTTCACTCCAAATCAAGGCCATCAGGAGTTACTTTAGAGTCCGCGGGACTGTAAAATATCCCCCAAGTTCCGGGAAATCGAGCCGAAGTTGGTCAAAATTACGATGCGCGTAAGCCGGTCTCCGCTACTCTTTCAATCTTAAAGTAAAGTGGAGCTATATTTCGGCCCAGAAGCTCGAAAGTGAGCGTTCAAAAACTTTTGCTGTGTCGATGTTACTGCAGACCAAGGACGTCGGGGGCCAGTTTACAGTCCCCGAGAATGGAAAATATCCCCCAAGTTCGGTCAAATTTAGCCAAAGTTGGTCAAAATCACGACGCGCGTACGGCGGTCTCGGCTACTCTTTCAGTCTTAAAGTGAAGTGGGGTATTATTTCGGCCCAGAAGCTCGAAACTGAGTGTTTAAAAAGTTTTGCAGTCTCAATTTCACTGCAAACCAAGGCCATCAGGAGTTAGTTTAGAGACCCAGGGAGTGGAAAATATCCCCCAAATTCCGGCAAATTTAGCCGAAGTTTGTCAAAATCACCATGGCCGTAAGGCGGTCTTGGCTAATCTTTCAGTCTTAAAGTGAAGTGGGGCTATATTTCGCCCCAGAAGCTCGAAAGTGAGCGTTCAAAAAGTTTTCCTGTGTGAATTTCACTTCGAACCAAAGCCATCAAGAGTTAGTTTAGAGTCCCAGGGACTGGAAAATATCCCGTAAGTGTGAAAAATCCAGACAAAGTTTGGCAAAATAAATAAGCGCCTAAGGCCGTCTCGGCTACTCTTTTAGTGTTAAAATAAAGTGGGGCTCTATTTCGTCCCAGAAGCTCCAAAGTAAGGGTTCAAAAAAATTAGCTGTGTCCATTTCACTGGAAACCAAGGCCATCAGGAGCTAGTTTAGCGTTCCTGGGACGGGAATATATCACCCAGGTTCCGGGAAATCGAGCCGAAGTTAGTCAAAATCACGATTTGCGTAAGACAGACTCGGCTACTCTTACTCTTAAAAAGAAGTCGGGCTATATTTCAGACCAGAAGCTCGAAGGTGAGTCTTCACAACGTTTTGCTCTGTCAGTTTCAATGCAAAGCAAGGCGATCAGGAGTTAGTTTAGAGTCCCCGGGACTGGAAAATATCCCCCAAGTTCCGGGATATCGATCCGAAGTTGTTCAAAATCACGATGCGCGAAACGCGATCTCGGCTATTGTTTCAGTCTTAAAGTGAAGTGGGGCTATATTTCCGCCCAGAAGCTCGAAAGTGACCATTTAAAAAGTTACGCTCTGTGCATTTCACTGGAAACCAAGGCCATCAGGAGTTAGTTTAGAGACCCCGGACTGGAAAATATTCCCCAAGATCCGGGAAATCGAGCTGAACTTGGTCAAAATCACGATGCGCGTAAGGCGGTCGCGGCTACTATTTCAAGGTTAAAGTGAAGTGGGCTTCTATTTAAGGCCACAAGCTAGAAGGTGAGTGTTAAAAAAAGTTCTGCTCTGTCCATTTCTCCGAAAACCAAGTCCATAAGGAGTTAATTTAGAGCTCGCGGGACTCGAATATATCCGCCAAGCTCCGGGAAATCGACCCGAAGTTGGTCAAAATCACGATTCGCGCAAGACGGTTTCGGCTACTCTTTCAGTCTTAAAGTAAACTGGGCTATATTTCGGGCCAGAAGCTGGAAAGTGAGCGTTTAAAAAGTTTCGCTGTGTCTATTTCAATGCAAACCAAGACGATCAGGAGTTAGTTTAGAGTCTCCGGGACTGGAAAATATCCCCCAAATTCCGGGAAATCGAGCCGAAGTTGGTCAAAATCACGATGCGCGCAAGGCGGTCTCAGCTATTCTTTCACTCTTAAGGTAAAGTTGGGCTATATTTTAGGCCAGAAGGTCGAAGATAAGCGTTCAAAAAGTTTTCCTGTGTCAATTTCACTGCAAAACAAGGCCATCAGGAATAAGTTTAGAGTCCACAGAACTGGAAAATATTCCCTAATTTCCGGAAAATCGAGCCGAAGTTGGTATAAATCACGATGCGCGTAAGGCGGACTCGGCTCATCTTTGACTCTTCAAGTGAAGTGGGGCTATATTTCGGCCTAGAAGCTCGAAACTTTGCTTTCAAAAAGTTTGGCTGTTTCAATTTCACTGCAAAACAAGGCCATCCGGACTTAGTTTAGAATCCCCGGGACTAGAAAATATCCCCCAAGTCCCGCGAAATCAAGCCGAACATGGTCAAAATCACGATGCGCGTATGGCGGCTTCGGCTACTCTTTAAGTCTTAAAGTGAAGTGGGGCTATGTTTTGGCCCAGAAGCTCGAAAGGAAGCGTTCAAAAAGTTTTCCTGTGTCCATTTCACTGCAAACCCAGGCCATCAGGAGTTAGTTTAGAGTCCCCGGGACTGGAATATATCCCCCAAGTTCCGGGAAATCGAGCCAAATTTGGTCAAAATCACCATGCGCGTAAGCCGGTCTCGGCTACTCTATCAGTCTTAAAGTAAAGTTGGGCTATATTTTGTTCCAGAAACTCACAAGTGAGCGTTGAAAAAGTTCTGCTAAGTCCACTTCACTGGAAACCACGACAATGAGGAGTTAGTTTAGAAATACCGGGACTGGAAAATATCCTCGAAGTTGCGGGAAATCCAGCCGAAGTTGGTGAAAATCACGATGCGCGGAAGGCGTTCTTTGCTACTCTTTCCTTCTGAAAGTGAAGTGGGGCTATATTTCGGCCTAGAAGCTCGACACCGAGCGAGCGCTCCTTTTATCTGTGTCCATTTTAGTAAAAATTAAGGCCATCAGAAGTTAGTTTAGAGTCCCCGGGACTGTAAAATATCAACCAAAATCCGGCAAATCAACCAAAGTTGCTGAAAATCACCATGTGCGTAAGAGTTTATGGTACTCTTACCGTTTTAAATTAAAGTGGGGCTATATTTCGGCCTAGAAGCTCCACACCTAGCATCCGCTTCGTTTACCTCTGTCCTTTTCACTTAATAATACGGCAATCAGGAGTTAGTTTAGAGTCCCCGGCACTGAAAAATATCCCCCTAGTCCCCGCAAATCCAGCCAAAGATGCTCAAAAATCACCATTCGCGTAAGGCGGTCTCGGCTACTCTTTTAATCTTAAAATGAAGTGGGGCTATATTTCGGCCTAGAAGCTCGACACCTAGCTTGCGCTTCTTTAACCTGTGTCCATTTCAGCAAAAAATAAAGACATCAGGGTTTAGTTTAGAGATTCCGGCACTGGAAAATATCCCCCAATTTCCAGAAAATCCAGCCGAAGTTGATCAAAATCACGATGCGCGTAAGGCGGTCTCGGCTACTCTTTCAGTCTTGAAGTGGGGCTACATTGCTGCCCAAGAGCTTGAAAGTTTAAAAAGTTTTGCTCTGTCTACTTCACTGCAAACGGCCATTAGGAGTTAATTTAGAGTTTCCGGGAGTAGAAAATATCCCCCAACTTCCTGGCACTCGAGTCGAGGTTGGTTAAAATCACCATGCCCGTAAGGCGGTCTCGGCTACTCTTTCAGTCTTAAAGTGAAGTGGGGCAATATTTCAGCCCAGAAGCTCTAAAGTGAGTGTTTAAAAAGGTTTTGGTGTGGCAATTTCACTGCAAACCAGAGCCTTCAGGAATTAGTTTAGAGATCCAGGGAGTGGAAAATATCCCCCAAATTCCGGGAAATTTAGCCGAAGTTGGTCAAAATCACCATGTGCGTAAGGCGGTCTCGGCTAATCTTTCAGTCTTAAAGTGAAGTGGGGCTATATTTCTGCCCAGAAGCTCGAAAGTGACCGTTCAAAAGGTCTTCCTGTGTCAATTTCACTGCAAACAAAGGCGAGCAGAAGTTAGGTTAGAGTCCCAGGGACTGGAAAATATCCTGTAAGTGCGGGAAAATGGGGACAAAGGTTGTCAAAATGAAGATACGCGTAAGGCCGTCTCGGCTATTCGTTCAGTCTTAAAGTGAAGTGACGCTCTTCCTCGGCCCAGAAAGTCCAAAGTGAGCGTTCAAACACAATTACTGTGTCCATTTCAAAGCAAACCAAGGCAATCAGGAGATAGTTTAGAGTCCCCGAGACTTGAATATATCCCCTAAGTTCCGGGAAATCGAGACAAAGTTTGCCAAACTCACGATGCGCGTAAGACGGACTCGGCTACTCTTTCAATCTTAAGGTAGAGTGGGGCTATATTTCGGCCCAGAAGCTCGAAGGTGAGCGTTCAAAATGTTTTTCTCTGTCCATTTCAATACAAACCAAGGCGATCAGGGGTTAGTTTAGAGTCCTCGGCACTGGAAAATACCCCCCAAGTTCCTAGAAATCGATCCGAAGTTGGTCAAAATCACGATGCGCGTAAGGCGGTCTCGGTTACTCTTTCAGTCTTAAAGTGAAGTGTGGCTATATTTCGGCAAAGAAGGTCGAAAGTGAGCGTTGAAAAAGTTATGCTGTGCCCAATTCACTGCAAAGCAAAGCAATCAGGTGTTAGTTTAGAGTCCGCCGGATTTGAAAATATCCCCCAAGTTCCGGGAAATCGAGCCTAGGCTGGTCAAAATCACCATGCGCGTAAGGCGGTCTCGGCTACTCTTAAAGTCTTAAAGTGAAGTGAGGCTATATTTGGGCCCAGAAGCTCGAAGGTGAGCGTTCAAAATGTTTTCCTATGTCCATTTCAATCCAAACCAAGGCCATCAGGAGTTTGTTTAGAGTCCCCGGAACTAAAAAAATATCCCCCAAGTTTCGGGAAATCGAGCCGAAGTTGGTCAAAATCACGATGCGCGTAAGGCGCTCTCGCTTACTCTTTCAGTCTTCAAGTGAAGTGGGGCTATATTTGGGCTAAGAAGCTCGAAAGTGAACGTTCAAAACGTTTTGCTGTGTCCATTTCAATGCGAACCAAGGTCATCAGGAGTTACTTCAGAGTCCGCGGGACTAAAAAATATTCCCCAAGTTCCGGGAAACCGAGCCGAAGTTGGTCAAAATCACGATGCGCGTAAGGCGGGCTCGGCTACTCTTTTAGTCTTAAAGTAAAGTGGCGCTATATCTCGTCCCAGAAGCTCGAAAGTGACCGTTCAAAAAGCCTTGCTGTGTCTAGTTTACTGCAGACCAAGGACGTCGGGGGTCAGTTTAAAGTCCCCGGGAATGGAAAATATCCCCCAGGTTCCGCAGTTTTAGCCGAAGTTGGTCAAAATCACGACGCGAGTACGCGGTCTCGGCTACTCTTTCAGTCTTAAAGTGAAGTGGGGCAATATTTCGCCCCAGAAACTCGAAACGGAGTGTTTAAAAAGTTTTGCTGTGTCAATTTCACTGCAAACCAAGGCCATCAGGAGTTAGTATAGAGACCCAGGGAGTGGAAAATATCCCCAAATTCCCGGAAATTTAACCTAAGTTTGTCAAAATCACCATGGTTGTAAGACGGTCTTGGCTAATCTTTCAGTCTTAAAGTTAAGTGGGGCTATATTTCGCCCCAGAAGCTCGAAAGTGATCACTTCAAACCAAGGTGATTAGGAGTTAGTTTAGGGTCCCCAGGACTGGAAAATATCCCCCAAGTTCCGGGATATCGATCCGAAGTTGGTCAAAATCACGATTCGCGTAACGCGGGTCGGCTATTGTTGCAGTCTTAAAGTGAAGTGAGGCTATATTTCGGCCCAGAAGCTCGAAAGTGACCGTTTAAACAGTTACGCTTCGTGCATTTAACTGTAAAAAAAAGGCCATCAGAAGTTATTTCAAAGTCCCTCGGAGTGGAAAATATCCCCCAAGTTCCGGGAAATCGAGCTGAACTTGGTCAAAATCACGATGTCTGTAAGGCGGTCTCGGCTATTCTTTCAGTCTTCAAGTGAAGTGGGGCTATATTTTGGCGCAGAAGCTCGAAGATGAACGTTCAAAAAGTTTTGCTGTGTCCATTTCATTGCAAACCAAGGCCATCACGAATTAGTTTAGAGTCCACAGAACTGGAAAATATTCCCTAAGTTCCGGCCAATCGACCCGAAGTTGGTCAAAATCACGATGCGCGTAAGGCGGACTCGGCTCATCTTTCACTCCTCAAGTGAAGTGGGGCTATATTTCGGCCCAGAAGCTCGAAACTCTGCTTTGAGAAACTTTTGCTGTTTCAATTTCACTGCAAAACAAGGTCATCAGGACTTAGTTTATAGTACCCGGGACTAGAAAATATCCCCCAAGTCCCGGGAAATCAAGCCGAAGATGGTCAAAATCACGATGCGCGTAAAGAGGTCTCGTCAACTCTTTAAGTCTTAAAGTGAAGTGGGGCTATATTTCAGCCCAGAAGCTCGAAAGTGACCGTTTAAAAAGTTACGCTTCTTGCATTTAACTGCAAAAAAAGGCCATCAGGAGTTAGTTTAGAGTCCCCGGGACTGGAAAATATACCCCAAGTTCCGCGAAATCGAGACGAAGTTGGTCAAAATCACGATGCGCGTAAGGCGGTCTCGGCTACTCTTTCAGTCTTAAAGTGAAGTAGGGCTATATTTCGGTCCAGAAGCTCGAAAGTGAGCGTTCAAAAAGTTTTGCTCTCTCAATTTAACTTAAAACCAAGGCTATCATGAGTTAGTTTAGAGTCCCCGTGACTGAAAAATATCCCTTAAGTTCCGGAAACTCGAGCCGAACTTGGTCAAAATCACGATGCGCCTAAGGCGCTCTCGGCTACTCTTTCAGTTTTAAAGTGAAGTGGGGCTATATTTCTCCCCAGAATTTCGAAAGTATGCGTTCAAAAAAATTGGCTGTGTCCATTTCACTGCAAACCAAGGCAATCAGCTATTACTTTAGAGTCCTTGGGACTGGAATATATCCCCGAAGTTTCGGCAAATCTAGCCGAAGTTGGTCAAAACCACGATGCGCGTAAGACGGTCTCGGCTACTCTTTCAGTCTTAAAGTGAAGTGGGGCTATATTTCGGCTCAGAAGCTCGAAGGGGAGCGTTCAAAAAGTTTTGCTCTCTCCATTTCAATGCAAACCAAGGCAATCAGGAGTTACTTTAGAGTCCCGGTACCTGAAAATATCCCCCATTTCCCGGGAAATCGAGCCAAAGTTGGTCACAATCACGATAAGCGTAACGCGGTCTCGGCTACTCTTTCATTCTTAAAGTGAACTGGAGCTATATTTCGGCCCAGAGGCTCGAAAGTGAGCGTTCAAAAACTTTTGCTGTGTCCATTTTACTGCAGACCAAGGGCGTCGGGGGCCAGTTTAGAGTCCCCGGGAATGGAAAATATCCCCCAAGTTCGGGCAAATTTAGCCAAAGTTGGTCAAAATCACGACGCGCGTACCGCGGTCTCGGCTACTCTTTCAATCTTAAAGAGAAGTGGGGCAATATTTCGGCCCAGAAGCTCGGAACTGAGTGTATAAAAAGTTTTGCTGTGTCAATTTCACTGCAAACCAAGGCCATCAGGAGTTAGTTTAGAGACCCAGGGAGTGGAAAATGTCCCCCAAATTCCGGCAAATTTAGCCGAAGTTTGTCAAAATCACCAGGGCGTAAGGCGGTCTTGGCTAATCTTTCAGTCTTAAAGTGAAGTGGGGCTATATTTCGCCCCAGAAGCTCGAAAGCGAGCGTTCAAAAAGTTTTCCTGTGTCAATTTCACTTCGAACCAAAGCCATCAAGAGTTAGTTTAGAGTCCCAGGGACTGGAAAATATCCCGTAAGTGCCGAAAAATCGAGACAAAGTTTGGCAAAATAAATAAGCGCGTAAGGCCGTCTCGGCTACTCTTTTAATGTTAAAATAAAGTGGGGCTGTATTTCGGCCCAGAAGCTCCAAAGTAGGGGTTCAAAAAAATTTGCTGTGTCAAATTCACTGGAAACCAAGGCAATCAGGAGTTAGTTTATTGTTCCCGGGACTGGAATATATCCCCCATGTTCCGGGAAATCGAGCCGAAGTTAGTCGAAATCACGATTTGCGTAACACAGACTCGGCTACTCTTACTCTTAAAAAGAAGTGGGGCTATATTTCGGCCCAGAAGCTCGAGGGTGAGTCTTCACAACGTTTTGCTCTGTCAGTTTCAATGCAAAGCAAGGCGATCAGGAGGTAGTTTAGAGTCCCCGGGACTGGAAAATATCCCCCAAGTTCTGGGATTTCGATCCCAAGTTGGTCAAAATCACGATGCGCGAAACGCGATCTCGGCTATTGTTTCAGTCTTAAAGTGAAGTGTGGCTATATTTCGGCCCAGAAGCTCGAAAGTGACCGTTTAAAAAGTTACGCTTT
Source organism: Orbicella franksi (assembly GCF_964199315.1). Classification (NCBI taxonomy): domain Eukaryota; kingdom Metazoa; phylum Cnidaria; class Anthozoa; order Scleractinia; family Merulinidae; genus Orbicella; species Orbicella franksi. Next base: position 1,040,013 of record NC_138155.1, read on the forward strand.
GTGCATTTAACTGCAAACAAAGGCCATTAGGAGTTAGTTTAAAGTCCCCCGGACTGGAAAATATCCGCCAAGTTCCGGGAAATCGAGCTGAAGTTGGTCAAAATCAGGATGCCTGTAAGGCGGTCTCCGCTACTCTTTCACTCTTAAAGTGAAGTGGAGCTATATTTCCGCCCAGAAGCTGCAAAGTGATCGTTAAAAAAGTTATGCTCTGTGCATTTCACTGCAAACCAAGGCCATCAGGAATTAGTTTAGAGTCCGCCGGACTGGAAAATATACCCCAAGTTCCGGGAAATCGAGCTGAACTTGGTCAAAATCACGATGCGCGTAAGGCGGTCTCGGCTACTATTTCAAGGTTAAAGTGAAGTGGGCTTCTATTTAAGCCCACAAGCTAGAAGGTGAGTGTTAAAACAGTTCTGCTCTGTGCATTTCTCCGAAAACCAAGGCCATAAGGAGTTAATTTAGAGCTCGTGGAACTCGAATATATCCGCCAAGCTCCGGGAAATCGAGCCGAAGTTGGTCAAAAGCACAATGCGCGCAAGGCGGTCTCAGCTATTCTTTCAGTCTTAAAGTCAAGTTGGGCTATATTTTAGGCCCGAAGCTCGAAGATAAGCGTTCATAAGTTTTTGCTGTGTCCATTTCACTGCAAACCAAGGCCATCAGAAGTTACTTTAGAGACCGCGGGACTAAAAAATATTCCCCAAGTTCCGGGAAACCGAGCCGAAGTTGGTCAAAAGCACGATGCGCGTAAGGCGGGCTCGGCTACTCTTTTAGTCTTAAAGTAAAGTGTGGCTATATCTCGTCCCAGAAGCTCGAAAATGAACGTTCAAAAAGCCTTGCTGTGTCCAGTTTACTGCAGACCAAGGACGTGCGGGGTCAGTTTAGAGTCCCCGCGAATGGAAAATATCCCCCAAGTTTCGGGAAATTTAGCCGAAGTTGGTCAAAATCACGACGCGAGTACGCGGTCTCGGCTACTCTTTCAGTCTTAAAGTGAAGTTGGGCAATATTTCGCCCCAGAAGCTCGAAACGGAGTGTTTAAAAAGTTTTGCTGTGTCAATTTCACTGCAAACCAAGGCCATCAGGAGTTAGTATAGAGACCCAGAGAGTGGAAAATATCCCCCAAATTCCGGGAAATTTAGCCTAAGTTTGTCAAAATCACCATGGGCGTAAGACGGTCTTGGCTAAACTTCCAGTCTTAAAGTGAAGTGGGGCTATATTTCGCACCAGAAGCTCGAAAGTGATCGTTCAAAAAGTTTTCCCTTGTCAAGTTCACTTCAAACCAAGGTGATCAGGACTTAGTTTAGGGTCCCCAGGACTGGAAAATATCCCCCAAGTTCCGGGATATCGATCCGAAGTTGGTCAAAATCACGATTCGCGAAACGCGGGTCGGCTATTGTTGCAGTCTTAAAGTGAAGTGGGGCTATATTTCAGCCCAGAAGCTCGAAAGTGACCGTTTAAAAAGCTACGCTTCGTGCATTGAACTGCAAAAAAAGGCCATCAGGAGTTATTTTAAAGTCCCCCGGAGTAGAAAATATCCCCCATGTTACGGGAAATCGAGCTGAACTTGGTCAAAATCACGATGTCTGTAAGGCGGTCTCGGCTATTCTTTCAGTGTTCAAGTGAAGTGGGGCTATATTTTGGCGCAGAAGCTCGAAGATGAGCGTTCAAAAAGTTTTGCTGTGTCCATTTCATTGCAAACCAAGGCCATCACGAATTAGTTTAGAGTCCACAGAACTGGAAAATATTCCCTAAGTTCCGGCCAATCAAGCCGAAGTTGGTCAAAATCACGATGCGCGTAAGGCGGACTCGGCTCATGTTTCACTCCTCAAGTGAAGTGGGGCTATATTTCGGCCCAGAAGCTCGAAACTCTGCTTTCAAACACTTTTGCTTTTTCAATTTCACTGCAAAACAAGGTCATCAGAACTTAGTTTAAAGTCCCCGGGACTAGAAAATATCTCCCAAGTACCGAGAAATGAAGCCGAAGATGGTCAAAATCACGATGCGCGTAAAGCGGTCTCGGCAACTCTTTAAGTCTTAAAGTGAAGTGGGGTTATATTTCGGCCCAGAAGGTCCAAAGTGAGCATTCAAAAAGTTTTGCTGTGTCCATTTCACTGCAAAGCAAGGCCATCAGGAGTTAGTTTAGAGTCCCCAGGACTGGAAAATATCCCCCAAGTTCCGGAAAATCAAGCCAAAGATGGTCAAAATCACGATGCGCCTAAGACGGTCTCGGCTACTCTTTCAGGCTTAAAGTGAAGTGGGGCTATATTCGGCTCAGAAGCTTGAAGGTGAGCGTTTAAAATGTTTTGCTCTGTCCATTTCAACGCAAACGAAGGCGATCGGGAGTTAGTTTACAGTCCCTGGGACTGAAAAATATCCCACAAGTTCCCGCAAATTGAGCCAAAGTTGCTCAAAATCACGATGCGCGTAAGGCCGTTTCGTCTATTTTTTCAGTCCCAAAATGAAGTGGGGCTATATTTCGACCTAGAAGCTCGGCACCGAGCGTGCGCTAATTTAATCTTTGTCGATTTCACTGAAAACTAAGGCAATCAGGAGTTAGTTTAGAGCTCCCAAAGCTGGAAACTCTCCCCCAAGTTCCGGGAAATCGAGCCATAGAGGCTCAAAATCACGATGCGCGTAAGGCGGTCTCCTCTACTCTTTCAGCCTTAAAATGAAATGGGCTATAGCTCGGCGCAAAGGCTCGAAAGTGAGCGTTCAAAAAGTTTTCCTGTGTCCATTTCACTGCAAACCAAGGCCCAGAGGAAATACGTTAGAGTCCCCGGGACTGTAAAATATTCCCCAAGTTCCGGGAAATCAAGGGGAAGTTGGTCAAAATCACGTTGGGCGCAAGGCGGTCTCGGCTACTCTGTCAGTTTTAATGTGAAGTGGGGCTATATTTCGACCCAGCAGCTCGAAAGTGAGCGTTCAAAAAGTTTTCCTGTGTCCATTGCTCGGCCAACCAAGGCAATCAGGAGTTAGTTTAGAGTCCCCGGGACTGGAAAATATCCCTCCAGTTCCGGGAAATAGAGCCGAAGTTGGTCAAAATCACGATGCGCTTAAGACGGTCTCGGCTACTCTTTAAGTCTTAAAGTGAAGTGGGGCTATGTGTTGGCCCAGAAGCTTTAAAGTGAGCGTTGAAAAAGTTTTGCCGTTTCCATTTCACTGCAAACCAAGGCCATCAGGAATTAGTTTAGAGTCCTCACAACTGGAATATATCCCCTAAGTTCCGGAAAATCGAGCCAAAGTTGCTCAAAATCAGGATGCGCGTAAGTCGGTCTCGCCTACTCTTTCAGTCTTCAAGTCAAGTGGCGCTCTATTTCGGTCCAGAACCTCGAAAGTGTGCGTTCAAAAACTTGTGCTGTGTAAATTTCACTGCAAACCATGGCCATCAGGAGTTAGTTTAGAGTCCCCGGGACTGGAAAATATTCCCCAAGTTCTGGGAAATCGAGCAGAAGTTGATCAAAATCACAATATGCGTAACGCGGTCTCGCCTACTGTTTCAGTCTTAAAGTGAAGTGTGGCTGTATTTCGGCCCACAAGCTCGAAAGTGAGCGTTCAAAAAGTTTTGCTGTGTCCATTTCACTGCAAAGAGGGGCCATCAGGCGTTAGTTTAGAGTACGCGGAAGTAGAAAATATCCCCCCAGTTCCGGGAAATCCAGCCCAAGTTGGTCAAAATCACGATGCGCGCAAGGCGGTCCCGGCTACTCTTTCAGTCTTAAAGTGAAGTTGCGCTATATTTCGGCCCAGAGGCTCGAAAGTGCACATTCGAAAAGTTTCGCTGTGTCCATTTCACTGCAAAGCAAGGCCATCAGGAGTTAGTCTAGAGCCGTTGGGACTAGAAAATATTTCCCAAGTTCCGCCAGATCGAGCCGAAGTTGGTCAAAGTCACGATGTGCGTAAGGCGCTCTCGGTTACTCTTTCGTCTTAAAGTGAAGTTGGGCTATAGTTCGGCCAAGAAGCTCGAAAGTGCGCGTTCAAAAAGTTTTGCTCTGTCCCTTTCACTGGAAACCAAGGCCGCAGGAGTTAGTTTAGAGTCCCCGGGAATGGAAAATATTCTCCAGGAAAGTTCCAGGAAATCGCGCCGAAGTTGATCAAAATCACCATGCGCGTAACGGGCTCTCGGCTATTCTTTCAGTCTTAAATTTAAGTAGGGCTATATTTCGGCCCTGAAGCTCGAAGGTGAGCGCTCAGAATGTTTTGCTGTGTTCATTAAATTGGAAACCAAGGTCATCGGGAGTTAGTTTAGCGTCCCCGGGACTTTAAATTATTCGCCAACTTCCGGGAAATCGAGCAAAAGCGGCCCAAAATCACCATGCGCGTAAGGCGGTCTCGGCTACTCTTTCAGTCTTAAAATTAAGGGGGGCTATATTTCGACCTAGAAGCTCGAGACCGGGCGTGCGCTAATTTTACCTGTGTCCATTTCACTGACATCTTAGGCGATCAGGTGTTAGTTTAGAGTCCTTGGGACTGGAAAATATTTCCTAAATTCTGGCAGATCGAGCCAAAGTTGCTCAAAATCACGATGCGCGTCAGGCGGTCTCGGCTACTCTTTCAGTCCTAAAATGAAGTGGGGCTATATTTCGGCCGAGAAGCTCGACACCGAGCGTGCGCTCCTTTTGCCTGTGTACATATCACTGAAAACTAAGTTCATCATGAGTTAGCATAGAGTCCTCGGGACTGGAAAATATTGCCCGAATTCCGGTAAATCGAGCCAAGGATGCTCAAAATCAAGATGCGAGTAAGGCGGTCTCGGCTACTCTTTCACTCTGAAAATGAAGTGGGGCCATATTTCGGTTCTACAAGCTTGACACCGAGCGTGCGCTCCTTTTGCCTGTGTCCTTTTCACTAAGAACTAAGTCCATCAGGAGATAGTTTAGAGTCCTCGAGACTGGAAACTATCCTCCAAGTTTCGGCAAATTGAGCCATAGTTTCTTAAAATCACGATAAGCGTACGGCAGTTTCGTTTACTCCTTCAGTCTTAAAATGAAGTGGGGCTTTATTTCGACCTAGAAGCTCGAGAGGGAGCGTGCGCTCCTGTTACCTGTGACCATTTTACTGAAAACCAAGGCAATCAGGAGTTAGTTTAGAGCTTCCGGGACTGGAAAATATCCCCTAAACCCCGAGAAATCAAGCCGACGTTGGAGAAATTTACCATGCGCGTAAGGCGGTCTCGGCTACTCTTTCAGTCTTAAAGTGAAGTGGGGCTATATTTCGGCCCAGAAGCTCGAAAGTGAACGTTCAAAAAGTTTGGCTGTGTCCATTTCACGGAAAACCAAGGCCATCAGGAATTAGGTTAGAGTGCCCGGAACTGGAAAATATCCCCCAAGTTCTGCGAAATCGACACGAAGTTGGTCAAAATCACAATGCGCGTAACGCGGTCTCGGCTACTGTTTCAGTCTTAAAGTGAAGTGTGGATGTATTTCGGCCCACAAGCTCGAAAGTGAGCGTTCAAAAAGTTTTGCTGTGTCCATTTCACTGCAAAGAGGGGCCATCAGGCGTTAGTTTAGAGTACGCGGAAGTAGAAAATATCCCCCCAGTTCCGGGAAATCCAGCCCAAGTTGGTCAAAATCACGATGCGCGCAAGGCGGTCCCGGCTACTCTTTCAGTCTTAAAGTGAAGTTGCGCTATATTTTGGCCCAGAGGCTCGAAAGTGCGCATTCGAAAAGTTTTGCTGTGTCCATTTCACTGCAAAGCAAGGCCATCAGGAGTTAGTTTAGAGCCGTTGGGACTAGAAAATATTTCCCAAGTTCCGCCAGATCGAGCCGAAGTTGGTCAAAGTCACGATGCGCGTAAGGCGCTCTCGGTTAGTCTTTCACTCTTAAAGTGAAGTTGGGCTATAGTTCGTCCAAGAAGCTCGAAAGTGCGCGTTCAAAAAGTTTTGCTCTGTCCCTTTCACTGGAAACCAAGGCCGTCAGGAGTTAGTTTAGAGTCCCCGGGAGTGGAAAATATTCTCCAGGAAAGTTCCAGGAAATCGCGCCGAAGTTGAGCAAAATCGCCATGCGCGTAACGGGCTCTCGGCTATTCTTTCAGTCTTAAATTTAAGTAGGGCTATATTTCGGCCCTGAAGCTCGAAGGTGAGCGTTCAGAATGTTTTGCTCTGTTCATTAAATTGGAAACCAAGATCATCGGGAGTTAGTTTAGCGTCCCCGGGACTTTAAATTATTCGCCAACTTCCGGGAAATCGAGCAAAAGCGGCCCAAAATCACCATGCGCGTAAGGCGGTCTCGGCTACTCCTTCAGTCTTAAAATTAAGTCGGGCTATATTTCGACCTAGAAGATCGAGACCGGGCGTGCGCTAATTTTACCTGTGTCCATTTCACTGACATCTTAGGCGATCAGGTGTTAGTTTAGAGTCCTTGGGACTGGAAAATATTTCCCAAATTCTGGCAGATCGAGCCAAAGTTGCTCAAAGTCACGATGCGCGTAAGGCGGTCTCGGCTACTCTTTCAGTCTTAAATGAAGTGGGCTATATTTCGGCCGAGAAGCTCGACACCGAGCGTGCGCTCCTTTTGCCTCTGTTAATATCACTCAAAAGTTCATCATGAGTTAGCATAGAGTCCTCGGGACTGGAAACTATCCTCCAAGTTTCGGCAAAGTGAGCCATAGTTTCTTAAAATTACGATAAGCGTACGGCAGTTTCGTTTACTCTTTCAGTCTTAAAATGAAGTGGGGCGTTATTTCGACCTAGAAGCTCGACAATGAGCGTCCGCTCCTGTTACCTGTGACCATTTTACTGAAAACTAAAGTTAGCAGGAGTTAGTTTAGAGTCCTCGGGACTGGAAAATATTGCCCGAATTCCGGCAAATCGAGCCAAGGATGCTCAAAATCAAGATGCGAGTAAGGCGGTCTCGGCTACTCTTTCACTCTGAAAATGAAGTGGGGCCATATTTCGGTTCTACAAGCTTGACACCGAGCGTGCGCTCCTTTTGCCTGTGTCCTTTTCACTAAGAACTAAGTCCATCAGGAGATAGTTTAGAGTCCTCGAGACTGGAAACTATCCTCCAAGTTTCGGCAAATTGAGCCATAGTTTCTTAAAATCACGATAAGCGTACGGCAGTTTCGTTTACTCTTTCAGTCTTAAAATGAAGTGGAGCTTTATTTCGACCTAGAAGCTCGAGAGGGAGCGTGCGCTCCTGTTACCTGTGACCATTTTACTGAAAACTAAGGTTATCAGGAGTTAGCTTAGAGTCCCCGGGACTGGAAAATATCCCCCAAGTTTTGGGAGATCGAGCCATAGTGGCTAAAACTTTGAATGCGCTTAAGGCGGTTTCGTCTACCCTTTCAGTCTTAAAATAAAGTGGGGCTACATTTCGGCCTACAACCTGGAAACCTAGCGTGCGCTCGTTTTACCTGTGTCCATTTCACTGAAAACCAAGGCAATCAGGAGTGTAGTTTAGAGCTACCGGGACTGGAAAATATCCCCCAAAGCCCGAGAAATCAAGCCGAAGTTGGACAAATTTGCCATGCGCGTAAGGCGGTCTCGGCTACTCTTTCAGTCTTAAAGTGAAGTGGGGTTATATTTCGGCCCAGAAGCTCGAAAGTGAACGTTCAAAAAGTTTGGCTGTGTCCATTTCACTGAAAACCAAGGCCATCAGGAATTAGTTTAGAGTGCCCGGTACAGGGAATTATTTCTCAAGTTCCGGGAAATCGAGACGAAGTAACCCAAAATCACGATGCGCGTAAGGCAATCTCAGCTACTCTTTCAGTCTTAAAGTGAAGTAGGGCTATCCTTCGGCCCAGAAGCTCGAAAGTGAGCGTTCAAAAAGTTATCCTGTGTCCATTTTGACTGCAAACCAAAGCCATCTGGAGTTAGTTTAGAGTCCCCGGAACTGGAAAATATCCCCCAAGGTCCCCGAAATCGAGACGAAGTTGGTCAAAATCACGATGCGCCTAAGGCGCTCTCGGCTACTCTTTCAGTTTTAAAGTGAAGTGGGGCTATATTTCTCCCCAGAATTTCGAAAGTATGCGTTCAAAAAAATTGGCTGTGTCCATTTCACTGCAAACCAAGGCCATCAGCAATTACTTTTGAGTCCTTGGGACTGGAATATATCCCCGAAGTTTCGGGAAATCTAGCCGAAGTTGGTCAAAACCACGATGCGCGTAAGACGGTCTCGGCTGCTCTTTCAGTCTTAAAGTGAAGTGGGGCTATATTTCGGCTCAGAAGCTCGAAGGGGAGCGTTCAAAAAGTTTTGCTCTCTCCATTTCAATGGAAACCAAGGCAATCAGGAGTTACTTTAGAGTCCCCGGTACCGGAAAATATCCCCCATTTCCCGGGAAATCGAGCCAAAGTTGGTCACAATCACGATAAGTGTAAGGCGGTCTCGGCTCCTCTTTCATTCTTAAAGTGACCTGGGGCAATATTTCCGCCTAGAAGCTTGAAAGTGAGCGTTCAGAAAGTCTTGCTATGTCCATTTCACTCTAAAGCAAGGCCATCAGCAGTTACTTTAGAGTCCGCGGGACTGTAAAATATCCCCCAAGTTCCGGGAAATCGAGCCGAAGTTGTTCAAAATTACGATGCGCGTAAGTCGGTCTCGGCTACTCTTTCAATCTTAAAGTAAAGTGGAGCTATATTTCGGCCCAGAAGCTCGAAAGTGAGCGTTCAAAAAGTTTTGCTGTGTCCATTTTACTGCAGACCAAGGACGTCGGGGGCCAGTTTAGAGTCCCCGGGAATGGAAAATATCCCCCAAGTTCGGTCAAATTTAGCCAAAGTTGGTCAATATCACGACGCCCGTACGGCGGTCTCGGCTACTCTTTCAGTCTTAAAGTGAAGTGGGGCTACATTTCGGCCCAGAAACTCGAAACCGAGTGTTTGAAAAGTTTTGCTGTGTCAATTTCACTGCAAACCAAGGCCAGCAGGCGTTAGTTTAGAGACCCAGGGAGTGGAAAATATCTCCCAAATTCCGGGAAATTTAGCCTAAGTTTGTCAAAATCACCAGGACGTAAGGCGGTCTTGGCTAAGCTTTCAGTCTTAAAGTGAAGTGGGGCTATATTTCGCCCCAGAAGCTCGAAAGTGAGCGTTCAAAAAGTTGTCCTGTGTCAATTTTACTTCGAACCAAAGCCATCAAGAGTTAGTTTAGAGTTCCAGGGACGGGAAAATATCCGGTAGGTGCCGAAAAATCGAGACAAAGTTTGGCAAAATAAATAAGCGCGTAAGGCCGTCTCGGCTACTCTTTTAGTGTTAAAATAAAGTGGGGCTCTATTTCGGCCCAGAAGCTCCAAAGTAAGCGCTAAAAAAAATTTGCTGTGTCAATTTCACTGGAAACCAAGGCCATCAAAAGTTAGTTTAGTGTCCCCCGGACTGGAATATATCCCCCAGCTTCCGGGAAATCGAGCCGAAGTTAGTCAAAATCACGATTTGCGTAAGACAGACTCGGCTACTCTTACTCTTAAAAAGAAGTGGGGCTATATTTCGGCCCAGAAGCTCGAAGGTGAGTCTTCACAACGTTTTGCTCTGTCAGTTTCAATGCAAAGCAAGGCGATCAGGAGTTAGTTTAGAGTCCCCGGGACTGGAAAATATCCCCCAAGTTCCGGGATATCGATCCGAAGTTGGTCAAAATCACGATGCGCGAAACGCGATCTCGGCTATTGTTTCAGTCTTAAAGTGAAGTGGGGCTATATTTCGGCCCAGAAGCTCGAAAGTGACCGTTTAAAAAGTTACGCTTTCTGCATTTAACTGCAAACAAAGGCCATCAGGAGTTAGTTTAAAGTCCCCCAGACTGGAAAATATCCGCCAAGTTCCGGGAAATCGAGCTGAAGTTGGTCAAAATCACGATGCCTGTAAGGCGGTCTCCGCTACTCTCAATCTTAAAGTGAAGTGGGGCTATATTTCGGCCCAGAAGCTGCAAAGTGATCGTTAAAAAAGTTATGCTCTGTGCATTTCACTGCAAACCAAGGCCATCAAGAGTTAGTTTAGGGTCCCCCGGACTGGAAAATATCCCCCAAGTTCCGGGAAATCGAGCTGCACTTGGTCAAAATCACGATGCGCGTAAGGCGGTCTCGGCTACTATTTCAGCGTTAAAGTGAAGTGGGCTTCTATTTAAGCCTACAAGGTAGAAGGTGAGTGTTAAAAAAGTTCTGCTCTGTCCATTTCTCCGAAAACCAAGGCCATAAGGAGTTAATTTAGAGCTCGCGGGACTCGAATATATCCGCCAAGCTCCGGGAAATCGACCCGAAGTTGGTCAAAATCACGATTCGCGCAAGACGGTTTCGGCTACTCTTTCAGTCTTAAAGTAAAGTGGGCTAGATTTCGGGCCAGAAGCTCGAAAGTGAGCGTTCAAAAAGTTTCGCTGTGTCTATTTCAATGCAAACCAAGACGATCAGGAGTTAGTTTAGAGTCTCCGGGACTGGAAGATATCCCCCAAATTCCGAGAAATCGAGCCGAAGTTGGTCAAAATCACGACCCGTGCAAGGCGGTCTCAGCTATTCTTTCAGTCTTAAAGTGAAGTTTGGCTATATTTTAGGCCAGAAGCTCGAAGATAAGCGTTCAAAAGGTTTTGCTGTGTCCATTTCACTGCAAACCAAGGCCATCAGGAATAAGTTTAGAGTCCAGAGAACTGGAAAATATTCCCTAATTTCCGGCAAATCGAGCCGAAGTTGGTCAAAATCACGATGCGCGTAAGGCGGACTCGGCTCATCTTTGACTCTTCAAGTGAAATGGGGCTATATTTCGGCCTAGAAGCTCGAAACTTTGCTTTCAAAAAGTTTGGTTGTTTTAATTTCATTGCAAACCAAGGCCATCCGGACTTAGTTTGGAATCCGCGGGACTAGAAAATATCCCCCAAGTCCCGCAAAATCAAGCCGAAGATGGTCAAAATCACGATGCGCGTAAGGCGGTCTCGGCTACTCTTTAAGTCTTAAAGTGAAGTGGGGCTATGTTTCGGCCCAGAAGCTCGAAAGGAAGCGTTCAAAAAGTTTTCCTGTGTCCATTTCACTGCAAACCCAGGCCATCAGGAGTTAGTTTAGAGTCCCCGGGACTGGAATATATCCCCCAAGTTCCGGGAAATCGAGCCAAATTTGGTCAAAATCACCATGCGCGTAAGCCGGTCTCGGCTACTCTATCAGTCTTAAAGTAAAGTTGGGCTATATTTTGTTCCAGAAACTCGCAAGTGAGCGTTGAAATAGTTCTGCTAAGTCCACTTCACTGCAAACCAGGACAATGAGGAGTTAGTTTAGAAATCCCGGGACTGGAAAATATCCTCGAAGTTGCGGGAAATCGAGCCGAAGTTGGTGAAAATCACGATGCGCGGAAGGCGTTCTTTGCTACTCTTTCCGTCTTAAAGTGAAGTGGGGCTATATTTCGGCCTAGAAGCTCGACACCGAGCGAGCGCTCCTTTTATCTGTGTCCATTTTAGTAAAAATTAAGGCCATCAGAAGTTAGTTTAGAGTCCCCGGGACTGAAAAATATCAACCAAAATCCGACAAATCAACCAAAGTTGCTGAAAATCACCATGTACGTAAGAGTTTATGGTACTCTTACCGTTTTAAATTAAAGTGGGGCTATATTTCGGCCTAGAAGCCCCACACCTAGCGTCCGCTTCGTTTACCTCTGTCGTTTTCACTTAATAATACGGCAATCAGGAGTTAGTTTAGAGTCCCCGGGACTGAAAAATATCCCCCTCGTCCCCGCAAATCCAGCCAAAGATGCTCAAAAATCACCATTCGCGTAAGGCTGTCTCGGCTACTCTTTTAATCTTAAAATGAAGTGGGGCTATATTTCGGCCTAGAAGCTCGACACCTAGCTTGCGCTTCTTTAACCTGTGTTCATTTCAGCAAAAAATAAAGACATCAGGGTTTAGTTTAGAGATTCCGGCACTGGAAAATATCCCCCAATTTCCGGAAAATCGAGCCGAAGTTGATCAAAATCACGATGCGCGTAAGGCGGTCTCGGCTACTCTTTCAGTCTTGAAGTGAAGTGGGGCTACATTGCTGCCCAAGAGCTTGAAAGTGAGCGTTTAAAAAGTTTTGCTCTGTCTATTTCACTGCAAACGAAGGCCATCAGGAGTTAATTTAGTGTTTCCGGGAGTAGAAAATATCCCCCAACTTCCTGGCAATCGAGCCGAGGTTGGTTAAAATCACCATGCCCGTAAGGCCGTCTCGGCTACTCTTTCAGTCTTAAAGTGAAGTGGGGCAATATTTCGGCCCAGAAGCTCTAAAGTGAGTGTTTAAAAAGGTTTTGCTGTGTCAATTTCACTGCAAACCAAAGCCATCAGGAATTAGTTTAGAGACCCAGGGAGTGGAAAATATCCCCCAAATTCCGGGAAATTTAGCCGAAGCTGGTCAAAATCACCATGTGCGTAAGGCGGTCTCGGCTAATCTTTCAGTCTTAAAGTGCAGTGGGGCTATATTTCTGCCCAGAAGCTCGAAAGTGACCGCTCAAAAGGTCTTCCTGTGTCAATTTCACTGCAAACAAAGGCGAGCAGAAGTTAGCTTAGAGTCCCAGGGACTGGGAAATATCCTGTAAGTGCGGGAAAATGGGGACAAAGGTTGTCAAAATGAAGATACGCCTAAGGCCGTCTCGGCTATTCGTTGAGTCTTAAAGTGAAGTGAGGCTCTACTTCGGCCCAGAAGGTCCAAAGTGAGCGTTCAAAAAAAATTGCTGTGTCCATTTCACTGCAAACCAAGGCAATCAGGAGATAGTTTAGAGTCCCCGAGACTTGAATATATCCCCTAAGTTCCGGGAAATCGAGCCAAAGTTTGTCAAATTCACGATGCGCGTAAGACGGACTCGTCTACTATTTCAATCTTAAAGTAGAGTGGGGCTATATTTGGGCCCTGAAGCTCGAAGGTGAGCGTTGAAAATGTTTTCCTATGTCCATTTCAATGCAAACCAAGGCCATCAGGAGTTAGTTTAGAGTCCCCGGGACTAAAAAAATATGCCCCAAGTTGCGGGAAATCGAGCCGAAGTTGGTCAAAATCACGATGCGCGTAAGGCGCTCTCGCTAACTCTTTCAGTCTTTAAGTGAAGTGTGGCTATATTTGGGCCAAGAAGCTCGAAAGTGAACGTTCAAAAAGTTTTGCTGTGTCCATTTCAATGCGAACCAAGGCCAGCAGGAGTTACTTTAGAGTCCGCGGGACCAAAAAAATATTCTTCAAGTTCCGGGAAACCGAGCCGAAGTTGGTCAAAATCACGATGCGCGTAAGGCGGCCTCGGCTACTCTTTTAGTCTTAAAGTAAAGTGGGGCTATATCTCGTCCCAGAAGCTCGAAAATGAGCGTTCAAAAAGCCTTGCTGTGTCCAGTTTACTGCAGACCAAGGACGTTGGGGGTCAGTTTAGAGTCCCCGGGAATGGAAAATATCCCCCAAGTTCCGGCAAATTTAGCTGAAGTTGGTCAAAATCACGACGCGGGTACGCGGTCTCGGCTACTCTTTCGGTCTTAAAGTGAAGTGGGGTAATATTTCGCCCCAGAAGCTCGAAACTGAGTGTTTAAAAAGTTTTGCTGTGTCAATTTCACTGCAAACCAAGGCCATCAGGAGTTAGTATAGAGACCCAGGGAGTGGAAAGTATCCCCCAAATTCCGGGAAATTTAGCCTAAGTTTGTTAAAATTACCATGGGCGTAAGACGGTTTTTTCTAATCTTTCAGTCTTTAAGTGAGTGGGGCTATATTTCGCCCCAGAAGCTCGAAAGTGAGCGTTCAAAAAGTTTTCCCTTGTCAAGTTCACTTCAGAAGCTCGAAGATGAGCGTTCAAAAAGTTTTGCTGTGTCCATTTCATTGCAAACCAAGGCCATCAGGAATAAGTTTAGAGTCCACAGAACTGGAAAATATTCCCTAAGTTCCGGCCAATCGAGCCGAAGTTGGTCAATATCACGATGCGCGTAAGGCGGACTCGGCTCATCTTTCACTGCTCAAGTGAAGTGGGGCTATATTTCGGCCCAGAAGCTCGAAACTCTGCTTTCAAAAACTTTTGCTGTTTCAATTTCACTGCAAAACAAGGTCATCAGGACTTAGTTTATAGTCCCCGGGACTAGAAAATATCCCCCAAGTCCCGGGAAATCAAGCCGAAGATGGTCAAAATCACGATGCGCGTAAAGCGGTCTCGGCAACTCTTTAAGTCTTAAAGTGAAGTGGGGTTATATTTCGGCCCAGAAGGTCCAAAGTGAACGTTCAAAGAGTTTTGCTGTGTCCATTTCACTGCAAAGCAAGGCCATCAGGAGTTAGTTTAGAGTCCCCGGGACTGGAAAATATCCCCCAAGTTCCGGAAAATCAAGCCAAAGTTGGTCAAAATCACGATGCGCGTAAGACGGTCTCGGCTACTCTTTCAGGCTTAAAGTGAAGTGGGGCTATATTCGGCTCAGAAGCTTGAAGGTGAGCGTTTAAAATGTTTTGCTCTGTCCATTTCAATGCAAACCAAGGCGATCGGGAGTTAGTTTACAGTCCCTGGGGCTGAAAAATATCCCACAAGTTCCCGCAAATTGAGCCAAAGTTGCTCAAAATCACGATGCGCGTAAGGCCGTTTCGTCTATTTTTTCAGTCTGAAAATGAAGTGGGGCTATATTTCGACCTAGAAGCTCGGCACCGAGCGTGCGCTAATTTAATCTGTGTCGATTTCACTGAAAACTAAGGCAATCAGGAGTTAGTTTAGAGGTCCCAGAGCTGGAAACTATCCCCCAACTTCCGGGAAATCGAGCCATAAAGGCTCAAAATCACGATGCACGTGAGGCGGTGTCGTCTACTCTTTCAGCCTTAAAATGAAATGGGCTATATTTCGGCCCAAAGGCTCGAAACTGAGCGCTCAAAAAGTTTTCCTGTGTCCATTTCACTTCAAACCAAGGCCAAGAGGAAATACGTTAGAGTACCCGGGACTGTAAAATATCCCCCAAGTTCCGGGAAATCAAGCGGAAGTTGGTCAAAATCACGATGCGCGCAAGGCGGTCTCGGCTACTCTTTCAGTTTTAAAGTGAAGTGGGGCTATAGTTCGGCCAAGAAGCTCGAAAGTGTGCGTTCAAAAAGTTTTGCTCTGTCCCTTTCACTGGAAACCAAGGCAATCAGGAGTTAGTTTAGAGCCCTTGGGACTAGAAAATATTTCCCAAGTTCCGCCTGATCGAGCCGAAGTTGCTCAAAGTCACGATGCGCGTAAGGCGCTCTCGGTTAGTCTTTCAGTCTCAAAGTGAAGTTGGGCTATAGTTCGGTCAAGAAGCTCGAAAGTGTGCGTTCAAAAAGTTTTGCTCTGTCCCTTTCACTGGAAACCAAGGCCGTCAGGAGTTAGTTTAGAGTCCCCGGGACTGGAAAATATTCTCCAGGAAAGTTCCAGGAAATCGCGCCGAAGTTGTTCAAAATCATCATGCGCATAACGGGCTCTCGGCTATTCTTTCAGTCTTAAATTTAAGTAGGGCTATATTTCGGCCCTGAAGCTCGAAGGTAAGCGTTCAGAATGTTTTGCTGTGTTCATTAAATTGGAAACCAAGGTCATCGGGAGTTAGTTTAGCGTCCCCGGGACTTTAAATTATTCGCCAACTTCCGAGAAATCGAGCAAAAGCGGCCCAAAATCACCATGCGCGTAAGGCGGTCTCGGCTACTCTTTCAGTCTTAAAATTAAGGGGGGCTATATTTCGACCTAGAAGCTCGAGACCGGGCGTGCGCTAATTTTACCTGTGTCCATTTCACTGACATCTTAGGCGATCAGGTGTTAGTTTAGAGTCCTTGGGACTGGAAAATATTTCCCAAATTCTGGCAGATCGAGCCAAAGTTGCTCAAAATCACGATGCGCGTCAGGCGGTCTCGGCTACTCTTTCAGTCTTAAAATGAAGTGGGGCTATATTTCGGCCGAGAAGCTCGACACCGAGCGTGCGCTCCTTTTGCCTGTGTACATATCACTGAAAACTAAGTTCATCATGAGTTAGCATAGAGTCCTCGGGACTGGAAAATATTGCCCGAATTCCGGCAAATCGAGCCAAAGATGCTCAAAATCAAGATGCGAGTAAGGCGGTCTCGGCTACCCTTTCACTCTGAAAATGAAGTGGGGCCATATTTCGGTTCTACAAGCTTGACACCGAGCGTGCGCTCCTTTTGCCTGTGTCCTTTTCACTAAGAACTAAGTCCATCAGGAGATAGTTTAGAGTCCTCGAGACTGGAAACTATCCTCCAAGTTTCGGCAAATTGAGCCATAGTTTCTTAAAATTACGATAAGCGTACGGTAGTTTCGTTTACTCCTTCAGTCTTAAAATGAAGTGGGGCTTTATTTCGACCTAGAAGCTCGAGAGGGAGCGTGCGCTCCTGTTACCTGTGACCATTTTACTGAAAACTAAGGTTATCAGGAGTTAGCTTAGAGTCCCCGGGACTGGAAAATATCCCCCAAGTTTTGGCAGATCGAGCCATAGTGGCTAAAAATTTGGATGCGCTTAAGGCGGTTTCGTCTACCCTTTCAGTCTTAAAATAAAGTGGGGCTACATTTCGGTCTACAACCTGGAAACCTAGCGTGCGCTCCTTTTACCTGTTTCCATTTCACTGAAGAACAAGGCAATCAGGAGTGTAGTTTAGAGCTACCGGGACTGGAAAATATCCCCCAAAGCCCGAGAAATCAAGCCGAAGTTGGACAAATTTACCATGCGCGTAAGGCGGTCTCGGCTACTCTTTCAGTCTTAAAGTGAAGTGGGGCTATATTTCGGCCCAGAAGCTCGAAAGTGAACGTTCAAAAAGTTTGGCTGTGTCCATTTCACTGAAAACCAAGGCCATCAGGAATTAGTTTAGAGTGCCCGGGACTGGGAATTATTTCCCAAGTTCCGGGAAGTCGAGCCGAAGTAACCCAAAATCACGATGCGGGTAAAGCAATCTCAGCTACTCTTTCAGTCTTAAAGTGAAGTAGGGCTATGCTTCGGCCCAGAAGCTCGAAAGTGAGCGTTCAAAAAGTTATCCTGTGTCCATTTCACTGCAAACCAAAGCCATCAGGAGTTAGTTTAGAGTCCCCGGAACTGGAAAATATCCCCCAAGGTCCGCGAAATCGAGACGAAGTTGGTCGAAATCACGATGCGCGTAAAGCGGTGTCGCCTACTCTTTCAGTCTTAAAGTGAAGTAGGACTATATTTCGGTCCAGAAGCTCGAAAGTGAGCGTCCAAAAAGTTTTGCTCTGTCAATTTAACTGAAAACCAAGGCCATCGTGAGTTTGTTTAGAGTCCCCGGGACTGAAAAATATCCCTTAAGTTCCGGAAACTCGAGCCGAACTTGGTCAAAATCACAATGCGCCTAATGCGGTCTCGGCTACTCTTTCAGTTTTAAAGTGAAGTAGGGCTATATTTCTCCCCAGAATTTCGAAAGTATGCGTTCAAAAAAATTGGCTGTGTCCATTTCACTGGAAACCAAGGCAATCAGCAATTACTTTAGAGTCCTTGGGACTGGAATGTATCCCCGAAGTTTCGGGAAATCTAGCCGAAGTTAGTCAAAACCACGATGCGCGTAAGACGGTCTCGGCTACTCTTTCAGTCTTAAAGTGAAGTGGGGCTATATTTCGGCTCAGAAGCTCGAAGGGGAGCGTTCAAAAAGTTTTGCTCTCTCCATTTCAATGCAAACCAAGGCAATCAGGAGTTACTTTAGAGTCCCCGGTACCAGAAAATATCCCCCATTTCCCGGGAAATCGAGCCAAAGTTGGTCACAATCACGATAAGCGTAAGGCGCTCTTGGCTACTCTTTCATTCTTAAAGTGAACTGGGACAATATTTCCGCCCAGAAGCTTGAAAGTGAGCGTTCAGAAAGTTTTGCTGTGTCCATTTCACTCCAAAGCAAGGCCATCAGGAGTTACTTTAGAGTCCGCGGGACTGTAAAATATCCCCCAAGTTCCGGGAAATCGAGCCGAAGTTGCTCAAAATTACGATGCGCGTAAGCCGATCTCGGCTACTCTTTCAATCTTAAAGTAAAGTGGAGCTATATTTCGGCCCAGAAGCTCGAAAGTGAGCGTTCAAAAGGTTTTGCTGTGTCCATTTTACTGCAGACCAAGGACGTCGGGGGCCAGTTTAGAGTCCCGGGGAATGGAAAATATTCCCCAAGTTCCGGCAAATTTAGCCAAAGTTGGTCAAAATCACGACGCGCGTACGGCGGTCGCGGCTACTCTTTCAGTCTTAAAGTGAAGTGGGGCTATATTTCGGCCCAGAAGCTCGAAACTGAGTGTTTAAAATGTTTTGCTGTGTCAATTTCACTGCAAACCAAGTCCATCAGGAGTTAGTTTAGAGACCCAGGGAGTCGAAAATATCCCCCAAATTCCGGGACATTTAGCCGAAGTTTGTCAAAATCACCAGGTCGTAAGGCGGTCTTGGCTAATCTTTCAGTCTTAAAGTGAAGTGGGGCTATATTTCGCCCCAGATGCTCGAAAGTGAGCGTTCAAAACGTTTTGCTCTGTCAGTTTCAATGCAAAGCAAGGCGATCAGGAGGTAGTTTAGAGTCCCCGGGACTGGAAAATATTCCCCAAGTTGCGGGATATCGATCCGATGGTTGTCAAAATCACGATGTGCGAAACGTGATCTCGGCTATTGTTTCAGTCTTAAAGTGAAGTGGGGCTATATTTCGGCCCAGAAGCTCGAAAGTGACCGTTTAAAAAGTTACGCTTTCTGCATTTAACTGCAAACAAAGGCCATCAGGAGTTAGTTTAAAGTCCCCCGGACTGGAAAATATCCGCCAAGTTCCGGGAAATCGAGCTGAAGTTGGTCAAAATCGCCATGCCTGTAAGGGGGTCTCGGCCACTCTTTCAGTCTTAAAGTGAAGTGGGGCTATATTTCGGCCCAGAAGCTGCAAAGTGATCGTTAAAAAAGTTATGCTCTGTGCATTTCAATGCAAACCAAGGCTATCAGGAGTTAGTTTAGAGACCCAGGGAGTCGAAAATACCCTCCAAATTCCGGGACATTTAGCCGAAGTTTGTCAAAATCACCAGGGCGTAAGGCGGTCTTGGCTAATCTCTCAGTCTTAAAGTGAAGTGGGGCTATATTTCGCCCCAGATGCTCGAAAGTGAGCGTTCAAAACGTTTTGCTCTGTCAGTTTCAATGCAAAGCAAGGCGATCAGGAGGTAGTTTAGAGTCCCTGGGACTGGAAAATATTCCCCAAGTTGCGGGATATCGATCCGATGGTTGTCAAAATCACGATGTGCGAAACGTGATCTCGGCTATTGTTTCAGTCTTAAAGTGAAGTGGGGCTATATTTCGGCCCAGAAGCTCGAAAGTGACCGTTTAAAAAGTTACGCTTTCTGCATTTAACTGCAAACAAAGGCCATCAGGAGTTAGTTTAAAGTCCCCCGGACTGGAAAATATCCGCCAAGTTCCGGGAAATCGAGCTGAAGTTGGTCAAAATCGCCATGCCTGTAAGGCGGTCGCCGCTACTCTTTCAGTCTTAACGTGAAGTGGGGCTATATTTCGGCCCAGAAGCTGCAAAGTGATCGTTAAAAAAGTTATGCTCTGTGCATTTCACTGCACACCAAGGCTATCAGGAGTTAGTTTAGAGTCCCCCGGACTGGAAAATATCCCCCAAGTTCCGGGAAATCGAGCTGAACTTGGTCAAAATCACGATGCGCGTAAGGCGGTCGCGGCTACTATTTCAGGGTTAAAGTGAAGTGGGCTTCTATTTAAGCCCACAAGCTAGAAGGTGAGTGTTAAAAAAGTTCTGCTCTGTCCATTTCTTTGAAAACCAAGGCCATAAAGAGTTAATTTAGAGCTCGCGGGACTCGAATATATCCGCCAAGCTCTGGGAAATCGACCCGAAGTTGGTCAAAATCACGATTCGCGCAAGACGGTTTCGGCTACTCTTTCAGTCTTAAAGTAAAGTGGGCTATATTTCGGGTCAGAAGCTCGAAAGATAGCGTTCAAAAAGTTTCGCTGTGTCTATTTCAATGGAAACCAACACGATCAGGAGTTAGTTTAGAGTCTCCGGGACTGGAAAATATCCCCCCAAATTCCGGGAAATCGAGCCGAAGTTGCTCAAAATCGCGATGCGCGCAAGGCGGTCTCAGCTATTCTTTCAGTCTTAAAGTGAAGCTGGGCTATATTTTAGGCCAGAAGCTCGAAGATAAGCGTTCAAAAGGTTTTGCTGTGTCCATTTCACTGCAAACCAAGGTCATCAGGAATAAGTTTAGAGTCCACAGAACTGGAAAATATTCCCTAATTTCCGGCAAATCGAGCCGAAGTTTGTCAAAATCACGATGCGCGTAAGGCGAACTCGGCTCATCTTTGACTCTTCAAGTGAAGTGGGGCTATATTTCGGCCTAGAAGCTCGAAACTTTACTTTCAAAAAGTTTGGTTGTTTCAATTTCACTGCAAACCAAGGCCATCTGGACTTAGTTTAGAATCCCCGGGACTAGAAAATATCCCCCAAGTCCCGCGAAATCAAGCCGAAGATGGTCAAAATCACCATGCGCGTAAGGCGGTCTCGGCTACTCTTTAAGTCTTAAAGTGAAGTGGGGCTATGTTTCGGCCCAGAAGCTCGAAAGGAAGCGTTCAAAAAGTTTTCCTGTGTCCATTTCACTGCAAACCCAGGCCATCAGGAGTTAGTTTAGAGTCCCCGGGACTGGAATATATCCCCCAAGTTCCGGGAAATCGAGCCAAATTTGGTCAAAATCACCATGCGCGTAAGCCGGTCTCGGCTACTCTATCAGTCTTAAAGTAAAGTTGGGCTATATTTTGTTCCAGAAACTCACAAGTGAGCGTTGAAAAAGTTCTGCTAAGTCCACTTCACTGCAAACCACGACAATGAGGAGTTAGCTTAGAAATCCCGGGACTGGAAAATATCCTCGAAGTTGCGGGAAATGGAGCCGAAGTTGGTGAAAATCACGATGCGCGGAAGGCGTTCTTTGCTACTCTTTCCGTCTTAAAGTGAAGTGGGGCTATATTTCGGCCTAGAAGCTCGACGCCGAGCGAGCGCTCCTTTTATCTCTGTCCATTTTAGTAAAAATTAAGGCCATCAGAAGTTAGTTTAGTGTCCCCGAGACTGTAAAATATCAACCAAAATCCGACAAATCAACCAAAGTTGCTGAAAATCACCATGTGCGTAAGAGTTTATGGTACTCTTACCGTTTTAAATTAAAGTGGGGCTATATTTCGGCCTAGAAGCTCCACACCTAGCGTCCGCTTCGTTTACCTCTGTCCTTTTCACTTAGTAATACGGTAATCAGGAGTTAGTTTAGAGTCCCCGGGACTGAAAAATATCCCCCTAGTCCCCGCAAACCCAGCCAATGATGCTCAAAAATCATCATTCGCGTAAGGCGGTCTCTGCTACTCTTTTAGTCTTAAAATGAAGTGGGACTATATTTCGGCCTAGAAGCTCGACACCTAGCTTGCGCTTCTTTAACCTGTGTTCATTTCAGCAAAAAATAAAGACATCAGGGTTTAGTTTAGAGATTCCGGCACTGGAAAATATCCCCCAATTTCCGGAAAATCGAGCCGAAGTTGATCAAAATCACGATGCGCGTAAGGCGGTCTCGGCTACTCTTTCAGTCTTGAAGTGAAGTGGGGCTACATTGCTGCCCAAGAGCTTGAAAGTGAGCGTTTAAAAAGTTTTGCTCTGTCTATTTCACTGTAAACGAAGGCCATCAGGAGTTAATTTAGAGTTTCCGGGAGTAAAAAATATCCCCCAACTTCCTGGCAATCGAGCCGAGGTTGGTTAAAATCACTATGCCCGTAAGGCGGTCTCGGCTACTCTTTCAGTCTTTAAGTGAAGTGGGGCAATATTTCGGCCCAGAAGCTCTAAAGTGAGTGTTTAAAAAGGTTTTGCTGTGTCAATTTCACTGCAAACCAAAGCCATCAGGAATTAGTTTAGAGACCCAGGGAGTGGAAAATATCCCCCAAATTCCGGGAAATTTAGCCGAAGTTGGTCAAAATCACCATGTGCGTAAGGCGGTCTCGGCTAATCTTTCAGTCTTAAAGTGCAGTGGGGCTATATTTCTGCCCAGAAGCTCGAAAGTGACCGCTCAAAAGGTCTTCCTGTGTCCATTTCACTGCAAACAAAGGCGAGCAGAAGTTAGCTTAGAGTCCCAGGGACTGGAAAATATCCTGTAAGTGCGGGAAAATGGGGACAAAGGTTGTCAAAATGAAGATACGCGTAAGGCCGTCTCGGCTATTCGTTGAGTCTTAAAGTGACGTGAGGCTCTACTTCGGCCCAGAAGGTCCAAAGTGAGCGTTCAAAAAAAATTGCTGTGTCCATTTCACTGCAAACCAAGGCAATCAGGAGATAGTTTAGAGTCCCCGAGACTTGAATATATCCCCTAAGTTCCGGGAAATCGAGCCAAACTTTGTCAAACTCACGATGCGCGTAAGACGGACTCGGCTACTCTTTCAATCTTAAAGTAGAGTGGGGCTATATTTGGGCCCAGAAGCTCGAAGGTGAGCGTTCAAAATGTTTTCCTCTATCCATTTCAATACAAACCAAGGCAATCAGGGGTTAGTTTATAGTCCTCGGGACTGGAAAATACTTCCCAAGTTCCTACAAATCGATCCGAAGTTGGTCAAAATCACGATGCGCGTAAGGCGGTCTCGGCTACTCTTTCAGTCTTAAAGTGAAGTGTGGCTATATTTCGGCAAAGAAGGTAGAAAGTGAGCGTTGAAAAAGTTATGCTGTGTCCAATTCACTTCAAAGTAAGGTAATCAGGTGTTAGTTTAGAGTCCGCCGGATTTGAAAATATCCCCCAAGTTCCGGGAAATCGAGCCTAAGCTGGTCAAAATCACGATGCGCGTAAGGCGGTCTCGGCTACTCTTTAAGTCTTAAAGTGAAGTGGGGCTATATTTGGGCCCAGAAGCTCGAAGGTGAGCGTTCAAAATGTTTTCCTATGTCCATTTCAATACGAACCAAGGCCATCAGGAGTTAGTTTAGAGTCCCCGGGACTAAAAAAATATCCCCCAAGTTGCGGGAAATCGAGCCGAAGTTGGTCAAAATCACGATGCGTAAGGCGGTCTCGCTAACTCTTTCAGTCTTTAAGTGAAGTGGGGCCAAGAAGCTCGAAAGTGAACGTTCAAAAAGTTTTGCTGTGTCCATTTCAATGCGAACCAAGGCCATCAGGAGTTACTTTAGAGTCCGCGGGACTAAAAAATATTCCCCAAGTTCCGGGAAATTTAGCCGAAGTTGGTCAAAATCACGACGCGCGTACGCGGTCTCGGCTACTCTTTCAGTCTTAATGTGAAGTGGGGGAATATTTCGCCCCAGAACCTCGAAACTGAGTGTTTAAAAAGTTTTGCTGTGTCAATTTCACTGCAAACCAAGGCCATCAGGAGTTAGTATAGAGACCCAGGGAGTGGAAAATATCCCCCAAATTCCGGAAAATGTAGCCTAAGTTTGTCAAAACGACCATGGGCGTAAGACGGTCTTGGCTAATCTTTCAGTCTCAAAGTGAAGTGGGCCTATATTTCGCTCCAGAAGCTCGAAAGTGAGCGTTGAAAAAGTTTTCCCTTGTCAAGTTCACTTCTAACCAAGGTGATCAGGAGTTAGTTTAGGGTCCCCAGGACTGGAAAATATCCCCCAAGTTCCGGGATATCGATCCGAAGTTGGTCAAAATCACGATTCGCGAAACGCGGGTCGGCTATTGTTGCAGTCTTAAAGTGAGGTGGGGCTATATTTCAGCCCAGAAGCTCGAAAGTGACCGTTTAAAAACCTACGCTTCGTGCATTGAACTGCAAAAAAAGGCCATCAGGAGTTATGTTAAAGTCCCCCGGACTGCAAAATATCCGCCAAGTTCCGGGAAATCGAGCTGAATATGGTCAAAATCACGATGTCTGTAAGGCGGTCTGGGCTATTCTTTCAGTCTTCAAGTGAAGTGGGGCTATATTTTGGCGCAGAAGCTCGAAGATGAGCGTTCAAAAAGTTTTGCTGTGTCCATTTCATTGCAAACCAAGGCAATCAGGAATTAGTTTAGAGTCCACAGAACTGGAAAATATTCCCTAATTTCCGGCCAATCAAGCCGAAGTTGGTCGAAATCACGATGCGCGGAAGGCAAACTCGGCTCATCTTTCACTCCTCAAGTGAAGTGGGGCTATATTTCGGCCCAGAAGCTCGAAACTCTGCTTTCAAAAACTGTTGCTGTTTCAATTTCACTGCAAAACAAGGTCATCAGGACTTAGTTTATAGTCGCCGGGACTAGAAAATATCCCCCAAGTCCCGGGAAATCAAGCCGAAGATGGTCAAAATCACGATGCGCGTAAAGCGGTCTCGGCAACTCTTTAAGTCTTAAAGTGAAGTGGGGTTATATTTCGGTGCAGAAGGTCCAAAGTGAACGTTCAAAAAGTTTTGCTGTGTCCATTTCACTGCAAAGCAAGGCCATCAGGAGTTAGTTTAGAGTCCCCGGGACTGGAAAATATCCCCCAAGTTCCGGAAAATCAAGCCAAAGTTGGTGAAAATCACGATGCGCGTAAGACGGTCTCGGCTACTCTTTCAGGGTTAAAGTGAAGTGGGGCTATATTCGGCTCAGAAGCTTGAAGGTGAGCGTTTAAAATGTTTTGCTCTGTCCATTTCAATGCAAACCAAGGCGATCGGGAGTTAGTTTAAGGTCCCTGGGACTGAAAAATATCCCACAAGTTCCGGCAAATTGAGCCAAAGTTGCTCAAAATCACGATGCGCGTAAGGCCGTTTCGTCTATTTTTTCAGTCTGAAAATGAAGTGGGGCTATATTTCGACCTAGAAGCTCGGCACCGAGCGTGCGCTAATTTAATCTGTGTCGATTTCACTGAAAACTAAGGCAATCAGGAGTTAGTTTAGAGCTCCCAAAGCTGGAAACTATCCCCCAAGTCCCGGGAAATCAAGCCATAGAGGCTCAAAATCACGATGCGCGTAAGTGCGGTCTCGTCTACTCTTTCAGCCTTAAAATGAAATGGGCTATATTTCGGCCCAAAGGCTCGAAAGTGAGCGTTCAAAAAGTTTTCCTGTGTCCATTTCACTGCAAACCAAGGCCAAGAGGAAATACGTTAGAGTACCCGGGACTGTAAAATATCCCCCAAGTTCCGGGAAATCAAGCGGAAGTTGGTCAAAATCACGTTCCGCGCATGGCGGTCTCGGCTACTCTTTCAGTTTTAAAGTGAAGTGGGGCTATATTTCGACCCAGCAGCCCGAAAGTGAGCGTTCAAAAAGTTTTCCTGTGTCCATTGCTCGGCCAACCAAGGCAATCAGGAGTTAGTTTAGAGTCCCCGGGACTGGAAAATATCCCCCCAGTTCCGGGAAATGGAGCCGAACGTGGTCAAAATCACGATGCGCTCAAGACGGTCTCGGCTTCTCTTTAAGTCTTAAAGTGAAGTGGGGCTATGTGTTGGCCCAGAAGCTTTAAAGTGAGCGTTGAAAAAGTTTTGCCGTTTCCATTTTACTGCAAACCAAGGCAATCAGGAGTTAGTTTAGAGTCCCCGGGACTGGAAAATATCCCCCCAGTTCCGGGAAATGGAGCCGAACGTGGTCAACATCACGATGCGCTCAAGACGGTCTCGGCTTCTCTTTAAGTCTTAAAGTGAAGTGGGGCTATGTGTTGGCCCAGAAGCTGTAAAGTGAGCGTTGAAAAAGTTTTGCCGTTTCCATTTCACTGCAAACCAAGGATATCGGGAGTTAGTTTAAAGTTCCCGGGTCTGGAAAATATCCCCCAAGTTCTGGGAAATCGAGGCGTAGTTTGTCAAAATCACGATTCGCATGAGGCGCTCTCGGCTACTCTTTCAGTCTTAAAGTGAAGTGTGGCTATATTTTGGCCCAGAAGCTAGCACAAGAGCGGTAAAAAAATTTTCCTGTGTCCATTTCACTCCAAACCAAGGCCGTCGGGAATTAGTTTAGAGTCCCCGGGAGTGGAAAATATTCTCCAAGTTCCAGGAAATCGCGCCGAAGTTGATTAAAATCACCATGCGCGTAACGGGCTCTCGGCTATTCTTTCAGTCTTAAATTTAAGTAGGGCTATATTTCGGCCCTGAAGCTCGAAGGTGAGCGTTCAGAATGTTTTGCTGTGTTCATTAAACTGCAAACCAAGGTCATCGGGAGTTAGTTTAGCGTCCCCAGGACTTTAAATTATTCGCCAACTTCCGGAAAATCGAGCAAAAGCGGCCCAAAATCACCATGCGCGTAAGGCGGTCTCGGCTACTCTTTCAGTCTTAAAATTAAGGGGGCTATATTTCGACCTAGAAGCTCGAGACCGGGAGTGCGCTAATTTTACCTGTGTCCATTTCATTGACATCTTAGGCGATCAGGTGTTAGTTTAGAGTCCTTGGGACTGGAAAATATTTCCCAAATTCTGGCAGATCGAGCCAAAGTTGCTCAAAATCACGATGCGCGTCAGGCGGTCTCGGCTACTCTTTCAGTCTTAAAATGAAGTGGGGCTATATTTCGGCCGAGAAGCTCGACACCGAGCGTGCGCTCCTTTTGCCTGTGTACATATCACTGAAAACTAAGTTCATCATGAGTTAGCATAGAGTCCTCGGGACTGGAAAATATTGCCCGAATTCCGGCAAATCGAGCCAAAGATGCTCAAAATCAAGATGCGAGTAAGGCGGTCTCGGCCACCCTTTCACTCTGAAAATGAAGTGGGGCCATATTTCGGTTCTACAAGCTTGACACCGAGCGTGCGCTCCTTTTGCCTGTGTCCTTTTCACTAAGAACTAAGTCCATCAGGAGATAGTTTAGAGTCCTCGAGACTGGAAACTATCCTCCAAGTTTCGGCAAATTGAGCCATAGTTTCTTAAAATTACGATAAGCGTACGGCAGTTTCGTTTACTCTTTCAGTCTTAAGGTGAAATGGGGCTTTATTTCGACCTAGACGCTCGACAGGGAGCGTGGGCTCCTGTTACCTGTGACCATTTTACTGAAAACTAAGGTTATCAGGAGTTAGCTTAGAGTCCCTGGGACTAGAAAATATCCCCCAAGTTTTGGCAGATCGAGCCATAGTGACTACAGTTCGGTCTACAACCTGGAAACCTAGCGTGGGCTCCTTTTACCTGTGTCCATTTTACTAAAAACCAAGGCATTCAGGAGTTAGTTTAGAGCTTCCGGGACTGGAAAATTTCCCCGAAACCCCGAGAAATCAAGCCGAAGTTGGACAAATTTACCATGCGCGTAAGGCGGTCTCGGCTACTCTTTCAGTCTTAACGTGAAGTGGGGCTATATTTCGGCCCAGAAGCTCGAAAGTGAACGTTCAAAAAGTTTGGCTGTGTCCATTTCACTGAAAACCAAGGCCATCAGGAATTAGTTTAGAGTGCCCGGGACTGGGAATTATTTCCCAAGTTCCGGGAAATCGAGCCGAAGTAACCCAAAATCACGATGCGCGTAAGGCAATCTCAGCTACTCTTTCAGTCTTAAAGTGAAGTAGGGCTATGCTCCGGCCCAGAAGCTCGAAAGTGAGCGTTCAAAAAGTTATCCTGTGTCCATTTCACTGCAAACCAAAGCCATCAGGAGTTAGTTTAGAGTCTCCGGAGCTGGAAAATATCCCCCAAGGTCCGCGAAATCGAGACGAGGTTGGTCAAAATCACGATGCGCCTAAGGCGGTCTCGGCTACTCTTTCAGTCTTAAAGTGAAGTAGGGCTATATTTCGGTCCAGAAGCTTGAAAGTGAACGTTCAAAAAGTTTTGCTCTCTCAATTTAACTGAAAACCAAGGCCATCGTGAGTTAGTTTAGAGTCCCCGGAACTGAAAAATATCCCTTAAGTTCCGGAAACTCGAGCCGAACTTGGTCAAAATCACGATGCGCCTAAGGCGGTCTCGGCTACTCATACAGTTTAAAAGTGAAGTGGGTCTATATTTCTCCCCAGAATTTCGAAAGTATGCGTTCAAAAAAATTGTCTGTGTCCATTTCTCTGCAAACCAAGGCCATCAGCTATTACTTTAGAGTCCTTGGGACTGGAATATATCCCCGAAGTTTCGGGAAATCTAGCCGAAGTTGGTCAAAACCACGATGCGCGTAAGACGGTCTCGGCTACTCTTTCAGTCTTAAAGTGAAGTGGGGCTATATTTCGGCTCAGAAGCTCGAAGGGGAGCGTTCAAAAAGTTTTGCTCTCTCCATTTCAATGCAAACCAAGGCAATCAGGAGTTACTTTAGAGTCCCCGGTACCGGAAAATATCCCCCATTTCCCGGGAAATCGAGCCAAAGTTGGTCACAATCACGATAAGCGTAATTCGCTCTCGGCTACTCTTTCATTCTTAAAGTGAACTGGCGCGATATTTTCGCCTAGAAGCATGAAAGTGAGCGTTCAGAAAGTTTTGCTGTGTCTATTTCACTCCAAAGCAAGGCCATCAGGAGTTACTTTAGAGTCCGCGGGACTGTAAAATATCCCCCAAGTTCCGGGAAATCGAGCCGAAGTTGCTCAAAATTACGATGCGCGTAAGCCGGTCTCGGCTACTCTTTCAAACTTAAAGTGAACTGGGGCAATATTTTCGCCTAGAAGCTTGAAAGTGAGCGTTCAGAAAGTTTTGCTGTGTCCATTTCACTCCAAAGCAAGGCCATCAGGAGTTACTTTAGAGTCCGCGGGACTGTAAAATATCCCCCAAGTTCCGGGAAATCGATCCGAAGTTCGTCAAAATCACGATGCGCGAAACGCGATCTCGGCTATTGTTTCAGTCTTAAAGTGAAGTGGGGCTATATTTCGGCCCAGAAGCTCGAAAGTGACCGTTTTAAAAGTTACGCTTTGTGCATTTAACTGCAAACAAAGGCCATCAGGAGTTAGTTTAAAGTGCCCCGCACTGGAAAATATCATCCAAGTTCCGGGAAATCGAGCTGAAGTTGGTCAAAATCATGGTGCCTGTAAGGCGGTCTCCGCTAGTCTTTCAGTCTTATAGTGAAGTGGGGCTATATTTCGGCCCAGAAGATGCAAAGTGATCGTTAAAAAAGTTATGCTCTGTGCATTTCACTTCAAACCAAGGCCATCAGGAGTTAGTTTAGAGTCCCCCGGACTGGAAAAAACCCCCAAGTTCCGGGAAATCGAGCTGAACTTGGTCAAAATCACGATGCGCGTAAGGCGGTCTCGGCTACTATTTCAGGGTTAAAGTGAAGTGGGCTTCTATTTAAGCCCACAAGCTAGAAGGTGAGTGTTAAAAAAGTTCTGCTCTGTCCATTTCTCCGAAAACCAAGGCCATAAGGAGTTAATTTAGAGCTCGCGGGACTCGAATATATCCGCCAAGCTCCGGGGAATCGACCGGAAGTTGGTCAAAATCACGATTCGCGCAAGACGGTTTCGCCTACTCTTTTAGTCTTAAAGTAAAGTGGGCTATATTTCGGGCCAGAAGCTCGAAAGATAGCGTTCAAAAAGTTTCGCTGTGTCTATTTCAATGGAAACCAAGACGATCAGGAGTTAGTTTAGAGTCTCCGGGACTGGAAAATATCCCCCAAATTCCGGGAAATGGAGCCGAAGTTGGTCAAAATCACGATGCGCGCAAGGCGGTCTCAGCTATTCTTTCAGTCTTAAAGTGAAGTTGGGGTATATTTTAGGCCAGAAGCTCGAAGATAAGCGTTGAAAAAGTTTTCCTGGGTCAATTTCACTGCAAACCAAGGCCAGCAGTAATTAGTTTAGAGACCCAGGGAGTGGAAAATAGCTCCCAAATTGCGGGAAATTTAGCCGAAGTTGGTCAAAATCACCATGTGCGTAACGCGGGCTCGGCTAATCTTTCAGTCTTAAAGTGAAGTGGGGCTATATTTCTGCCCAGAAGCTCGAAAGTGACCGTTCAAAAGGTCTTCGTGTGTCCATTTCACTGCAAACAAAGGCGAGCAGAAGTTAGGTTAGAGTCCCAGGGACTGGAAAATATCCTGTAAGTGCGGGAAAATGGGGACAAAGGTTGTCAAAATGAAGATACGCGTAAGTCCGTCTCGGCTATTCGTTGAGTCTTAAAGTGAAGTGAGGCTCTACTTCGGCCCAGAAGGTCCAAAGTGAGCGTTCAAAAAAAATTGCTGTGTCCATTTCACTGCAAACCAAGGCAATCAGGGGATAGTTTAGAGTCCCCGAGACTTGAATATATCCCCTAAGTTCCGGGAAATCGAGCCAAACTTTGTCAAACTCACGATGCGCGTAAGACGGACTCGGCTACTCTTTCAATCTTAAAGTAGAGTGGGGCTATATTTGGGCCCAGAAGCTCGAAGGTGAGCGTTCAAAATGTTTTCCTCTATCCATTTCAATACAAACCAAGGCGATCAGGGGTTAGTTTAGAGTCCTCGGCACTGGAAAATACCCCCCAAGTTTCTAGAAATCGATCCGAAGTTGGTCAAAATCACGATCGCGTAAGGCGGTCTCGGCTACTCTTTCAGTCTTAAAGTGAAGTGTGGCTATATTTCGGCAAAGAAGGTCGAAAGAGAGCGTTGAAAAAGTTATGCCGTGTGCAATTCACTGCAAAGTAAGGTAATCAGGTGTTAGTTTAGAGTCCGCCGGATTTGAAAATATCCCCCAAGTTTCGGGAAATCGAGGCTAAGCTGGTCAAAATCACGATGCGCGTAAGGCGGTCTCGGCTACTCTTAAAGTCTTAAAGTGAAGTGGGCTATATTTGGGCCCAGAAGCTTGAAGGTGAGCGTTCAAAATGTGTTCCTATGTCCATTTCAATGCAAACCAAGGCCATCTGGAGTTACTTTAGAGTCCCCGGGACTAAAAAAATATCCCCCAAGTTGCGGGAAAACGAGCCGAAGTTGGTCAAAACCATGATTTGCGTAAGACGCTCTCGCTTACTCTTTCAGTCTTTAAGTGAAGTGGGGCTATATTTGGGCCAAGAAGCTCGAAAGTGAACGTTCAAAAAGTTTTGCTGTGTCCATTTCAATACGAACCAAGGCCATCAGGAGTTACTTTAGAGTCCGCGGAACTAAAAAATATTCCCCAAGTTCCGGGAAACCGAGCCGACGTTGGTCAAAATCACGATGCGCGTAAGGCGGGCTCGGCTACTCTTTTAGTCTTAAAGTAAAGTGGGGCTATATCTCGTCCCAGAAGCTCGAAAATGAGCGTTCAAAAAGCCTTGCTGTGTCCAGTTTACTGGAGACCAAGGACGTCGGGGGTCAGTTTAGAGTCCCCGGGAATGGAAAATATCCCACAAGTTCCGGCAAATTTAGCCGAAGTTGGTCAAAATCACGACGCGCGTACGCGGTCTCGGCTACTCTTTCAGTCTTAAAGTGAAGTGGGGCAATATTTCGCCCCAGAAGCTCGCAACTGAGTGTTTAAAAAGTTTTGCTGTGCCAATTTCACTGCAAACCAAGGACATCAGGACTTAGTATAGAGACCCAAGGAGTGGAAAATATCCGCGAAATTGCGGAAACTTTAGCCTAAGTTTGTCAAAATCACCATGGGCGTAAGACCGTCTTGGCTAATCTTTCAGTCTCAAAGTGAAGTGGGCCTATATTTCGCTCCAGAAGCTCGAAAGTGAGCGTTCAAAAAGTTTTCCCTTGTCAAGTTCACTTCAAACCAAGAAGATCAGGAGTTAGTTTAGGGTCCCCAGGACTGGAAAATATCCCCCAAGTTCCGGGATATCGATCCGAAGTTGGTCAAAATCACGATTCGCGAAACGCGGGTCGGCTATTGTTGCAGTCTTAAAGTGAAGTGGGGCTATATTTCAGCCCAGAAGCTCGAAAGTGACCGTTTAAAAACTTACGCTTCGTAAATTTAACTGCAAAAAAAGGCCATCAGGAGTTATTTTAAAGTCCCCCGGACTGCAAAATATCCGCCAAGTTCCGGGAAATCGAGCTGAACTTGGTCAAAATCACGATGTCTGTAAGGCGGTCTCGGCTATTCTTTCAGTCTTCAAGTGAAGTGGGGCTATATTTTGGCGCAGAAGCTCGAAGATGAGCGTTCAAAAAGTTTTGCTGTGTCCATTTCATTGCAAACCAAGGCCATCAGGAATTAGTTTAGAGTCCACAGAACTGGAAAATATTCCCTAATTTCCGGCCAATCCAGCCGAAGTTGGTCAAAATCACAATGCGCGTAATGCGGACTCGGCTCATCTTTCACTCCTCAACTGAAGTAGGTCTATATTTCGGCCCAGAAGCTCGAAACTCTGCTTTCAAAAACTTTTGCTGTTTCAATTTCACTGCAAAACAAGGTCATCAGGACTTAGTTTATATTCCCCGGGACTAGAAAATATCCCCCAAGTCCCGGGAAATCAAGCCGAAGATGGTCAAAATCACGTTGCGCGCATGGCGGTCTCGGCTACTCTTTCAGTTTTAAAGTGAAGTGGGGCTATATTTCGACCCAGCAGCTCGAAAGTGAGCGTCCAAAAATTTTTCGTGTGTCCATTGCTCGGCCAACCAAGGCAATCAGGAGTTAGTTTAGAGTCCCCGGGACTGGAAAATATCCCCCCAGTTCCGGGAAATGGGGCCGAACTTGGTCAAAATCACGATGCGCTTAAGACGGTCTCGGCTACTCTTTAAGTCTTAAAGTGAAGTGGGGCTATGTGTTGGCCCAGAAGCTGTAAAGTGAGCGTTGAAAAAGTTTTGCCGTTTCCATTTCACTGCAAACCAAGGATATCGGGAGTTAGTTTAAAGTTCCCGGGTCTGGAAAATATCCCCCAAGTTCTGGGAAATCGAGGCGTAGTTTGTCAAAATCACGATTCGCATGAGGCGCTCTCGGCTACTCTTTCAGTCTTAAAGTGAAGTGTGGCTATATTTTGGCCCAGAAGCTAGCACAAGAGCGGTAAAAAAATTTTCCTGTGTCCATTTCACTCCAAACCAAGGCCGTCGGGAATTAGTTTAGAGTCCCCGGGAGTGGAAAATATTCTCCAAGTTCCAGGAAATCGCGCCGAAGTTGATTAAAATCACCATGCGCGTAACGGGCTCTCGGCTATTCTTTCAGTCTTAAATTTAAGTAGGGCTATATTTCGGCCCTGAAGCTCGAAGGTGAGCGTTCAGAATGTTTTGCTGTGTTCATTAAACTGCAAACCAAGGTCATCGGGAGTTAGTTTAGCGTCCCCAGGACTTTAAATTATTCGCCAACTTCCGGAAAATCGAGCAAAAGCGGCCCAAAATCACCATGCGCGTAAGGCGGTCTCGGCTACTCTTTCAGTCTTAAAATTAAGGGGGCTATATTTCGACCTAGAAGCTCGAGACCGGGAGTGCGCTAATTTTACCTGTGTCCATTTCATTGACATCTTAGGCGATCAGGTGTTAGTTTAGAGTCCTTGGGACTGGAAAATATTTCCCAAATTCTGGCAGATCGAGCCAAAGTTGCTCAAAATCACGATGCGCGTCAGGCGGTCTCGGCTACTCTTTCAGTCTTAAAATGAAGTGGGGCTATATTTCGGCCGAGAAGCTCGACACCGAGCGTGCGCTCCTTTTGCCTGTGTACATATCACTGAAAACTAAGTTCATCATGAGTTAGCATAGAGTCCTCGGGACTGGAAAATATTGCCCGAATTCCGGCAAATCGAGCCAAAGATGCTCAAAATCAAGATGCGAGTAAGGCGGTCTCGGCTACCCTTTCACTCTGAAAATGAAGTGGGGCCATATTTCGGTTCTACAAGCTTGACACCGAGCGTGCGCTCCTTTTGCCTGTGTCCTTTTCACTAAGAACTAAGTCCATCAGGAGATAGTTTAGAGTCCTCGAGACTGGAAACTATCCTCCAAGTTTCGGCAAATTGAGCCATAGTTTCTTAAAATTACGATAAGCGTACGGCAGTTTCGTTTACTCTTTCAGTCTTAAAATGAAGTGGGGGTTTATTTCGAGGTAGAAGCTCGACAGGGAACGTGCGCTCCTGTTACCTGTGACCATTTTACTGAAAACTAAGGCTATCAGGAGTTAGCTTAGAGTTCCCGGGACTGGAAAATATCCCCCAAGTTTTGGCAGATCGAGCCAGAGTGGCTAAAAATTTGGATGCGCTTAAGGCGGTTTCGTCTACCCTTTCAGTCTTAAAATAAAGTGGGGCTACATTTCGGCCTACAACCTGGAAACCTAGCGTGCGCTCCTTTTACCTGTGTCCATTTCACTGAAAACCAAGGCAATCAGGAGTGTAGTTTAGAGCTTCCGGGACTGGAAAATATCCCCTAAAGCCCTAGAAATCAGGCCGAAGTTGCAGAAATTTACCATGCGCGTAAGGCAGTCTCGGCTACTCTTTCAGTCTTAAAGTGAAGTGGGGCTATATTTCGGCCCAGAAGCTCGAAAGTGAGCGTTGAAAAAGTTTTGCTCTCTCCATTTCAATGCAAACCAAGGGAATCAGGAGTTTCTTTAGAGTCCCCCGTACTGGAAAATATTCCCCATTTCCCGGGAAATCGAGCCTAAGTTGGTCAAAATTACGATGCGCGTAAGGCGGTCTCGGCTATTCTTTCATTCTTAAAGTGAACTCGGGCTATATTTCGGCCCAGAAGCTTGAAAGTGAAAGTTCAAAAAGCTTTCCTGTGTCCATTTCACCGTAAACCAAGCCACATCAGGAGATAGTTTACAGTCTCCGGGAAATCAAAATATCCCCCAAGTTCCGGAAATGGAGCCGAAGTTTTTCAAAATCACGATGCGCGTAAAGCAGTCTCGGCTACTCTTTTAGTCTTAAAGTGACGTGGCTGTATATTTCGGCCCAGAAGCTCGAAAGTGAGCGTTCAAAAAGTTATGCTGTGCCCATTTCACTACAAAGCAAGGCCCTCAGGAAGTAGTTTACAGTCCCCGGAACTGGAAAATATTCCCCAAGTTCCGCGAAATCGAGACGAAGTTGGTCAAAATAACGATTCGCGTAAGGCGGTCTCGGCTACTCTTTCAGTCTTAAAGTGAAGTAGGGCTATATTTCGGTCCAGAAGCTCGAAAGTGAGCGTTCAAAAAGTTTTCCTCTCTGAATTTCACTGAAAGCCAAGGCCATCATGAGTTAGTTTAGAGTCCCCGGGAGTGGGAAATATCTTTTAAGTTCTGGCAACCCAAGCCGAAGTTGCTCAAAATCACGATGCGCCGAAGGCGGCCTCGGCTACTCTTTCAGTCTTAAAGTGAAGTAGGGCTATATTTCGGTCCAGAAGCTCGAAAGTGAGCGTTCAAAAGTTTTTCCTCTCTGAATTTCACTGAAAACCAAGGCCATCATGAGTTAGTTTAGAGTCCCCGGGACTGGGAAATATCTTTTAAGTTCTGGCAACCCAAGCCGAAGTTGCTCAAAATCACGATGCGCCTAAGGCGGCCTCGGCTACTATTTCAGTCTTAAAGTGAAGTGGGGCTTTATTTCGGCCCAGAAGCTCCAAAGAGAGCGCTGCAAAAAATTTGCTGTGTCCATTTCACTGCAAACCAAGAGCATCAGGAGTTAGTTTAGAGTCCCCGGGACTGCAATATATTTCCCAAGTTCCGGAAAATCGAGAAGACGTTGGTCAAAATCACGATGCGCGCAAGACGGTCTTGGCTAGTCTTTCAGTCTTAAAGTGAAGTGGGGGTATATTTCGGCCCAGAAGCTCAAAAGTGAGCGTTCAAAAAGTTTTGCTGTATCCATTTCAATGCAAACGAAGGTCATCAGGGGTTACTTAAGAGTACTCGGGACTGGAAAATATCCTCCAACTTCTGGGAAATTTAGGCGAAGCTGGTCAAAA
Source organism: Orbicella franksi (assembly GCF_964199315.1). Lineage (NCBI taxonomy): Eukaryota > Metazoa > Cnidaria > Anthozoa > Scleractinia > Merulinidae > Orbicella > Orbicella franksi. The sequence goes on from NC_138155.1 coordinate 1,075,359, forward strand.
TCACGGTGCGCGTTAGGCGGTCTCCCTTACTGTTTCAGTCTTAAAGTGAAGTGAGGCTTTATTCCTGCCCAGGAGCTTGAAAGTGAGCGTTGAAAAAGTTTCCCTGTGTTTATTTCACTCCAAACCAAAGCCATCAGGAGCTAGTTTAGAGTCCCCGGGAGTGGAAAATATCCCCCAACTTCCGGGAAATGGAGCCGAAGTTGGTCAACATCACGATTTGCGTAAGGTAGTCTCGGCTACTCTTTCAGACTTAAAGTGAAGTGGGGCTATATTTCGGGCCAGAAGCCCGAAAATGAGTGTTCAAAAAGCTTTGCTGTGTTCATTTCACTGCAAACCAAGGCCATCGGGAGTTAGTTTAGAGTCCCCGGGACAAGAAAATATGCCCCAAGGTCCGGGAAATTGGGCCGAGGTTGGTCAAAATCACGATGCCCCTAAAGTGGTCTCGGCTACTCTTTCTGTCTTAAAGTGAAGTGGGGCTATATTTCGGGCCAGAAGCCCGAAAGTGAGCGTTCAAAAAGTTTTGCTGTGGTCATTTCACTGCAAACCAAGCCCATCAGGGGTTAGCTTAGAGTCTCCGGGACTGGAAAATATTGCCCAACTTCCGGAGAATCGAGCCGAAGTTGTTCAAAATCACGATGCGCGAAATGCGGTATCGGCTACTGTTCCAGTCTTAAAGTGAAGTGAGGCTATATTTCGGGCCAGAAGCCCGAAAGTGAGCGTTCAAAAAGTTTTGCTGTGTTCATTTCACTGCAAACCAAAGCCATCAGAAGTTAGTTTAGCGTCTCCGGGACAAGAAAATATGCCCCAATGTCCGGGAAATTGAGCCGAGGTTTGTCAAAATCACGATGCCCCCAAAGTGGTCTCGGTTACTCTTTCTGTCTTAAAGTGAAGTGGGGCTATATTTCTGTCCAGAAGCCCGAAAGTGAGCGTTCAAAAAGTTTTGCTGTGTCCATTTCACTGCAAACCAAGGCCATCAGGGGTTAGTTTAGAGTCCCCGGGACTGAAAAATATTGCCCAACTTCCGGAGAATCGAGCCGAAGTTGATGAAAATCACGATGCGCGAAATGCGGTATCGGCTACTCTTTCACACTTAAAGTGAAGTGGGGCTATATTTCGGGCCAGAAGCCCGAAAGTGAGCGTTCAAAAAGTTTTGCTGTGTTCATTTCACTGCAAACCAAGGTCATCAGCAGTTAGTTTAGCGTCCCCGGGACAAGAAAATATGCCCCAATGTCCGGGAAATTGAGCCGAGGTTGGTCAAAATCACGATGCTCCTAAAGTGGTCTCGGCTACTCTTTCTGTCTTAAAGTGAAATAGGGCTATATTTCGGGCCAGAAGCCCCAAAGTGAGCGTTCAAAAAGTTTTCCTGTGTCCATTTCACTGCAAACCAAGGCCATCAGTGGTTAGTTTAGGGTCCGCAGGACTGGAAAATATTCCCCAAGTTCCAAGAAAGCGAGCCGAAGTTGATGAAAATCACGATGCGCGAAATGCGGTCTCGGCTACTGTTTCAGTCTTGAAGTAAAGTGTGGCTATATTTCGGCCCACAAGCTCAAAAGTGAGCGTTCCAAAAATTTTTGCTGTGTCCATTTCACTGCAAAACAAGGCCATCAGGACTTAGTTTAGCGTCCAAGGGACTGGAAAATGTTCCCCAAGTTCCGGGAGATCCACCCGAAGTTTGTCAAAATCACAATGCGCGTAAGGTGGTCTCGGTTACTCTTTAAGTCTTAAAGTAAAGTGGGGCTTTATTTCGGCCAGGAAGCTCGAAGGTGAGCGTTCAAAAAGTTTTGCTCTGTCCATTTCACTGCAAACAAAGACAATCAGGAGTTAGTTTAGAATTCCTGCGACTGGAAAATATCCCCCAAGTTCCGGAATATCGACCCGACGTTTGTCAAACTCACGATGCGAGCAAGGCGGTCTCGGCTACTCTTTCAGTCTTAAGTGAAGTGGGGCTATATTTCGGCCCAGAATCTCGAAAGTGTGCGTTCAAAAACTTGTGCTATGTCCATTTCAATGCAAACCAAGGCCATCAGGAGTTAGTTTAGAGTCCCCGGGACTGGAAAATATCCCCCAAGTCCCGGGAATTGGGGCCGAAGTTGATCAAATTCATGATGCGCGTAGCGTGGTCTCGGCTACTGTTTCAGTCTTAAAGTCAAGTGTGCCTATATTTCGGCCCACAAGCTCGAAAGTGAGCGTTCAAAAAGTTTTGCTGTGTCCATTTCACTTCAAAACAAGGCCATCAGGACTTAGTTTAGCGTCAAAGAGACTGGAGAATATACCCCAAGTTCCGGGAAATCGATTCGAAGTTCCTCAAAATTACGATATACGTAAGGCGGTTTCGGCTACTCTTTCAGTCTTAAAGTAAAGTCGGGCTATATTTCTGTCCAGAAGCTCGAAAGTGAGCGTTCAAAAAGTTTTGCTGTGGGCATTTCACTGCAAACCAAAGCTATCAAAAGTTAGTTTAGGGTCCCCGGGACCGGAAAATATTCCCCAAGTTCTGGGAAAGCGAGCCGAAGTTGATCAAAATCACAATGCGCGAAATGCGGTCTCGGCTACTGTTTCAGTCTTCAAGTAAATTGTGGCTATATTTCGGCCCACAAGCTCGAAAGTGAGCGTTCAAAAAGTTTTGCTGTGTCCATTTCAATGCAAAGCAAGGCCATCCGGAGTTAGTTTAGAGTGCCCGGGACTGGAAAATATCCCCCAAGTTCCGAGAAATCGATCCGAAAATGGTGAAAATCAGGATGCGCGTAAGGTGATCTCGACTACTCTTTCAGTCTTAAAGTGAAGTGGGGTTATATTTCGGGCCAGAAGCTCCAAAGTGGGCGTTCAAAAAGTTTTGCTGTGCGCATTTCAGTGCAAACCAAGGCCATCCAAAGTTAGTTTAGAGTCCCCCGGACTGGAAAATATCCCAAAAGTTGCGTGAAATCGAGTGAACTTGGTCTAACTCACGATGCGCGTGAGGCGGTCTCGGCTACTATTTCAGTCTGAAAGTGAAGTGGGATTCTATTTCGGCCCAGAAGCTACAAAGAGAGTGTTCAAAAAGCTTTCCTTTGTCCATTTCATTGAAAACCAAGGCCATCAGTAGTTAGTTTAGAGCCCGCGAAAATGGAAAATATGCCCCAAGTTCCGGGAAACCGACCCGAAGTTGGTCAAAATCACGATTTGCGCAAGACGGTCTCGGCTACTCTTTCAGTCTTAAAGTAAAGTGGGGCTATATGTCGGTCCAGAAGCTCGAGAGTGAGAGTTCAAAAAGTTTCGCTGTGTCCATTTCACTCAAAACCAAGACAATCAGGAGTTAGGTTACACACCCCGGGACTAGAAAATATCCCCCCAAGTCCCGGCAAATCGAGCCGAAGTTGGTCAAAATCACGGTGCACTTAAGGCGGTGTCGGCTACTCCTTCAGTCTTAAAGTGAAGTGGGGCTCTATTTCGGCCCACAAGCTCAAAACTCAAATAAAATAACTGTGTCTATTTCACTGCAAACCAAGGCTATCAGGAGTTAGTTTAGAGTCCCCGGGAGTGGAATGTATTTCCCAAGTTCCGGAAAATCGAGAAGACGTTGGTCAAAATTACGATGCGCGTAAGACGGTCTCGGCTTCTCTTTCAGTCTTAAAGTGAAGTGGGGCAATATTTCGGCCCAGAAGCTCGAAAGTGAGTGTTTAAAAAGTTTTGCTCTGTCACTTTCAGTGCAAACCAAGGCCATCAGAAGCCAGTTTAGAGTCCCCGGGACTGGAAAATTTCCCCCAAGTCCCGGGAAATCGAGCCGAAGTTGATCAAATTCATGATGCGCGTAACGTGGTCTCGGCTACTGTGTCAGTCCTAAAGTGAAGTGTGGCTATATTTCGCTCACAAGCTAGAAAGTGAGCGTTCAAAAAGTTTTGTTGTGTCCATTTTACTTCAAAACAAGTCAATCAGGACTTAGTTTAGCGTCCAAGAGACTGCAAAATATCCCCCAAGTTCCGGGAAATCCATTCGAAGTTCGTCAAAATTACGATGCGCGTCAGGCGGTCTCATCTACTCTTTCAGTCCTAAAGTAAAGTGGGGCTATATTTCTGCCCAGAAGCTCCAAAGTTGTGCTCTGTCCATTTCACTGAAAACCAAGGCCATCAGGAGTTACTTTAGAGTCCCTTTGACTGGAGTTAGAGTCCCTTTTCACGATTCGCTCAAGACGGTCTCGCCTACTCTTTCAGTCTTAAAGTAAAATGGGGCTCTATTTCGGCCGAGAAGCTCGACAGTGAGCGTTCAAAAACTTTCGCTGTGTCCATTTCACTGCAAACCAAGACAAGCAGGAGTTAGTTGAGAGTCCCCGGGACTGGAACATATCCCCCAAGTTCCGGGAAATCAACCCGAAGTTTGTCAAAATCACGATGCGCGTAAGGCGGTCTCGGCTACTCTTACAGTGTTAAAGTAATGGGCGGCTATATTTTGGCCAAGAAGCTCGAAATTGAGCGTTCAAAAAGTTTTGCTGGGTCCATTTTACTGCAAAACAAGGCCATCAGAAATTAGTTTAGAGTCCTCAGAACTGGAATATATCCCCTTAGTTCCGGCAAATCAAGCCGAAGTTGGTGAAAATCACGATGCACGTAAGGCGGTCTCAGGTACTCTTTCAGTCTTCAAGTGAAGTGGGGTTCTATTTCGGTCCAGAAGCTCGAAAGTATGCGTTCAAAAACTTTTTCTGTTTCCGTTTCACTGCAAACCAAGACCAGCACGAGTTAGTTTAGAGTCCCCGGGACTTTAAAATATTTCTCAAGTTCCGGGAAATCGAGCTGAAGTTGATCAAAATCACGATGCCCGAAACGTGGTCTCGGCTACTGTTTCAGTCTTAAAGTGAAGTATCGCTATATTTCGGCCCACAAGCTCGAAAGTGAGCGTTCAAAAAGCTTTGCTGTGTCCATTTCACTGCAACACAACGCCATCGGCACCTAGTTTAGCGTCCAAGGGACTGGAAAATATCCCCCAAGTTCCGGGAAATCCACTCGAAGTTTGTCAAAATCACGATGCGCGTAAGGCGGTCTCGGCTACTTTTTCAGTATTAAAGTAAAGTGGGCTATATTTCGGCCCAGAAGCTTGAAGGTGAGCGTTCAAAAAGTTTTGCTGTCTTCATTTCACTGCAAACCAAGGCCATCAAGAGTTAGTTTAGAGTCCCTGGGACTGGAAAATATCCCCCGAGTTCCGGAATATCGACCCGAAGTTCGTCAAAATCACGATGCGCGCACGCCGGTCTCGGCTACTCTTTAAGTCGTAAGTGATGTGGGACTATATTTCGGCCTAGAAGCTCGAAAGTGTGCGTTCAAAAACTTGTGCTGTGTGAATTTCACTGCAAACCATGGCCATCAGGAGTTAGTTTAGAGTCCCGGGGACTGGAAAATATTCCCCAAGTTCCAGGAAAGCGAGCAGAAGTTGATCAAAATCACGATGCGCGTAACGCGGTCTCGGCTACTGTTTCAGTCTTAAAGTGAAGTGTGGCTATATTTAGGCCCACAAGCTCGAAATTGAGCGTTCAAAAAGTTTTGCTGTGTCCATTTCGCTGCAAACCAAGGCCATCAGGAGTTAGTTTAGAGTGCCCGGAACTGGAAAATATTCTCCAAGTTCCAGGAAATGGCGCCGTAATTGATGAAAATTACGATGCGCGTAACGGGCTCTCGGCTATTCTTTCAGTCTTAAATTTAAGTAGGGCTATATTTCGGCCCTGAAGCTCGAAGGTGAGCGTTCAGAATGTTTTGCTGTGTTTATTAAACTGCAAACCAAGGTCATCGGGAGTTAGTTTAGCGTCCCCGGGACTTTAAATTATTCGCCAACTTCCGGGAAATCGAGCAAAAGTGGCCCAAAATCACCATGCGCGTAAGGCGGTCTCGGCTACTCTTTCAGTCTTAAAATTAAGGGGGGCTATATTTTGACCTAGAGGCTCGAGACCGGGCGTGCGCTAATTTTACCTGTGTCCATTTCACTGACATCTTAGGCCATCAGGAGTTAGTTTAGAGTCCTTGGGACTGGAAAATATTTCCCAAATTCTGGCAGATCGATCCAAAGTTGCTCAAAATCACGATGCGGGTAAGGCTGTCTCGGCTACTCTTTCAGTCTTAAAATAAAGTGGGGCTATATTTCGACCGAAAAGCTCAACACCGAGTGTGCGCTCCTTTTGCCTGTGTACATATGACTGAACACTAAGTTCATCAGGAGTTAGCATAGAGTCCTCGGGACTGGAAAATATTGCCCGAATTCCGGCAAATCGAGCCAAACATGCTCAAAATCACGATGCGCGTAAGGCGGTCTCGGCTACTCGTTTACTCCGAAAATGAAGTGGGGCTATATTTCGGTTCTACAAGCTCGATACCGAGCGTGCTCTCCTTTTACCTGTGTCCATTTCACTAAGAACTAAGTCCATCAGCAGATAGTTTAGAATCCTCGAGACTGGAAGCTATCCTCCAAGTTTCGGCAAATTGAGCCATACTTTCTTAAAATTACGATAAGTGTACGGCAGTTTCGTTTACTCTTTCAGTCTTAAAATTAACTGGGGCTACATTTCGGCCTAGAAGCTCGACACCGAGCGTGCGCTCCTGTTACCTGTGACCATTTTACTGAAAACTAAGGCCATCAAGAGTTAGGGTAGAGTAACCGAGACTGGAAAATATCCCCCAAGTTTTGGCAGATCGAGCCATAGTGGCTAAAAATTTCGATGCGCTTAAGGCGGTTTCGTGTACACTTTCAGTGTTAAAATAAAGTGGGGCTATATTTCGGCCTACAACCTGGAAACCTAGCGTGCGCCCCTTTTACCTGTGTCCATTTTACTAAATACCAAGGCATTCAGGAGTTAGCTTAGAGCTTCCGGGACTGGAAAATATCCCCCAAGTCCCAGGAAATCAAGCCGAAGTTCGACAAAATTACCATGCGCGTAAGGCGGTCCCGGCTACTCTTTCAGTCTTACAGTGAAGTGGGGCTATATTTCGGCCCAGAAGCTCGAAAGTGAACGTTCAAAAAGTTTGGCTGTGTCCATTTCACTGAAAACCAAGGCCATCAGAAATTACTTTAGAGTGCCCGGGACTGGGAATTATCTCCCAAGTTGCGGGAAATCGAGCCGAAGTAGTCCAAAATCACGATGCGCGTAAGGCGGTCTCGACTAGTCTTTCAGTCTTAAAGTGAAGTAGGGCTATGCTTCGGCCCAGAAGCTCAAACGTGAGCCTTAAAAAAGTTGTGCTGTGTCCATTTCACTGCAAACCAAGGCAATCAGGAGTTAGTTCAGAGTCCCCGGTACCGGAAAATATCCCCCATTTCCCGGGAAATCGAACCAAAGTTGGTCAAAATCACCATGCGCGTAAGGCGGTCCCGGTTACTCTTTCATTCTTAAAGTGAACTGGGGCAATATTTCCGCCCAGAAGCTCGAAAGTGAGCGTTCAAAAAGTTGTGCTGTGTCCATTTCACTCCAGAGCAAGGCCATCAGGAGTTACTTTAGAGTTTGCGCTCAAAAACTTGTGCTGTGTCAATTTCACTGCAAACCATGGCCATCAGGAGTTAGTTTAGAGTCCCCGGGACTGGAAATATTTCCCCAAGTTCCAGGAAAGCGAGCAGAAGTTGATCAAAATCACGATGCGCGTAACGCGGTGGCGGGTACTGTTTCAGTCTTAAAGTGAAGTGTGGCTATATTTAGGCCCAGAAGCTCGAAATTGAGCGTTCAAAAAGTTTTGCTGTGTCCATTTCACTGGAAACCAAGGCGATCAGGAGTTAGTTTAGAGTCCCCGGGACTGGAAAATATCCCCCTATTTGCGGGAAATCGAGCCACAGTATCCCAAAATCACCATGCACGTAAGACAATATTTCGGCCCAGAAGCTCGAAACTGAGTGTTTAAAAAGTTTTGCTGTGTCCATTTCACTGCAAAACAAGGCCATCACGACTTAGTTTAGCGTCCAAAGGACTGGAAATATCCCCAAGTTAAGGGAAATCGACCCGAAGGTAGTCAAAATCACGATGCTCTTAAGGGGGTCTCGGCTACTCTTTCAGTCTTAAGATAAAGTGGGCTTGGATTTAACTCCAGAAGCTCGAAAGTAAGGGTTCAAAAATTTTTGTCTCTATTTCACTCACATCTTAGACAATCAGGAGTGAGTTTAGAGACTTTGGGACTGGAAAATATCTCCCAAGTTTCGCCAGATCCAGCCGAAGATCCTCAAAATCACAATGCGCGTAAGGCGCTCCCGCCTACTCTTTCAGTCTTAAAAAGAAGTAGGGCTATATTTCGGCCAGCAAGCTCGAAAGTGCGCGTTCAAAAAGTGTTGCTGTGTCCATTTCACTGGAAACCAGGGCGATCAGGAGTTAGTTTCGAGTCCCGGGGACTGGAAAATATCCCCCTATTTGCGGGAAATCGTGCCAAAGTATCCCAAAATCACGATGCGCGTAAGGCGGTCTCGGCTACTCTTTCAGTCTTAAAGTTAAGTGGGGCTATATTTCGAGACATAAGCTCGAAAGTGAGCGTTCAAAAAGTTTTCCTGTGTCCATTTAACTGCAAACTAAGGCCATCGGAAGTTAGTTTAGCTTCCCCGGGAATTGAAAATATTCGCCAACTTCCGGGAGATCGAGCCGAAGTTGGTGAAAATGACGATGGGTGTAAGGCGGTCTCGGCTACTCTTTCACTCTTAAAGTGAAGTGGAGCTACATTTCGGCCCAGAAGCTCAAAAGTGAGCGTTCAAAAAGTTTTGCTGTGTCCATTTTACTGCAGACTAAGGACGTCGGGGGTCAGTGTAGAGTACCCGGGACTGGAAAATATCCCCCAAGTTCCGGGAAATTTGACCGAAGTCGGTCAAAATCACGACCCGCGTACGGCGGTCTCGGCTACTCTTTCAGTCTTAAAGTTAAGTGGGGCTATTTTTCGACACATAAGCTCGAAAGTGAGCGTTCAAAAAGTTTTGCTGTGTCCATTTAACTGCAAACTAAGGCCATCGGAAGTTAATTTAGCTTCCCCGGGAATTGAAAATATTCGCCAACTTCCGGCAAATCGAACGGAAGTTGGTCAAAATTATGATGCGCGTAAGACGGTCTCGGCTACTCTTTCAGTCTTAAAGTCAAGTGGGGCTATATTTCGGCCCAGAAGCTCGAGAGTGACCCTTTAAAAACTTACGCTTTGTGCATTTAACTGCAAACCAAGGCAATCAGGAGTTAGTTTAAAGTCTCCCGGACTGGAAAATATCCCCCAAGTGCCGGGAAATCGAGCTGAACTTGGTCAAAATCACGATGGTCGTAAGGCGGTCTCGGCTACTATTTCAGTCTTAAAGTGAAGTACGGTTGTATTTCGGCCCAGGAGCTCGAAACTGAGCATTGAAAAAGTTTTCCTGGGTTCATTTCACTGCAAACCAAGGCCATCAGGAGTTAGTTTAGACTCCTCGGGACTGGAAAATATCGCCCAAGTTCGGGGAAATCGAGCCCAATTTTGTCAAAATCACGATGCGCGTAAGGCGGTCTCGGCTACTCTTTCATTCTTAAAGTGAAGTGGGGCTATATTTCATCCCAGAAGCTCGAAAATAAGCGTTCAAAAAGTGTTACTGCGTTCATTTCACTGCAAACCAAGGCCATCAGGAGTTAGTTTAGAGTCCCCGGGACTTGAAAATATCGCCAAAATTCTAGAAAATCGAGCGGAAGTTAATCAAAATCACGATGCGCGTAAGGCGGTCTCGCCTACTCTTTCACTCTTAAAGTGAAGTGGGGCTATATTTCATCCCAGAAGCTCGAAAATAAGCGTTCAAAAAGTGTTACTGCGTTCATTTCACTGCAAACCAAGGCCATCAGGAGTTAGTTTAGACTCCTCGGGACTGGAAAATATCGCCCAAGTTCGGGGAAATCGAGCCCAATTTTGTCAAAATCACGATGCGCGTAAGGCGGTCTCGGCTACTCTTTCATTCTTAAAGTGAACTGGGGCTATATTTCGGCCCAGAAGCTAAAAAGTGAAAGTTCAAAAAGTTTTGCTGTGTTCATTTCACTGCAAACCAAGGCCATCAGGAGTTAGTTTAGACTCCTCGGGACTGGAAAATATCGCCCAAGTTCGGGGAAATCGAGCCCAATTTTGTCAAAATCACGATGCGCGTAAGGCGGTCTCGGCTACTCTTTCATTCTTAAAGTGAACTAGGGCTATATTTCGGCCCAGAAGCCAAAAAGTGAAAGTTCAAAAACTTTTGCTGTGTTCATTTCACTGCAAACCAAGGCCATCAGGAGTTAGTTTAGACTCCTCGGGACTGGAAAATATGGCCCAAGTTCGGGGAAATCGAGCCCAATTTTGTCAAAATCACGATGCGCATAAGGCGGTCTCGGCTACTCTTTCATTCTTAAAGTGAACTGGGGCTATATTTCGGCCCAGAAGCTAGAAAGTGAAAGTTCAAAAACTTTTGCTATGTCCATTTCACCGCAAACCAAGCCACATCAGCAGATTGTTTACAGTGTCCGGGACATCAAAATATCCCCCAAGTCCCGTGAAATCGAGCCGAAGTTTCTCAAAATCACGATGCGCGTAAAGCAGTCTCGGCTACTCTTTTAGTCTTAAAGTGACGTGGCTGTATATTTCGGCCCAGAAGCTCGAAAGTGAGCGTTCAAAAAGTTATGCTGTGCCCATTTCACTGCAAAGCAAGGCCCTCAGGAAGTAGTTTACAGTCCCCGGAACTGGAAAACATCCCCCAAGTTCCGCGAAATCGAGACGAAGTTGGTCAAAATAACGATTCGCGTAAGGCGGTCTCGGCTACTATTTCAGTCTTAAAGTGAAGTAGGGCTATATTTCGGTCCAGAAGCTCGAAAGTGAGCGTTCAAAAAGTTTTCCTCTCTGAATTTCACTGAAAACCAAGGCCATCATGAGTTAGTTTAGAGTCCCCGGGACTGGAAAATATCTTTTAAGTTCTGGCAACTCAAGCCGAAGTTGTTCAAAATCACGATGCGCCTAAGGCGGCCTCGGCTACTATTTCAGTCTTAAAGTGACGTGGGGCTCTATTTCGGCCCAGAAGCTCCAAAGTGAGCGGTGCAAAAAATTTGCTGTGTCCATTTCACTGCAAACCAAGGCCACCAGGAGTTAGTTTAGAGTCCCGGGACTGCAATATATTTCCTAAGTTCCGGAAAATGGAGAAGACGTTGGTCAAAATCACGATGCGAACAAGACGGTCTTGGCTAGTCTGTCAGTCTTAAAGTGAAGTGGGGGTATATTTCGGCCCAGAAGCTCAAAAGTGAGCTTCAAAAGGTTTTGCTGTATCCATTTCAATGCAAACGAAGGCCATCAGGGGTTACTTAAGAGTCTTCGGGACTAGAAAATATCCCCCAAGTTCAGGGAAATTTAGCCGAAAATGGTCAAAATCACGGTGCGCGTTAGTGGGTCACGCTTATTGTTTCAGTCTTAAAGTGAAGTGAGGCTTTAGTCCTGCCCAGGAGCTTGAAAGTGAGGGTTCAAAAAGTTTCCCTGTGTTTATTTCACTGCAAACCAAAGCCATCAGGAGCTAGTTTAGAGTCCCCGGGACTGGAAAATATCCCCCAACTTCCGGGAAATCGAGCCGAAGTTGGTCAAAATCACGATTTGCGTAAGGTAGTCTCGGCTGCTCTTTCAGTCTTAAAGTGAAGTGGGGCTATATTTTGGGCCAGAAGCCCGAAAGTAAGCGTTCAAAAAGTTTTTCTGTGTTCATTTCACTGCAAACCAAGGCCATCAGGACTTAGTTTAGCGTCCCCGGGACAAGAAAATATGCCCCAATGTCCGGGAAATTGAGCCGAGGTTGGTCAAAATCACGATGCCCCTAAAGTGGTCTCGGCTACTCTTTTTGTCTTAAAGTGAAGTGGGGCTATATTTCGGGCCAAAAGCCCGAAAGTGACCGTTCAAAAAGTTTTGCTGTGTCCATTTCACTGCAAACCAAGGCCATCAGGGGTTAGTTTAGAGTCCCCGGGAATGAAAAATATTGCCCAAGTTCCGGGGAATCGAATCGAAGTTGATCAAAATCACGATGCGCGAAATGCGGTATCGGCTACTGTTTCAGTCTTAAAGTGAAGTGGGGCTATATTTCGGCCCAGAAGCCCGAAAGTGAGCGTTCAAAAAGTTTTGCTGTGTGTTTTTGACTGAAAAACAAGGCCATCACGAGTTAGTTTAGCGTCCCTGGGACTGGAAAATATTTCCCAAGTTCCGGTAAATCGAGCTGAAGTTGGTCAAAATCGCGATGCTCCCAAAGCGGTCTCGGCTACCCTTTGAGTCTTAAAGTGAAGTGGGGCTATATTTCTGTCCAGAAGCTCGAAAGTGAGCGTTCAAAAAGTTTTGCTGTGTGCATTTCACTGCAAACGAAAGCGATCAAAAGTTAGTTTAGAGTCCCCGGGACTGGAAAATATTCCCCAAGTTCCGGGAAAGCGAGCCGAAGTTGATCAAACTCACGAAGAGCGAAATGCGGTCTCGGCTACTGTTTCAGTCTTAAAGAAAAGTGTGGCTATATTTCGGCCCACAAGCTCGAAAGTGAGCGTTCAAAACGTTTTGCTGTGTCCATTTCACTGCAAAACAATGCCATCAGGACCTAGTTTAGCGTCCAAGGAACTGGAAAATGTTCTCCAAGTTCCGGGAGATTCACCCGAAGTTTGTCAAAATGTGGGACTTTATTTCGGCCAGGAAGCTCGAAGGTGAGCGTTCAAAAAGTTTTGCTCTGTCCATTTCACTGCAAACCAAGGCCACCAGGAGGTAGTTTAGAGTTCCTGGGACTGGAAAATATCCCCCAAGTTCCGAAATATCGACCCGACGTTTGTCAAACTCACGATGCGAGCAAGGCGGTCTCGGCTACTCTTTCAGTCTTAAGTGAAGTCGGGCTATATTTCGGCCCCGAATCTTGAAAGTGTGCGTTCACAAAAATTGTGCTATGACCATTTCAATGCAAACCAAGGCCATCAAGAGTTAGTTTAGAGTCCCCGGGACTGGAAAATATCCCCCAAGTCTCGGGAATTGGAGCCGAAGTTGATCAAATTCATGATGCGCGTAACGTGGTTTCGGCTATTGTTTAAGTCTTAAAGTCAAGTGTGCCTATATTTCGGCCCACAAGTTAGAAAGTGAGCGTTCAAAAAGTTTTGCTGTGTCCATTTCACTTCAAAACAAGGCCATCAGGACTTAGTTTAGCGTCAAAGAGACTGGAAAATATAGCCCAAGTTCCGGGAAATCCATTCGAAGTTCGTCAAAATTACGATATACGTAAGGCGGTTTGGGCTACTCTTTCAGTCTTAAAGTAAAGTCGGGCTATATTTCTGTCCAGAAGCTCGAAAGTGAGCGTTCAAAAAGTTTTGCTGTGTGCATTTCACTGCAAACCAAAGTTATCAAAAGTTAGTCTAGGGTCCCGGGGACTGGAAAATATTCCACAAGTTCCGGAAAAGCGATTCGAAGTTGATCAAAATCACGATGCGCGAAATGCGGTCTCGGCTACTGTTTCAGTCTTAAAGTGAAGTGGGGCTATATTTCGGCCCAGAAGCTCCAAAGTGGGCGTTCAAAAAGTTTTGCTGTGCGCATTTCAGTGCAAACCAAGGCCATCCGGAGTTAGTTTAGAGTCCCCCGGACTGGAAAATATCCCAAAAGTTGCGTGAAATCGAGCTGAACTTGGTCTAACTCACGATGCGCGTGAGGCGGTCTCGGCTACTATTTCAGTCTGAAAGTGAAGTGGGATTCTATTTCGGCCCAGAAGCTACAAAGAGAGTGTTCAGTGGTAGTTTAGAGCCCGCGATAATGGAATATATCCCCCAAGTTCCGGGAAACCGACCCGAAGTTGGTCAAAATCACGATTTGCGCAAGACGGTCTCGGCTACTCTTTCAGTCTTAAAGTAAAGTGGGGCTATATGTTGGTCCAGAAGCTCGAGAGTGAGAGTTCAAAAAGTTTTGCTGTATCCATTTCAATGTAAACCAAGGCCATCAGGGGTTACTTAAGAGGTGCCCTCTGTAATTTTGAACTATGGCCATTTGGACCAGAAAAAATCAAATTCCTCAAACTTTCTCAGATGAATGGTCTAGATAAGTGATTCACAAAAATACAACTTTCAGTTCAATTCGATTCGTATTTTAGCGCTGGGGCCACCATCTTGGTTTTGCCTCTCTGAGAGGGCTTTCAGCGGCCATTTTAGGGCACATTTTTAACAATTTGCCATACAAAGAAAACGATCTAAATCCGGGTAAAAACCCTTTATTCGAGACAAGCAAATGTTTCTTGTTACATTGAGAGGCTGTTTTGGCAATTTGATCATCACCTGATTTTTCTACAGAATTTTAAATTTCTTCCCTTTCGGACTACTCATGAAGCGCCACAAAAAAAGGCGAGGTTTAAAGGAAAATATCGCCAAAAGTACATCACTTGAGATCCCAAAACTACCCTCCACTTAAAGAGCAATGTCTCACCTGTAAAAACATGTAATAAAATTTTGGGGCAGTTAAAACTGTAAAATGTTAGAAGAAGAAGTTTAAGCTGTGCTTTTGTCAACAAAGACCGCCATCCTAATTAGCATAATAACGTGAAAATAACGATACACAGAGAAAATAATGATATATTCCACTTATCTCGCGACATGTCGACAACTGGATGTTCCACGACGCCTCATGTTATATTTCCAGTATGTTTCAGCCACATTTTCGGTGATTAGTGTACGAAATCACTCTCAGACATCGCCACGGTTAAGCAGATTTCAACTCTCCGAAGCCCGCTTCATAACATCTATCAATATTATTTGTCTTTCGCCTCATAAGCCGCCGTTTACAAGAAGTTTAACAATTTGCTGAGATCCTAACTGACCCAGAAGTCTGTTAGCAGCCTTTAAAATCCTCCTCTTAATCGAGGATTCTCATCAAGAGTTCGTTTGAGCTCAGTTCTGTTTTGATCTGTTGTGCACCCGCCATTATTCCACAGATTGCGTTACATTTGACAAATGCGCATTCCAACGGGTAGGTGTAGGGTGGGTAGGAAGTGAAAATGTAACCGACATTAAAGCCATTTTACGCATTTCTGTGGCTAAACTAGTTACTGGCTTTCCCAGAATGATTTCAATATGAGCTTCTGCTTGCAGGTATTTTCTGGGTTATTTTTGCAGGGTAGGCGGGAGGGGAGGGGGGGGTCGTGTATTAAAAAAAAAAAGAAAAAAAGAAAACGATAGACAGTATCAGGTCAAAAGATTATGATCTGTGTATCTTGATCAGCTTTATCAGTTCATCAGTGAGGCCCTATTAGGGGTTTTCAGGATACTGGATATTTGGGTAAAGAGTTAATAGGATGCAAGTAATTTAGGGGAAATATTAATGGGGTAGAGCATCATGTTAGATGAGATAAAACAGGACATTAACTGAGTAGGAAATCGTTGAGCTGGATTTAACAGGATACAAGATATTTAGGACAAAAATTATCAGGATAAGGGATACACCGACACCCCTCCCCCCCCCTTCCCACTCTGGGGCCTCAACAGTGGTCAGCTATTTAGGATAAAATAAATGTATGTCAACTATTATAAGCATTTATTCTGGACTCTTAGTACTTATATCACGGTGGAATATGAAAGTTTTGTATCAGATTTTAGTGGCTTTAAGGTTAGGTAACGCGGCTCCTTGTTAGTAATTTCGAAGCTCACACTTGTTACACTGAAGAGATAGATAAAGACGGGGCTGGAGAAATAAACAGAGACTGAAATGTGTCCCGAATTTTGTACCGTTTAACACGAATTTCTTACATAGCAACCTTTGTGTCTGTAAAGAGATCGAGGCACAACGTTCCACACTATATTTGTAAACAACTATCCTAATCTCATTGACAGCCATTAGTTTTTGACGAGAATTTTCCTTTATTACAAATAGAATACGGATAGAACTCCAGTAAAAAGCCTCTTCCTTGTGTTTTTTTTGTTCAACATTATACTTGTGTCTTTCGCTGCCCGAAATGCCATCAAATGCTGCGAAAGGCAACAGACTGACAAGCAGTGCGCAAGAAAAGTTTTTCTCGAGTCAGGAAACGGCCATAAAAGTCGAAGCAATTACTGCACAAAAGCACAAAAGATGAGGCGCTCAAAAGGTGAGGCCAGAATTAGGCGGTTCACCTGTGATGAGTTCCTGACTCCTTGCCACGTTTAATCCTTCCTCTCGAGAATGGCTTCAAAGCTTAGAAACAGACAGGAGAAGGTCCTCCAAGAAGACACAACAACCGCTGAGAATCAAGCTGCAGATATTTTTGACAAGTGTCAGTTAACTCATCCAATTGCTTATGACTCATTCAACTTGTGTGCCTTAAACGCATCTATAATGTCCTTAAAAAGCTAAGCGTCAACATTAGTGCTTCGCTTGATAGATGCGGGTATTTTAAAGCGCCCTGCATAGGGTTGAAAACTAGTCTTGTGCAGACATGCAGCTGTGCTCCATCACAGAACTGAACGACATTAGCGGCTGTGGGGTGCCTCAGGCTCATGACGAATGGTACCTACAAAATACAAACGTGTTTCCGCCAGATTAATAAAACGTGGAAAAAGTAGATCTTAGCCAGGGTTATTAGAATCTACAAAGAAAACTAGGGGTATTCATTAATTTTTCCGAGATAATTAGCTACTGCTGACTGTAGCATTTTTCTGTAAAAAAGGTAAAGATAATTCTTCACAGATTCTCCTAAGGTTCGCCTTTACATGCAGAAAACTAAACATACTAAAAAACATCTTTAAACTACGTGGTAAGTGGTAACATAAAAACCACTTTTGATATGTATTTAATAACAGAATCGTTACAACAGCACTCCTCTGGCTCAGCCAAAATACAGTCTACATAACTTTTCCTCAAAGCCAAAAACTAATGCATTGTCGAATAGGCTTGCCACTTCCAATTCATACCATAAAATGTAGCTGTAATCACCCCTTTGTTAAAAGTTAAATGAGTTGTTTCATCCTTTCGAAAACTTTGTCGGTGTCCGTTACCTTTTTTCGTGTTACTTTCCAAGTAAGTTAAACATTGACGTCTCTCGCAGTTGTTTTGCGCGCGCATTATGCCATCTACAGTTGAATTTCAGTATGATTTTTTCTACGGATACGATAAAAGGTAGTTTTTCAGCTGGAAGCCGTTCACAGTTAGTGCTTAGCGATATGCTGCTTTTCTGGTAATCCCGGTTTTAGTACAGGCTCGTAATTTTAGTGCGAAATTTGTTTCGGCCACAATAGAATTTTTCTTAAGTCGCACCCTTGGTAGGGTAGTTAATTACGTCACTAGTTCCAGGTACCGTCCTTAACTGCCCTTCAGTAATTTTCTGAGCATTTTCTTTTCTGATGGAAAAGTGACACGGCTAAGAAAATGTCAGAAGTTTCAATAAAAAGCCGCTTATCGTTACTTCCTACGCACTATTCGTCAGTCTGTTGTCTTTTGCAAAATTTGATGGCACTTCCGGCAGCGAAAGACACAACTGTCCCGCTTTATCTGATCTAAGCATGCTCTACCGCATTAATTTTTCCCCTAAATTTATTGCATCCTCTTAATTTTTTAAATAGGGCCTCACTGATGAACTGATAAAGCTGATCAAGATACACAGATCATAATCTTTTGACCTGATACTGTCTATCGTTTTCTTTTTTTCTTTTTTTTTTAATACACGACCCCCCCCCTCCCCCCCCGCCTACCCTGCAAAAATAACCCAGAAAATACCTGCAAGCAGAAGCTCATATTGAAATCATTCTGGGAAAGCCAGTAACTAGTTTAGCCACAGAAATGCGTAAAATGGCTTTAATGTCGGTTACATTTTCACTTCCTACCCACCCTACACCTACCCGTTGGAATGCGCATTTGTCAAATGTAACGCAATCTGTGGAATAATGGCGGGTGCACAACAGATCAAAACAGAACTGAGCTCAAACGAACTCTTGATGAGAATCCTCGATTAAGAGGAGGATTTTAAAGGCTGCTAACAGACTTCTGGGTCAGTTAGGATCTCAGCAAATTGTTAAACTTCTTGTAAACGGCGGCTTATGAGGCGAAAGACAAATAATATTGATAGATGTTATGAAGCGGGCTTCGGAGAGTTGAAATCTGCTTAACCGTGGCGATGTCTGAGAGTGATTTCGTACACTAATCACCGAAAATGTGGCTGAAACATACTGGAAATATAACATGAGGCATCGTGGAACATCCAGTTGTCGACATGTCGCGAGATAAGTGGAATATATCATTATTTTCTCTGTGTATCGTTATTTTCACGTTATTATGCTAATTAGGATGGCGGTCTTTGTTGACAAAAGCACAGCTTAAACTTCTTCTTCTAACATTTTACAGTTTTAACTGCCCCAAAATTTTATTACATGTTTTTACAGGTGAGACATTGCTCTTTAAGTGGAGGGTAGTTTTGGGATCTCAAGTGATGTACTTTTGGCGATATTTTCCTTTAAACTTCGCCTTTTTTTGTGGCGCTTCATGAGTAGTCCGAAAGGGAAGAAATTTAAAATTCTGTAGAAAAATCAGGTGATGATCAAATTGCCAAAACAGCCTCCCAATGTAACAAGAAACATTTGCTTGTCTCGAATAAAGGGTTTTTACCCGGATTTAGATCGTTTTCTTTGTATGGCAAATTGTTAAAAATGTGCCCTAAAATGGCCGCTGAAAGCCCTCTCAGAGAGGCAAAACCAAGATGGTGGCCCCAGCGCTAAAATACGAATCGAATTGAACTGAAAGTTGTATTTTTGTGAATCACTTATCTAGACCATTCATCTGAGAAAGTTTGAGGAATTTGATTTTTTCTGGTCCAAATGGCCATAGTTGAAAATTACAGAGGGCGCCACTTAAGAGTCCTCGGGACTGGAAAATATCCCCAAAGTTCCGGTAAATCGAGCCGAAGTTGGTCAAAATCACGATGTGCGTAAGGTGGTCTCGGTTACTCTTTCAGTCTTAAAGTGAAGTGGGGCAATATTTCGGCCCAGAAGCTCGAAAGTGAGTGTTTAAAAAGTTTTGCTCTGTCACTTTCAGTGCAAACCAAGGCCATCAGAAGTTAGTTTAGAGTCCCCGGGACTGGAGAATATCCCCCAAGTCCAGGGAAATCGAGCCGAAGTTGATCAAATTCATGATGCGCGTAACGTGGTCTCGCCTACTGTGTCAGTCCTAAAGTGAAGTGTGGCTATATTTCGGCCCACAAGCTAGAAATTGAGCGTTCAAAAAGTTTTGTTGTGTTCATTTTACTTCAAAACAAGGCCATCAGGACCTAGTTTAGCGTCAAAGGGACTGGAAAATATCCCCCAAGTTCCGGGAAATCCATTCCAAGTTCGTCAAAATTACGATGCGCGTAAGGCGGTCTCATCTACTCTTTCAGTCTTAAAGTAAAGTGGGGCTATATTTCTGCCCAGAAGCTCCAAAGTTGTGCTCTGTCTATTTCACTGAAAACCAAGGCCATCAGGAGTTACTTTAGAGTCCCTTTGACTGGAATATATCCCCCAAGTTTCGGGAAATAAACGCGAAATTGGTCAAAATCACGATTCGCTCAAGACGGTCTCGCCTACTCTTTCAGTCTTAAAGTAAAATGGGGCTCTATTTCGGCCCAGAAGCTCGAAAGTGAGCGTTCAAAAAATGTGCTGTGTCCATTTCACTGCAAACCAAGGCCATCAGCAGTTAGTTTAGAGTCCCCGGGACTGGGATATATCCCCGAAGTTCCGGCAAATCGAACGGAAGTTGGTCAAAATCACGATGCGCGTAAGACGGTCTCGGCTACTCTTTCAGTCTTAAAGTCAAGTGGGGCTATATTTCGGCCCAGAAGCTCGAAAGTGACCCTTTAAAAAGTTACGCTTTGTGCATTTAACTGCAAACCAAGGCCATCAGGAGTTAGTTTAAAGTCCCCCCCCACTGGAAAATATCCCCCAAGTGCCGGGAAATCAAGCTTAACTTGGTCAAAATCACGATGCTCGTAAGGCGGTCTCGGCTACTATTTCAGTCTTAAAGTGAAATACGGTTGTATTTCGGCCCAGAAGCTCGAAACTGAGCGTTCAAAAAGTTTTCCTGGGTCCATTTCACTGCAAACCAAGGCAATCAGGAGTTAGTTTAGAGTCTCCGGGACTTGAAAATATCGCCAAGATTCTAGAAAATCGAGCGGAAGTTGCTCAAAATCACGATACGCCTAAGGCGGTCTCGCCTACTCTTTCAGTCTTAAAGTGAAGTGGGGCTATATTTCATCTCAGAAGCTCGAAAATAAGCGTTCAAAAAGTGTTACTGTGTTCATTTCACTGCAAACCAAGGCAATCAGGAGTTAGTTTAGACTCCTCGGGACTGGAAAATATCGCCCAAGTTCGGGGAAATCGAGCCCAATTTTGTCAAAATCACGATGCGCGTAAGGCGGTCTCGGCTACTCTCTCATTCTTAAAGTGAACTGGGGCTATATTTCGGCCGAGAAGCTAGAAAGTGAAAGTTCAAAAAGTTTTGCTGTGTTCATTTCACTGCAAACCAAGGCCATCAGGAGTTAGTTTAGACTCCTCGGGACTTGAAAATATGGCCCAAGTTCGGGGAAATCGAGCCCAATTTTGTCAAAATCACGATGCGCGTAAGGCGGTCTCGGCTACTATTTCAGTCTTAAAGTGAAATACGGTTGTATTTCGGCCCAGAAGCTCGAAACTGAGCGTTCAAAAAGTTTTCCTGGGTCCATTTCACTGCAAACCAAGGCAATCAGGAGTTAGTTTAGAGTCTCCGGGACTTGAAAATATCGCCAAGATTCTAGAAAATCGAGCGGAAGTTGCTCAAAATCACGATACGCCTAAGGCGGTCTCGCCTACTCTTTCAGTCTTAAAGTGAAGTGGGGCTATATTTCATCTCAGAAGCTCGAAAATAAGCGTTCAAAAAGTGTTACTGTGTTCATTTCACTGCAAACCAAGGCAATCAGGAGTTAGTTTAGACTCCTCGGGACTTGAAAATATGGCCCAAGTTCGGGGAAATCGAGCCCAATTTTGTCAAAATCACGATGCGCGTAAGGCGGTCTCGGCTACTATTTCAGTCTTAAAGTGAAATACGGTTGTATTTCGGCCCAGAAGCTCGAAACTGAGCGTTCAAAAAGTTTTCCTGGGTCCATTTCACTGCAAACCAAGGCAATCAGGAGTTAGTTTAGAGTCTCCGGGACTTGAAAATATCGCCAAGATTCTAGAAAATCGAGCGGAAGTTGCTCAAAATCACGATACGCCTAAGGCGGTCTCGCCTACTCTTTCAGTCTTAAAGTGAAGTGGGGCTATATTTCATCTCAGAAGCTCGAAAATAAGCGTTCAAAAAGTGTTACTGTGTTCATTTCACTGCAAACCAAGGCAATCAGGAGTTAGTTTAGACTCCTCGGGACTGGAAAATATCGCCCAAGTTCGGGGAAATCGAGCCCAATTTTGTCAAAATCACGATGCGCGTAAGGCGGTCTCGGCTACTCTCTCATTCTTAAAGTGAACTGGGGCTATATTTCGGCCGAGAAGCTAGAAAGTGAAAGTTCAAAAAGTTTTGCTGTGTTCATTTCACTGCAAACCAAGGCCATCAGGAGTTAGTTTAGACTCCTCGGGACTTGAAAATATGGCCCAAGTTCGGGGAAATCGAGCCCAATTTTGTCAAAATCACGATGCGCGTAAGGCGGTCTCGGCTACTCTCTCATTCTTAAAGTGAACTGGGGCTATACTTCGGCCCAGAAGCTAGAAAGTGAAAGTTCAAAAAGTTTTGCTGTGTCCATTTCACCGCAAACCAAGCCACATCAGCAGATTGTTTACAGTGTCCGGGACATCAAAATATCCCCCAAGTCCCGGGAAATCCAGCCGAAGTTTGTCAAAATCACGATGCGCGTAAAGCAGTCTCGGCTACTCTTTTAGTCTTAAAGTGACGTGGCTGTATATTTCGGCCCAGAAGCTCGAAAGGGAGCGTTCAAAAAGTTTTGCTCCCTCAATTTAACTGAAAACCAAGGCCATCATGAGTTAGTTTAGAGTCTACGGGACCGGAAAATATCCCTTAAGTTCTGGCAACTCAAGCCGAAGTTGGTCAAAATCACGATGCGTCTAAGGCGGTCTCGGCTACTATTTCAGTCTTAAAGTGAAGTGGGGCTATATTTCGGCCCAGAATTTCGAAAGTAAGCGTTCAAAAAAATTTGCTGTGTCCATTTCACTGCAGACCAAGGCCATCAGGGGTTAGTTTAGAGTCCTTGAGACTTGAATATATCCCCGAAGATTCGGAAAATCGAGCCGAAGTTGGTGAAAATCACGATGCGCGTAAGACGGTGTCGGCTACTCTTTCAGTCTTAAACTGAAGTGGGGCTATATTTCGGCTCAGAAGCCCGAAGGGGAGCGTTGAAAAAGTTTTGCTCTCTCCATTTCAATGCAAACCAAGGCAATCAGGAGTTACTTTAGTGTCCCCGGTACCGGAAAATATTCCCCATTTCCCGGGGAAATCGAGCCAAAGTTGGTCAAAATCACCATGCGCGTAAGGCGGTCTTGGTTATTCTTTCATTCTTAAAGTGAACTCGGGCTGTATTTCGGCCCAGAAGCTCGAAAGTGAAAGTTCAAAAACTTTTGCAGTGTCCATTTCACCGCGAAGCAAGCCGCATCAGGAGATAGTTTACAGTGTCCGGGACATCAAAATATCCCCCAAGTTCCGGGAAATCGAGCCGAAGTTTCTCAAAATCACGATGCGCGTAAAGGAGTCTCGGCTACTCTTTTAGTCTTAAAGTGACGTGGCTGTATATTTCGGCCCAGAAGCTCGAAAGTGAGCGTTCAAAAAGTTATGCTGTGCCCATTTCACTGCAAAGCAAGGCCCTCAGGAAGTAGTTTACAGTCCCCGGAACTGGAAAATATCCCCCAAGTTCCGCGAAATCGAGAAGAAGTAGGTCAAAATAACGATTCGCGTAAGGCAATCTCGGCTACTCTTTCAGTCTTAAAGTGAAGTAGGGCTATATTTCGGTCCAGATGCTCGAAAGTGAGCGTTCAAAAAGTTTTCCTCTCTGAATTTCACTGAAAACGAAGGCCATCATGAGTTAGTTTAGAGTCCCCGGGACTGGAAAATACCTTTTAAGTTCTGGCAACTCAAGCCGAAGTTGGTCAAAATCACGATGCGCCTATGGCGGCCTCGGCTACTATTTCAGTCTTAAAGTGACGTGGGGCTCTATTTCGGCCCAGAAGCTCCAAAGTGAGCGGTGCAAAAAATTTGCTGTGTCCATTTCACTGCAAACCAAGGCCATCACCAGTTAGTTTAGAGTCCCCGGGACTGCAATATATTTCCCAAGTTCCGGAAAATGGAGAAGACGTTGGTCAAAATCACGATGCGCGCAAGACGGTCTTGGCCAGTCTTTCAGTCTTAAAGGGAAGTGGGGGTATATTTCGGCCCAGAAGCTCAAAAGTGAGCGTACAGAAAGTTTTGCTGTATCCATTTCAATGCAAACGAAGGCCATCGGGGGTTACTTAAGAGTCTTCGGGACTGGAAAATATCCCCCAAGTTCAGGGAAATTTAGCCGAAGTTGGTCAAAATCACGATGCGCGCAAGGCGGTCTTGGCTAGTCTTTCAGTCTTAAAGTGAAGTGAGGCTTTATTCCTTCCCAAGAGCTTGAAAGTGAGCGTTCAAAAAGTTTCCCTGTGTTTATTTCACTGCAAACCAAAGCCATCAGGAGCAAGTTTAGAGTCCCCGGGACTGGAAAATATCCCCCAACTTCCGGGAAATGAGGCCGAAGTTGGTCAAAATCACGATTTGCGTAAGGTAGTCTCGGCTACTCTTTCAGACTTCAAGTGAAGTGGGGCTATATTTCGGGCCAGAAGCCCGAAAGTGAGTGTTTAAAAAGTTTTGCTGTGTCCATTTCACTGCAAAACAAGGCCATCACGACTTAGTTTAGCGTCCAAGGGACTGGAAATATCCCCCAAGTTACGGGAAATCCACCCGAAGTTAGTCAAAATCACGATGCGCTTAAGGGGCTCTCGGCTACTCTTTCAGTCTTAAGGTACTGTGGGCTTAGATTTAACTCCAGAAGCTCGAAAGTAAGGGTTCAAAAATGTTTGTCTCTATTTCACTCACATCTCAGACAATCAGGAGTGAGTTTAGAGACTTTGGGACTGGAAAATATCTCCCAAGTTTCGCCAGATCCAGCCGAAGATCCTCAAAATCACAATGCGCGTAAGGCGCTCCCGCCTACTCTTTCAGTCTTAAAAAGAAGTAGGGCTATATTTCGGGCGGCAAGCTCGAAAGTGCGCGTTCAAAAAGTGTTCCTGTGTCCATTTCACTGGAAACCAAGGCGATCAGGAGTTAGTTTAGAGTCCCCGGGACTGGAAAATATCCCCTATTTGCGGGAAATCGAGCCGAAGTATTCCAAAATCACGATGCGCGTAAGGCGGTCTCGGCTATTCTTTCAGTCTTAAAGTTAAGTGGGGCTATATTTCGACCCATAAGCTCGAAAGTGAGCGTTCAAAAAGTTTTGCTGTGTCCATTTAACTGCAAACTAAGGCCATCGGAAGTAAGTTTAGCTTCCCCGGGAATTGAAAATATTCGCCAACTTCCGGGAAATCGAGCCGAAGTTGGTCAAAATTACGATGCGCGTAAGGCGGTCTCGGCTACTCTTTCAGTCTTAAAGTGAAGTATGGCTATATTTCGGCCGAGAAGCTCGAAAGTGAGCGTTCAAAAAAAATGTGCTGTGTCCCTTTCACTGCAAACCAAGGCCGTCAGCAGTTAGTTTAGAGTCCCCGGGACTGGAATATATCCCCGAAGTTCCGGCAAATCGAACGGCAGTTGGTTAAAATCACGATGCGCGTAAGACGGTCTCGGCTACTCTTTCAGTCTTAAAGTAAAGTGGGGCTATATTTCTGCCCAGAAGCTCGAAAGTGACCCTTTAGAAAGTTACGCTTTGTGCATTTAACTGCAAACCAAGGCCATGAGGAGTTAGTTTAAAGTCCCCCGGACTGGAAAATATCCCCCAAGTGCCGGGAAATCGAGCTGAACTTAGTGAAAATCACGATGCTCGTAAAGCGGTCTGGGCTACTATTTTACTCTTAAAGTGAAATACGGTTGTATTTCGGACCAGAAGCTCGAAACTGAGCGTTCAAAAAGTTTTCCTGCGTCCATTTCACTGCAAACCAAGGCCATAAGGAGTTAGTTTAGAGTCCCCGGGCCTTAAAAATATCGCCACAATTCTAGAAAATCCAGCGGAAGTTGCTCAAGATCACGATGCGCGTAAGGCGGTCTCGCCTACTCTTTCAGTCTTAAAGTGAAGTGGGGCTATATTTCATCCCAGAAGCTCGAAATTAAGCGTACAAAAAGTGTTACTGTGTTCATTTCACTGCAAACCAAGGCCATCAGGAGTTAGTTTAGACTCCTCGGGACTGGAGAATATCGCCCAAGTTCGGGGTAATCGAGCCGAATTTTGTCAAAATCACGATGCGCGTAAGGCCCTCTCGGCTACTCTTTCAGTCTTCAAGTGAAGTGGGGTTCTATTTCGGTCCAGAAGCTCGAAAGTATGCGTTCAAAAACTTTTTCTGTTTCCGTTTCACTGCACACCAAGACCAGCACGAGTTAGTTTAGAGTCCCCGGGACTTGAAACTATTTCGCAAGTTTCGGGAGATCGAGCCGAAGTTGATCAAAATCACGATGCGCGAAACGTGGACTCGGCTACTGTTTCAGTCTTAAAGTGAAGTATGGCTATATCTCGGCCCACAACCTCGAAAGTGAGCGTTCAAAAAGCTTTGCTGTCTCCATTTCACTGCAAAACAAGGCCATCGGCACCTAGTTTAGCGTCCAAGGGACTGGAAAATATCCCCCAAGTTCCGGGAAATCCACTCGAAGTTTGTCAAAATCACGACCCGCGTAAGGCGGTCTCGGCTACTTTTTCAGTATTAAAATAAAGTGGGCTATATTTCGGCCCAGAAGCTTGAAGGTGAGCGTTCAAAAAGTTTTGCTGTCTCCATTTCACTGCAAACCAAGGCCATCAAGAGTTAGTTTAGACTCTCTGGGACTGGAAAGTATCCCCCAAGTTCCGGAATATCGACCCGAAGTTGTTCCAAGTCACGATGCGCACACACCGGTCGCGGCTACTCTTTAAGTCGTAAGTGATGTGGCACTATATTTCGGCCTAGAAGCTCGAAAGTGTGCGTTCAAAAACTTGTGCTGTGTGAATTTCACTGCAAACCATGGCCATCAGGAGTTAGTTTAGAGTCCCCGGGACTGGAAAATATTTCCCAAGTTCCAGGAAAGCGAGCAGAAGTTGATCAAAATCACGATGCGCGTAACGCGGTCTCGGCTACTGTTTCATTCTTAAAGTGAAGTGTGGCTATATTTAGGCCCACAAGCTCTAAATTGAGCGTTCAAAAAGTTTTGCTGTGTCCATTTCACTTCAAAACAAGGCCATCAGGACTTAGTTTAGCGTCCAAGGGACTGGAAAATATCCCCCAAGTTCCGGGAAATCCATTCGAACTTCGTCAAAATTACGATATACGTAAGGCGGTTTCGGCTACTCTTTCAGTCTTAAAGTAAAGTCGGGCTATATTTCTGTCCAGAAGCTCGAAAGTGAGCGTTCAAATAGTTTTGCTGTGTGCATTTCACTGCAAACCAAAGCTATCAAAAGCTATTTTAGGGTCCCCGGGACTGGAAAATATTCCCCAAGTTCCGGGAAAGCGAGCCGAAGTTGATCAGAATCACGATGCGCGAAATGCGGTCTCGGCTACTGTTTCAGTCTTAAAGTAAAGTGTGGCTATATTTCGGCCCACAAGCTCGAAAGTGAGCGTTCAAAAAGTTTTGCTGTGTCCATTTCAATGCAAAGCAAGGCCATCAGGAGTTAGTTTAGAGTCCCCGGGACTGGAAAATATCCCCCAAGTTCCGAGAAATCGATCCGAAAATGGTCAAAATCACGATGCGCGTAAGACGGTCTCGGCTACTCTTTCAGTCTTAAAGTGAAGTGGGGCTATATTTCGGCTCAGAAGCTCAAAAGTGAGGGTTCAAAAAGTTTGGCTGTATCCATTTCAATGCAAACCAAGGCCATCAGGGATTACTTAAGAGTCCTCGGGACTGGAAAATATCCCCCAAGTTCCGGTAAATCGAGCCGAAGTTGGTCAAAATCACGATGTGCGTAAGGTGGTCTCGGCTACTCTTTCAGTCTTAAAGTGAAGTGGGGCAATATTTCGGCCCAGAAGCTCGAAAGTGAGTGTTTAAAAAGTTTTGCTCTCTCACTTTCAGTGCAAACCAAGGCCATCAGAAGTTAGTGTAGAGTCCCCGGGACTGAAGAATATCCCCCAAGTCCAGGGAAATCGAGCCGAAGTTGATCAAATTCATGATGCGCGTAACGTGGTCTCGGCTACTGTGTCAGGCCTAAAGTGAAGTGTGGCTATATTTCGGCCCACAAGCTAGAAAGTGAGCATTCAAAAAGTTTTGTTGTGTCCATTTTACCTCAAAACAAGGCCATCAGGACTTAGTTTAGCGTTTAAGGGACTGGAAAATATCCCCCAGTTTCCGGGAAATCCATTCGAAGTTCGTCAAAATTACGATGCGCATAAGGCGGTCTCATCTACTCTTTCAGTCTTAAAGTAAAGTGGGCCTATATTTCTGCCCAGAAGCTCCAAAGTTGTGCTCTGTCCATTTCACTGGAAACCAAGGCCATCAGGAGTTACTTTAGAGTCCCTTTGACTGGAATATATCCCCCAAGTTTCGGGAAATAAACGCGAAATTGGTCAAAATCACGATTCGCCAAGAGGAAATACGTTAGAGTACCCGGGACTGTAAAATATCCCACAAGTTCCGGGAAATCAAGCGGAAGTTGGTCAAAATCACGTTGCGCGCAAGGCGGTCTCGGGTACTCTTTCAGTTTTAAAGTGTAGTGGGGCTATATTTCGACCCAGCAGCTCGAAAGTGAGCGTTCAAAAAGTTTTCCTGTGTCCATTGCTCGGCCAACCAAGGCAATCAGGAGTTAGTTTAGAGTGCCCGGGACTGGAAAATATCACCCCAGTTCCGGGAAAATGAGCCGAACTTGGTCAAAATCACGATGCGCTTAAGACGGTCTCGGGTACTCTTTGAGTCTTAAAGTGAAGTGGGGCTATGTGTTGGCCCAGAAGCTTTAAAGTGAGCGTTGAAAAAGTTTTGCCGTTTCCATTTTCCTGCAAACCAAGGCAATCAGGAGTTAGTTTAAAGTTCCCGGGACTGGAAAATATCCCCCAAGTTCCGGGAAATCGAGGCGTAGTTTGTCAAAATTACGATTCGCATAAGGCGGTCTCCCCTACTCTTTCAGTCTTAAAGTAAAATGGGGCTCTATTTCGACCCAGAAGCTCGACAGTGAGCGTTCAAAAACTTTCGCTGTGTCCCTTTCACTGCAAACCAAGACAAGCAGGAGTTAGTTGAGAGTCCCCGGGACTGGAAAATATCCCCCAAGTTCCGGCAAATCAACCGATGTTTGTCAAAATCACGATGCGCGTAAGGCGGTCTCGGCTACTCTTTCAGTGTTAAAGTAATGGGGGGCTATATTTTGGCCGAGAAGCTCGAAATTGAGCGTTCAAAAAGTTTTGCTGGGTCCATTTTACTGCAAACCAAGGCCATCAGAAATTAGTTTCGAGTCCTCACAACTGGAATATATCCCCTTAGTTCCGGCAAATCGAGCCGAAGTTGCTCAAAATCACGATGCACGTAAGGCGGTCTCGGCTATTCTTTCAGTCTTCAAGTGAAGTGGGGTTCTATTTCGGTCCAGAAGCTCGAAAGTATGCGTTCAAAAACTTTTTCTGTTTCCGTTTCACTGCAAACCAAGACCAGCACGAGTTAGTTTAGAGTCCCCGGGACTGGAAAATATTTCGCAAGTTCCGGGAAATCGAGCCGAAGTTGATCAAAATCACGATGCGCGAAACGTGGTCTCGGCTACTGTTTCAGTCTTAAAGTGAAGTATGGCTATATTTCGGCCCACAAGCTCCAAAGTGAGCGTTCAAAAAGCTTTGCTGTGTCCATATCACTGCAAAACAAGGCCATCGGCACCTAGTTTAGCGTCCAAGGGAATGGAAAATATCCCCGAAGTTCCGGGAAATCCAGCCCAAGTTTGTCAAAATCACGATGCGCGTAAGGCGGTCTCGGCTACTTTTTCAGTATTAAAGTAAAGTGGGCTATATTTCGGCCCAGAAGCTTGAAGGTGAGCGTTCAAAAAGTTTTGCTGTCTCCATTTCACTGCAAACCAAGGCCATCAAGAGTTAGGTTAGAGTCCCTCGGACTGGAAAGTATCCTAAAAGTTCCGCAATATCGACCCGGAGTTGGTCAAAATCACGATGCGCGCACGCCGGTCTCGGCTACTCTTTAAGTCGTAAGTGATGTGGGACTATATTTCGGCCTAGAAGCTCGAAAGTGTGCGTTCAAAAACTTGTGCTGTGTGAATTTCACTGCAAACCATGGCCATCAGGAGTTAGTTTCGAGTCCCGGGGACTGGAAAATATTCCCCAAGTTCCAGGAAAGCGAGCAGACGTTGATCAAAATCACGATGCGCGTAACGCGGTGTTGGCTACTGTTTCATTCTTAAAGTGAAGTGTGGCTATATTTAGGCCCACAAGCTCGAAAGTGAGCGTTCAAAAAGTTTTGCTGTGTCCATTTCACTGCTAACCAAGGCCATCAGGAGTTAGTTTAGAGTCCCCGGGACTGGAAAATATTCTCCAAGTTCCAGGAAATGGCGCCGAAGTTGATGAATATTACGATGCGCGTAACGGGCTCTTGGCTATTCTTTAAGTCTTAAATATAAGTAGGGCTATATTTCGGCCCTGAAGCTCGAAGGTGAGCGTTCAGAATGTTTTGCTGTGTTTTTTAAACTGCAAACCAAGGTCATCGGGAGTTAGTTTAGCGTCCCCGGGACTTTAAATTATTCGCGAACTTCCGGGAAATCGAGAAAAAGTGGCCCAAAATCACGATGCGCGTAAGGCGGTCTCGGCTACTCCTTCAGTCTTAAAATGAAGTGGGGCTATATTTCGGCCGAGAAGCTCAACACCGAGCGTGCGCTCCTTTTGCCGGTGTACATATCACTGAAAACTAAGTTCATCAGGAGTTAGCATAGAGTCCTCGGGACTGGAAAATATTGCCCGAGTTCCGGCAAATCGATCCAAAGATGCTCAAAATCACGATGCGCGTAAGGCGGTCTAGGCTACTCGTTTACTCCGAAAATGAAGTGGGGCTATATTTCGGTTCTACAAGCTCGACACCGAGCGTGCTCTCCTTTTACCTGTGTCCATTTCACTAAGAACTAAGTCCATCAGGAGATAGTTTAGAATCCTCGAGACTGGAAGCTATCCTCCAAGTTTAAGCAAATTGAGCCATACTTTCTTAAAATTACGATAAGCGTACGGCAGTTTCGTTTACTCTTTCAGTCTTAAAATAAACTGGGGCTACATTTCGGCCTAGAAGCTCGACACCGAGCGTGCGCTCCTGTTACCTGTGACCATTTTACTGAAAACTAAGGCCATCAAGAGTTAGCGTAGAGTCCCCGGGACTGGAAAATATCCCCCAAGTTTTGGCAGATCGAGCCATAGTGGCTAAAAAT
Source organism: Orbicella franksi (assembly GCF_964199315.1). Lineage (NCBI taxonomy): Eukaryota > Metazoa > Cnidaria > Anthozoa > Scleractinia > Merulinidae > Orbicella > Orbicella franksi. The sequence continues at coordinate 1,105,764 of NC_138155.1, forward strand.
TTCGATGCGCTTAAGGCGGTTTCGTGTACACTTTCAGTGTTAAAATAAAGTGGGGCTATATTTCGGCCTACAACCTGGAAACCTAGCGTGCGCCCCTTTTACCTGTGTCCATTTCACTAAAAACCAAGGCATTCAGGAGTTAGTTTAGAGCTTCCGGGACTGGAAAATATCCCCCAAGTCCCAGGAAATCAAGCCGCAGTTGGACAAAAGTACCATGCGCGTAAGGCGGTCCCGGCTACTCTTTCAGTCTTACAGTGAAGTGGGGCTATCTTTCGGCCCAGAAGCTCGAAAGTGAACGTTCAAAAAGTTTGGCTGTGTCCATTTCACGGAAAACCAAGGCCATCAGGAATTAGCTTAGAGTGCCCGGGACTGGGAATTATCTCCCAAGTTCCGGGAAATCGAGTCGAAGTACCCCAAAACTACGATGCGCGTAAGGCGGTCTCGGCTAGTCTTTCAGTCTTAAAGTGAAGTAGGGCTATGCTTCGGCCAAGAAGCTCAAACGTGAGCGTTCAAAAAGTTGTGCTGTGTCCATTTCACTGCAAAACAAGGCAATCAGGAGTTAGTTTAGAGTCCCCGGTACCGGAAAATATCCCCCATTTCCCGGGAAATCGAGCCAAAGTTGGTCAAAATCACCATGCACGTAAGGCGGTCCAGGTTGTTCTTTCATTCTTAAAGTGAACTGGGGCAATATTTCCGCCCAGAAGCTCGAAAGTGAGCGTTCAAAAAGTTGTGCTTTGTCCATTTCACTCCAGAGCTAGCCCATTAGAATCCGCGGGACTGGAAAATATCCCCCAAGTTCCGGGAAATCGAGCCGAAGTTGGTCAAAATTACGATGGGCGTAAGGCGGTCTCGGCTACTCTTTCACTCTTAAAGTGAAGTGGAGCTATATTTCGGCCCAGAAGCTCAAAAGTGAGCGTTCAAAAAGTTGTGCTGTGTCCATTTTACTGCAGACCAAGGACGGCGGGGGTCAGTTTACAGTCCCCAAGACTGGAAAATATCCCCCAAGTTCCGGGAAATTTAACCGAAGTCGGTCAAAATCACGACGCGCGTACGGCGGTCTCGACTACTCTTTCAGTCTTAAAGTGAAGTGGGGCAATATTTCGGCCCAGAAGCTCGAAACTGAGTGTTTAAAAAGTTTTGCTGTGTCCATTTCACTGCAAAACAAGGCCATCACGACTTAGTTTAGCGTCCAAGAGACTGGAAATATCCCCCAAGTTACGGGAAATCCACCCGAAGTTAGTCAAAATTACGGTGCGCTTAAGGGGCTCTCGGCTACTCTTTCAGTCTTAAGGTAAAGTGGGCTTAGATTTAACTCCAGAAGCTCGAAAGTAAGGGTTCAAAAGTTTTTGTCTCTATTTCACTCACATCTTAGACAATCAGGAGTGAGTTTAGAGACTTTGGGACTGGAAAATATCTCCCAAGTTTCGCCAGATCCAGCCGAAGATCCTCAAACTCACAATGCGCGTAAGGCGCTCCCGCCTGCTCTTTCAGTCTTAAAAAGAAGTAGGGCTATATTTCGGGCGGCAAGCTCGAAAGTGCGCGTTCAAAAGGTGTTCCTGTGTCCATTTCACTGAAAACCAAGGCCATCAGGAGTTAGTTTAGAGTCCCCGGGACTGGAAAATATCCCCCTATTTGCGGGAAATCGAGCCGAAGTATCCCAAAATCACGATGCGCGTAAGGCGGTCTCGGCTATTCTTTCAGTCTTAAAGTTAAGTGGGGCTATATTTCGACCCATAAGCTCGAAAGTGAGCGTTCAAAAAGTTTTGCTGTGTCCATTTAACTGCAAACTAAGGCCATCGGAAGTTAGTTTAGCTTCCCCGGAAATTGAAAATATTCGCCAACTTCCGGTAAATCGAGCCGAAGTTGGTCAAAATTACGACGCGCGTAAGGCGGTCTCAGCTACTCTTTCAGTCTTAAAGTGAAGTAGGGCTATATTTCGGCCCAGAAGCGCGAAAGTGACCTTTGAAAAAGTTACGCTTTGTGCATTTAACTGCAAACGAAGGCCATCAGGAGTTAGTTTAAAGTCTCCCGGACTGGAAAATATCCCCCAAGTTCCAGGAAATCGAGCTGAACTTGGTGAAAATTACGATGCTCGTAAGGCTTTCTCGGCTACTAATTCAGTTTTAAAGTGAAGTACGGTTGTATTTCGGCCCAGAAGCTCGAAACTGAGCGTTCAAAAAGTTTTCCTGCGTCAATTTCACTGCAAACCAAGGCCATTAGTTTAGAGTCTCCGGGACTTGAAAATATCGCCAAAATTCTAGAAAATCGAGCGGAAGTTCCTCAAAATCACGATGCGCGTAAGCCGGTCTCACCTACTCTTTAAGTCTTAAAGTGAAGTAGGGCTATATTTCATCCCAGAAGCTCGAAAATAAGCGTTCAAAAAGTGTTACTGTGTTCATTTCACTGCAAACCAAGGCCATCAGGAGTTAGTTTAGACACCTCGAGAGTGGAAAATATCGCCCAAGTTCGGGGAAATCGAGCCCAATTTTGTCAAAATCACGATGCGCGTAAGGCGGTCTCGGCTACTCTTTCATTCTTAAAGTGAACTGGGGCTATATTTCGGCCGAGAAGCTAGAAAGTGAAAGTTCAAAAACTTTTGCTGTGTTCATTTCACTGCAAACCAAGGCCATCAGGAGTTAGTTTAGACTCCCGGGACTGGAAAATATCGCCCAAGTTCGGGGAAATCGAGCCCAATTTTGTCAAAATCACGATGCGCGTAAGGCGGTCTCGGCTACTCTTTCATTCTTAAAGTGAACTGGTGCTATATTTCGGCCCAGAAGCTAGAAAGTGAAAGTTCAAAAGTTTTGCTGTGTCCATTTCACCGCAAACCAAGCCACATCAACAGATTGTTTACAGTGTCCGGGACATCAAAATATCTCCCAAGTCCCGGGAAATCGAGCCGAAGTTTGTCAAAATCACGATGGGCGTAAAGCAGTCTCTGCTACTCTTTTAGTCTTAAACTGACGTGGCTGTATATTTCGGCCCAGAAGCTCGAAAGTGAGCGCTCAAAAAGTTTTGCTCTCTCAATTTAACTGAAAACCAAGGCCATCATGAGTTAGTTTAGAGTCCACGGGACTGGAAAATATCCCTTAAGTTCTGGCAACTCAAGCCGAAGTTGGTCAAAATCACGATGCGTCTAAGGCGGTCTCGGCTACTATTTCAGTCTTAAAGTGAAGTGGGGCGATATTTCGGCCCAGAATTTCGAAAGTAAGCGTTCAAAAAAGTTTGCTGTGTCCATTTCACTGCAGACCAAGGCCATCAGGGGTTGGTTTAGAGTCCTTGGGACTTGAATATATCCCCGAAGTTTCGGGAATTCGAGCCGAAGTTGGTCAAAATCACGATGCGCGTAAGACGGTCTCGGCTACTCTTTCAGTCTTAAACTAAAGTGCAGCTATATTGCGGCTCAGAAGCCCGAAGGGGAGCGTTGAAAAAGTTTTGCTGTGTCCATTTCAATGCAAACCAAGGCAATCAGGAGTTACTTTAGAGTCCCCGGTAGCGGAAAATATTCCCATTTCCCGGGGAAATCGAGCCAAAGTTGGTCAAAATCACGATGCGCGTAAGGCAATCTCGACTATTCTTTCATTCTTAAAGTGAACTCGGGCTATATTTCGGCCCAGATGCTCCAAAGTGAAAGTTCAACACGTTTTGCTGTGTCCATTTCACCGCGAACCAAGCCACATCGGGAGATAGTTTACAGTCTCCGGGACATCAAAATATCCCCCAAGTTCCGGGAAATCGAGCCGAAGTTTCTCAAAATCACGATGCGCGTAAAGCAGTTTCGGCTACTCTTTTAGTCTTAAAGTGACGTGGCTGTATATTTCGGCCCAGAAGCTCGAAAGTGAGCGTTCAAAAAGTTATGCTGTGCCCATGTCACCGCAAAGCAAGGCCCTCAGGAAGTAGTTTACAGTGCCCGGAACTGGAAAATATCCCCCAAGTTCCGCGAAATCGAGACGAAGTTGGTCAAAATAACGATTCGCGTAAGGCGGTCTCGGCTACTCTTTCAGTCTTAAAGTGAAGTAGGACTATATTTCGGTCCAGAAGCTCAAAAGTGAGCGTTCAAAAAGTTTTCCTCTCTCAATTTCACTGAAACCCAACGCCATCATGAGTTAGTTTAGAGTCCCCGGGACTTGAAAATATCTTTTAAGTTCTGGCAACTCAAACCGAAGTTGGTCAAAATCACGATGCGCCTAAGGTTGCCTCGGCTACTCTTTCAGTCTTAAAGTGAAGTGGGGCTCTATTTTGGGCCCAGAAGCTCCAAAGTGAGCGCTGCAAAAAGTTTGCTCTGTCCATTTCACTGCAAACCAAGGCCATCAGGAGTTAGTTTAGAGTCCCCGGGACTGTAATATATTTCCCAAATTCCGGAAAATCGAGAAGACGTTGGCCAAAATCACGATGCGCGCAAGACGGTCTTGGCTAGTCTTTCAGTCTTAGAGTGAAGTGGGGCTATATTTCGGCCCAGAAGCTCAAAAGTGAGCTTCAAAAAGTTTTGCTGTATCCATTTCATTGCAAACGAAGGCCATCAGGGGTTACTTAAGAGTCTTCAGGACTGGAAAATATCCCCCAAGTTCAGGGAAATTTAGCCGAAGTTGGTCAAAATCACGGTGCGCGTTAGGCAGTCTCGCTTACTGTTTCAGTCTTAAAGTGAAGTGAGGCTTTATTCCTGCCCAGGAGCTTGAAAGTGAGCGTTCAAAAAGTTTCCCTGTGTTTATTTCACCGCAAACCAAAGCCATCAAGAGCTAGTTTAGAGTCCTCGGGACTGGAAAATATCCCCCAACTTCCGGGAAATCGAGCCGAAGTTGCTCAAAATCACGATTTGCGTAAGGTGGTCTCGGCTACTCTTTCAGTCTTAAAGTGAAGTGGGGCTATATTTCGGGCCAGAAACCCGAAAGTGAGCGTTCAAAAAGTTTTGCTGTGTTCATTTCACTGCAAACCAAGGCCATCAGGAGTTAGTTTAGCGTCCCCGGGACAAGAAAATATGCCCCAATGTCCGGGAAATTGAGCCGAGGTTGGTCAAAATCACGATGCGCCTAAAGTGGTGTCGGCTACTCTTTCGGTCTTAAAGTAAAGTGGGGCTATATTTCGGGCCAGAAGCCCGAAAGTGAGCGTTCAAAAAGTTTTCCTGTGTCCATTTCACTGCAAACCAAGGCCATCAGGGTTTTGACCAAACTCACGATGCGAGCAAGGCGGTCTCGGCTACTCTTTCAGTCTTAAGTGAAGTCGGGCTATATTTCGGCCCAGAATCTCGAAAGTGTGCGTTCAAAAAATTGTGCTGTGTCCATTTCAATGCAAACCAAGGCCATCAGGAGTTAGTTTAGAGTTCCCGGGACTGGAAAATATCCCCCAAGTTCCGGGAATTGGAGCCGAAGTTGATCACATTCATGATGCGCGTAACGCGGTCTCGGCTACTGTTTCAGTCTTAAAGTAAAGTGCGCCTATATTTCGGCCCACAAGCTAGAAAGTTAACGTGCAAAATGTTTTTCTGTGTCCATGTCACTTCAAAACAAGGCCATCAGGACTTAGTTTAGCGTCCGAGGGACTGGAAAATATCCCCCAAGATCCGGGAAATCCATTCGAAGTTCGTCAAAATTACGATATACGTAAGGCGGTTTGGGCTACTCTTTCAGTCTTAAAGTAAAGTCGGGCTATATTTCTGTCCAGAAGCTCGAAAGTGAGCGTTCAAAAAGTTTTGCTGTGTGCATTTCACTGCAAACCAAAGCTATCAAAGTTAGTTTAGGGTCCCCGGGACTGGAAAATACTCCCAAAGTTCCGGGAAAGCGAGCCGAAGTTGATCAAAATCACGATGCGTGAAATGCGGTCTCGGCTACTGTTTCAGTCTTAAAGTAAAGTGGGGCTATATTTCGGCCCACAAGCTCGAAAGTGAGCGTTCAAAAAGTTTTGCTCTGTCCATTTCAATGCAAAGCAAGGCGATCAGGAGTTAGTTTAGAGTCTCCGGGACTGGAAAATAGCCCCCAAGTTCCGAGAAATCGATCCAAAAATAGTCAAAATCAGGATGCGCGTAAGGCGATCTCGGCTACTCTTTTAGTCTTAAAGTGAAGTGGGGCTATATTTCGGCCCAGAAGCTCCAAAGTGGGTGTTCAAAAAGTTCTGCTGTGCGCATTTCAGTGCAAACCAAGGCCATCCGGAGTTAGTTTAGAGTCCCCCGGACTGGAAAATATCCCAAAAGTTGCGTCAAATCGAGCTGAACTTGGCTAACTCACGATGCGCGTGAGGCGGTCTCGGCTACTATTTCAGTCTGAAAGTGAAGTGGGATTCTATTTCGGCCCAGAAGCTACAAAGAGAGTGTTCAAAAAGCTTTCCTTTGTCCATTTCACTAAAAACCAAGGTCATCAGGAGTTAGTTTAGAGCCCGCGGAAATGGAACATATCCCCCAAGTTACGGAAACCGACCCGAAGTTGGTCAAAATCACGATTTGCGCAAGACGGTCTCGGCTACTCTTTCAGTCTTAAAGTAAAGTGGGGTTATATTTCGGTCCAGAAGCTCGAGAGTGAGCGTTCAAAAAGTTTCCGTGTGTCCATTTCACTGAAAACCAAGAGAGTCAGGAGCTATTTTAGAGTCCCGGGGACTGGAAAATATCCCCGAAGTTCCCGCAAATCGAGCCGAAGTTGGTCAAAATCACGGTGCGCTTAAGGCGGTGTCGGCTACTCTTTCAGTCTTAAAGTGAAGTGGGGCTCTATTTCGGCCCACAAGTTCAAAGCTCAAAAAAATTACTGTCTATTTCACTGCAAACCAAGGCTATCAGGAGCTAGTTTAGAGTCCCCGGGAGTGGAATGTATTTCCCGAGTTCCGGAAAATCGAGAAGACGTTGGTCAAAATCACGATGCGCGTAAGACGGTCTCGGCTACTCTTTCAGTCTTAAGGTGAAGTGGGGCTATATTTCGGCCCAGAAGCTGAAAAGTGAATGTTCAAAAAGTTTTGCTGCATCTATTTCAATGCAAACCAAGGCCATCAGGGGTTACTTAAGAGTCCCCGGGACTGGAGAGTATCCCCCAAGTCCCGGAAAATCGAGCCGAAAGTGATCAAATTCATGATGCGCGTAACGTGGTCTCGGCTACTGTGTCAGGCCTAAAGTGAAGTGTGGCTATATTTCGGCCCACAAGCTAGAAAGTGAGCATTCAAAAAGTTTTGTTGTGTCCATTTTACTTCAAAACAAGGGCATCAGGACTTAGTTTAGCGTCCAAGGGACTGCAAAATATTCCCCAAGTTCCGGGAAATCCATTTGAAGTTCGTCAAAACTACGATGCGCGTAAGGCGGTCTCATCTACTCTTTCAGTCCTAAAGTAAAATGGGGCTATATTTCTGCCCAGAAGCTCCAAAGTTGTGCTCTGTCCATTTCACTGAAAACCAAGGCCATCAGGAGTTACTTTAGAGTCCCTTTGACTGGAATATATCACCCAAGTTTCGGGAATTGGACGCGAAATTGGTCAAAATCACGATTCGCTCAAGACGGTCTCGCCTACTCTTTCAGTCTTAAAGTAAAATGGGGCTCTATTTCGGCCCAGAAGCTCGAGAGTGAGGGTTCAAAAACTTTCGCTGTGTCCATTTCACTGCAAACCAAGACAAGCAGCAGTTAGTTGGGAGTCCCCGGGACTGGAAAATATCCCCCAAGTTCCGGGAAATCAACGCGAAGTTTGTCAAAATCACGATGCGCGTAAGGCGGTCTCGGCTACTTTTTCAGTATTATAGTAAAGTGGGCTATATTTCGGCCCAGAAGCTTGAAGGTGAGCGTTCAAAAAGTTTTGCTGTATCCATTTCACTGCAAACCAAGGCCTTCAAGAGTTAGTTTAGAGTCCCTGGGACTGGAAAATATCCCCCAAGTTGCGGAATATCGACCAGAGGTTGGTCAAAGTCACGATGCGCGCACGCCGGTCTCGGCTACTCTTTAAGTCGTAAGTGATGTGGGACTATATTTCGGCCTAGAAGCTCGAAAGTGTGCGTTCAAAAACTTGTGCTGTGTGAATTTCACTGCAAACCATGGCCATCAGGAGTTAGTTTAGAGTTCGCGGGACTGGAAAATATTCCCCAAGTTCCAGGAAAGCGAGCACAAGTTGATCAAAATCACGATGCGCGTAACGCGGTCTCGGCTACTGTTTCAGTCTTAAAGTGAAGTGTGGCTATATTTAGGCCCACAAGATCGAAAGTGAGCGTTCAAAAGATTTTGCTGTGTCCATTTCCCTGCTAAACAAGGCCATCAGGAGTTAGTATAGAGTCCCCGGGACTGGAAAATATTCCCCAAGTTCCAGGAAATCGCGCCGAAGTTGATGAAAATTACGATGCGCGTAACGGGCTCTTGGCTATTCTTTAAGTGTTAAATTTAAGTAGGGCTATATTTCGGCCCTGAAGCTCGAAGGTGAGCGTTCAGAATGTTTTGCTGTGTTTTTTAAACTGCAAACCAAGGTCATCGGGAGTTAGTTTAGCGTCCCCGGGACTTTAAATTATTCGCCAACTTCCGGGAAATCGAGAAAAAGTGGCCCAAAATCACGATGCGCGTAAGGCGGTCTCGGCTACTCGTTCAGTCTTAAAATGAAGTGGGGCTATATTTCGGCCGAGAAGCTCAACACCGAGCGTGCGGTTCTTTTGCCTGTGTATATATCACTGAAAACTAAGTTCATCAGGAGTTAGCATAGAGTCCTCGGGACTGGAAAATATTGCCCGAGTTCCGGCAAATCGAGCCAAAGATGCTCAAAATCACGATGCGCGTAAGGCGGTCTCGGCTACTCGTTTACTCCGAAAATGAAGTGGGGCTATATTTCGGTTCTACAAGCTCGACACCGAGCGTGCTCTCCTTTTACCTGTGTCCATTTCACTAAGAACTAAGTCCATCAGCAGATAGTTTAGAATCCTCGAGACTGGAAGCTATCCTCCAAGTTTCGGCAAATTGAGCCATACTTTCTTAAAATTACGATAAGCGTACGGCAGTTTCGTTTACTCTTTCAGTCTTAAAATGGACTGGGGCTACATTTCGGCCTAGAAGCTCGACACCGAGCGTGCGCTCCTGTTACCTGTGACCATTTTACTGAAAACTAAGGCCATCAAGAGTTAGGGTAGAGTAACCGAGACTGGAAAATATCCCCCAAGTTTTGGCAGATCGAGCCATAGTGGCTAAAAATTTCGATGCGCTTAAGGCGGTTTCGTGTACACTTTCAGTGTTAAAATAAAGTGGGGCTATATTTCGGCCTACAACCTGGAAACCTAGCGTGCGCCCATTTTACCTGTGTCCATTTCACTAAAAACCAAGGCGTTCAGGAGTTAGTTTAGAGCTTCCGGGACTGGAAAATATCCCCCAAGTCCCAGGAAATCAAGCCGAAGGTCGACAAAATTACCATGCGCGTAAGGCGGTCCCGGCTACTATTTCCGTCTTAAAGTGAAGTGGGGCTATATTTCGGCCCAGAAGCTCGAAAGTGAACGTTCAAAGAGTTTGGCTGTGTCCATTTCACTGAAAACCAAGGCCATCAGGAATTAGTTTAGAGTTCCCGAGACTGGGAATTATCTCCCAAGTTCCAGGATATCGAGCCGAAGTAGCCCAAAATCACGATGCGCGTAAGGCCGTCTCGGCTAGTCTTTCAGTCTTAAAGTGAAGTAGCGCTATGCTTCGGCCAAGAAGCTCAAAAGTGAGCGTTCAAAAAGTTGTGCTGTGTCCATTTCACTCCAGAGCAAGGCCATCAGGAGTTACTTTAGAGTCCGCGGTACCGGAAAATATCCCAAATTTCCCGGGAAATCGAGCGAAAGTTGGTCAAAATCACGATGCGCGTAAGGCGGTCCCGGTTGCTCTTTCCTTCTTAAAGTCAACTGGGGCAATATTTCCGCCCAGAAGCTCAAAAGTGAGCGTTCAAAAAGTTTTGCTGTGTCCATTTTACTGCAGACCAAGGACGGCGGGGGTCAGTTTAGAGTCCCCGGGACTGGAAAATATCCCCCAAGTTCCGGGAAATTTAACCGAAGTTGGTCAAAATCACGACGCGCGTACGGCGGTCTCGGCTACTCTTTCAGTCTTAAAGTGAAGTGGGGCAATATTTCGGCCCAGAAGCTCGAAACTGAGTGTTTAAAAAGTTTTGCTGTGTCCATTTCACTGCAAAACAAGGCCATCACGACTTAGTTTAGCGTCCAACGGACTGGAAATATCCCCCAAGTTACGGGAAATCCACCCGAAGTTAGTCAAAATCACGATGCGCTTAAGGGGCTCTCGGCTACTCTTTCAGTCTTAAGGTAAAGTGGGCTTAGATTCAACTCCAGAAGCTTGAAAGTAAGGGTTCAAAAATTTTTGTCTCTATTTCACTCACATCTCAGACAATTAGGAGTGAGTTTAGAGACTTTGGGACTGGAAAATATCTCCCAAGTTTCGCCAGATCGAGCCAAAGATCCTTAAAATCACAATGCGCGTAAGGCGCTCCGGCCTACTCTTTCAGTCTTAAAAAGAAGTAGGGCTATCTTTCGGCCGGCAAGCTCGAAACTGCGCGTTCAAAAAGTGTTCCTGTGTCCATTTCACTGGAAACCAAGGCCATCAGGAGTTAGTTTAGAGTCCCCGGGACTGGAAAATATCCCCCTATTTGCGGGAAATCGAGCCGAAGTATCCCAAAATCACGATGCGCGTCAGGCGGTCTCGGCTACTCTTTCAGTCTTAAAGTTAAGTGGGGCTATATTTCGACCCATAAGCTCGAAAGTGAGCGTTCAAAAAGTTTTGCTGTGTCCATTTAACTGCAAACTAAGGCCATCGGAAGTAAGTTTAGCTTCCCGGGGAATTGAAAATATTCGCCAACTTCCGGGAAATCGAGCCGAAGTAGGTCAAAATTACGATGCGCGTAAGGCGGTCTCGGCTACTCTTTCAGTCTTAAAGTGAAGTATGGCTATATTTCGGCCGAGAAGCTCGAAAGTGAGCGTTCAAACAAATGTGCTGTGTCCATTTCACTGGAAACCAAGGCCATCAGGAGTTAGTTTAGACTCCTCGGGACTGGAAAATATCGCCCAACTACGGGGAAATCGAGCCCAATTTTGTCAAAATCACGATGCGCGTAAGGCGGTCTCGGCTACTCTTTCATTCTTAAAGTGAACTGGGGCTATATTTCGGCCCAGAAGCTAGAAAGTGAAAGTTCAAAAAGTTTTGCTGTGTCCATTTCACCGCAAACCAAGCCACATCAGCAGATTGTTTACAGTGTCCGGGACATCAAAATATCCCCCAAGTCCCGGGAAATCGAGCCGAAGTTTCTCAAAATCACGATGCGCGTAAAGCAGTCTCGGCTACTCTCTTAGTCTTAAAGTGACGTGGCTGTATATTTCGGCCCAGAAGCTCCAAAGTGAGCGCTCAAAAAGTTTTGCTTTCTCAATTTAACTGAAAACCAAGGCCATCATGAGTTAGTTTAGAGTCCAGGGGACTGGAAAATATCCCTTAAGTTCTGGCAACTCAAGCCGAAGTTGGTCAAAATCACGATGCGTCTAAGGCGGTCTCGGCTACTATTTCAGTCTTAAAGTGAAGTGGGGCTACATTTCGGCCTAGCGTTTCAAAAATAATCGTTCAAAAAAGTTTCCTGTGTCCATTTGACTGCAGACCAAGGCCATCAGGGGTTAGTTTAGAGTCCTTGAGACTTGAATATATCGCCGAAGTTTCGGGAAATCGGCCGAAGTTGGACAAAATCACGATGCGCGTAAGACGGTGTCGGCTACTCTTTCAGTCTTAAACTGAAGTGGGGCTATATTTCGGTTCAGAAGCCCGAAAGGGAGCGTTGAAAAAGTTTTGCTCTCTCCATTTCAATACAAACCAAGGCAATCAGGAGTTACTTTAGAGTCCCTGGTACCGGAAAATATTCCCCATTTCCCGGGAAATCGAGCCAGAGTTGGTCAAAATCACTATGCGCGTAAGGCGGTCTCGGCTATTCTTTCATTCTTAAAGTGAACTCGGGCTATATTTCGGCCCAGAAGCTAGAAAGTGAAAGTTCAAAAAGTTTTCCTTTGTCCATTTCACCGCGAAGCAAGCCACATCAGGAGATAGTTTACAGTCTCCGGGACATCAAAATATCCCCCAAGTTCCGGGAAATCGAGCCGAAGTTTCTCAAAATCACGATGCGCGTAAAGCAGTCTCGGCTACTCCTTTAGTCTTAAAGTGAGGTGGCTGTATATTTCGGCCAAGAAGCTCGAAAGTGAGCGTTCAAAAAGTTATGCTGTGCCCATTTCACTGCAAAGCAAGGCCCTCAGGAAGTAGTTTACAGTCCCCGGAACTGGAAAGTATCCCCCAAGTTCCGCGAAATCGAGACGAAGTTGGTCAAAATAACGATTCGCGTAAGGCGGTCTCGGCTACTCTTTCAGTCTTAAAGTGAAGTAGGGCTATATTTCGGTCCAGAAGCTCAAAAGTGAGCGTTCAAAAAGTTTTCCTCTCTCAATTTCACTGAAAACCAAGGCCATCATGAGTTAGTTTAGAGTCCCCGGGACTGGAAAATATCTTTTAACTTCTGGCAACTCAAGCCGAAGTTGGTCAAAATCACGATGCGCCTAAGGCGGCCTCGGCTACTCTTTCAGTCTTAAAGTGAAGTGGGGCTCTATTTCGGCCCAGAAGCTCCAAAGTGAGCGCTGCAAAAAATTTGCTGTGTCCCTTTCACTGCAAACCAAGGCCATCACCAGTTAGTTTAGAGTCCCCGGGACTGCAATATATTTCCCAAGTTCCGGAAAATCGAGAAGACGTTGGTCAAAATCACGATGCGCGCAAGACGGTCTTGGCTAGTCTTTCAGTCTTAAAGTGAAGTGGGGGTATATTTCGGCCCAGAAGCTCAAAAGTGAGCTTCAAAAAGTTTTGCTGTATCCATTTCAATGCAAACGAAGGCCATCAGGGGTTACTTAAGAGTCTTCAGGACTGGAAAATATCCCCCAAGTTCAGGGAAATTTAGCCGAAGTTGGTCAAAATCACGGTGCGCGTTAGGCAGTCTCGCTTACTGTTTCAGTCTTAAAGTGAAGTGAGGCTTTATTCCTGCCCAGGAGCTTGAAAGTGAGCGTTCAAAAAGTTTCCCTGTGTTTATTTCACTGCAAACCAAAGCCATCAGGAGCTAGTTTAGAGTCCCCGGGACTGGAAAATATCCCCCAACTTCCGGGAAATCGAGCCGAAGTTGCTCAAAATCACGATTTGCGTAAGGTAGTCTCGGCTACCCTTTCAGTCTTAAAGTGAAGTGGGGCTATATTTCGGGCCAGAAGCCCGAAAGTGAGCGTTCAAAAAGTTTTGCTGTGTTCATTTCACTGCAAACCAAGGCCATCAGGGGTTAGTTTAGCGTCCCCGGGACAAGAAAATATGCCCCAAGATCCGGGAAATTGAGCCAAAGGTTGGCCAAAATCACGATGCCCTAAAGTGGTCTTGGATACTCTTTCTGTCTTAAAGTGAAGTGGGGCTATATTTCGGCCCAGAAGCTCAAAAGTGAGCTTCAAAAAGTTTTGCTGTATGCATTTCAATGCAAACGAAGGCCATCAGGGGTTACTTAAGAGTCTTCAGGACTGGAATATATCCCCCAAGTTCAGGGAAATTTAGCCGAAGTTCGTCAAAATCACGGTGCGCGTTAGGCGGTCTCGCTTACTGTTTCAGTCTTAAAGTGAAGTGAGGCTTTATTCCTGCCCAGGAGCTTGAAAGTGAGCGTTCAAAAAGTTTCCCTGTGTTTATTTGACTGCAAACCAAAGCCATCAAGAGCTAGTTTAGAGTCCCCGGGACTGGAAAATATCCCCCAACTTCCGGGAAATCGAGCCGAAGTTGCTCAAAATCACGATTTGCGTAAGGTAGTCTCGGCTACCCTTTCAGTCTTAAAGTGAAGTGGGGCTATATTTCGGGCCAGAAGCCTGAAAGTGAGCGTTCAAAAAGTTTTGCTGTGTCCATTTCACTGCAAACCAAGGCCATCAGGGGTTAGTTTAGAGTCCCCGGGACTGAAAAATATTGCCCAAGTTCCGGGGAATCGAACCGAAGTTGATCAAAATCACCATGCGCGAAATGCGGTATCGGCTACCCTTTCAGTCTTAAAGTGAAGTGGGGCTATATTTCGGCCCAGAAGCCCGAAAGTGAGCGTTCAAAAATTTTTTCTTTGTTCTTTGACTGCAAGACAAGGCCATCACGAGTTAGTTTAGCGTCCCTGGGACTGGAAAATATTCCCCAAGTTCCGGTAAATCGAGCTGAAGTTGGTCAAAATCACAATGCTCCCAAAGCGGTCTCGCCTACCCTTTCAGTCTTAAAGTGAAGTGGGGCTATATTTCTGTCCAGAAGCTCGAAAGTGAGCGTTCAAAAAGTTTTGCTGTGTACATTTCACTGCAAACCAAAGCTATCAAAAGTTATTTAAGGGTACCCGGGACTGGGAAATATTTCGCAAGTTCCGGGAAAGCGAGCCGAAGTTGATCAAAATCACGATGCGCGAAATGCTGTCTCGGCTACTGTTTCAGTCTTAAAGTAAAGTGTGGCTATATTTCGGCCCACAAGCTCGAAAGTGAGCGTTAAAAAAGTTTTGCTTTGTCCATTTCACTGCAAAACAAGGCCATCAGGACTGAGTTTAGCGTCCAAGGGACTGGAAAATGTTCCCCAAGTTCCGGGAGATCCACCCGAAGTTTGTCAAAATCACAATGCGTTTACGGCGGTCTCGGTTAGTTTTTCAGTATTAAAGTAAAGTGGGCTATATTTCGCCCAGGAAGCTCGAAGGTGAGCGTTCAAAAAGTTTTGCTGTCTCCATTTCACTGCAAACCAAGGCCATCAAGAGTTAGTTTAGAGTCCCTGGGACTGGAAAATATCCCCCAAGGTCCGGAATATCGACCCGAAGTTCGTCAAACTCAAGATGCGCGCACGCCGGTCTCGGCTACTCTTTAAGTCGTAAGTGATGTGGGACTATATTTCGGCCTAGAAGCTCGAAAGTGTGCGTTCAAAAACTTGTGCTGTGTGAATTTCACTGCAAACCATGGCCATCACGAGTTAGTTTAGAGTCCCCGGCACTGGAAAGTATTCCCCAAGTTCCAGGAAAGCGAGCACAAGTTGATGAAAATTACGATGCGCGTAACGCGGTCTCGGCTACTGTTTCAGTCTTAAAGTGAAGTGTGGCTATATTTAGGCCTAGAAGCTCGAAAGTGAGCGTTCAAAAAGTTTTGCTGTGTCCATTTCACTGCAAACCAAGGCCATCAGGAGTTAGTATAGAGTCCCCGGGACTGGAAAATATTCTCCAAGTTCCAGGAAATGGCGCCGAAGTTGATGAAAAGTACGATGCACGTAACGGGCTCTCGGCTATTCTTTAAGTCTTAAATTTAAGTAGGGCTATATTTCGGCCCTGAAGCTCGAAGGTGAGCGTTCAGAATGTTTTGCTGTGTTCATTAAACTGCAAACCAAGGTCATCGGGAGTTAGTTTAGCGTCCCCGGGACTTTAAATTATTCGCCAACTTCCGGGAAATCGAGCAAAAGTGGCCCAAAATCACGATGCGCGTAAGGCGGTCTCGGCTACTCGTTCAGTCTTAAAATGACGGGGGGCTATATTTCGACCTAGAAGCTCGAGAGCGGGCGTGCGCCAATTTTACCTGTGTCCATTTCACTGACATCTTAGGCCATCAGGAGTTAGTTTAGAGTCCTTGGGACTGGAAAATATTTCCCAAATTCTGTCAGATCGAGCCAAAGTTGCTCAAAATCACGATGCGCGTAAGGCCGTCTCGGCTACTCGTTCAGTCTTAAAATGAAGTGGGGCTATATTTCGGCCGAGAAGCTCAACACCAAGCGTGTGCTCCTTTTGCCTGTGTACATATCATTGAAAACTAAGTTCATCAGGAGTTAGCATAGAGTCCTCGGGACTGGAAAATATTGCCCGAGTTCCGGCAAATCGAGCCAAAGATGCTCAAAATCACGATGCGCGTAAGGCGGTCTCGGCTACTCGTTTACTCCGAAAATGAAGTGGGGCTATATTTCGGTTCTACAAGCTCGACACCGAGCGTGCTCTCCTTTTACCTGTGTCCATTTCACTAAGAACTAAGTCCATCAGCAGATAGTTTAGAATCCTCGAGACTGGAAGCTATCCTCCAAGTTTCGGCAAATTGAGCCATACTTTCTTAAAATTACGATAAGCGTACGGCAGTTTCGTTTACTCTTTCAGTCTTAAAATGGACTGGGGCTACATTTCGGCCTAGAAGCTCGACACCGACAGTGCGCTCCTGTTACCTGTGACCATTTTACTGAAAACTAAGGCCATCAAGAGTTACGGTAGAGTCCCCGGGACTGGAAAATATCCCCCAAGTTTTGGCAGATCGAGCCATAGTGGCTAAAAATTTCGATGCGCTTAAGGCGGTTTCGTGTACACTTTCAGTGTTAAAATAAAGTGGGGCTATATTTCGGCCTACAACCTGGAAACCTAGCGTGCGCCCATTTTACCTGTGTCCATTTCACTAAATACCAAGGCATTCAGGAGTTAGCTTAGAGCTTCCGGGACTGGAAAATATCCCCCAAGTCCCAGGAAATCAAGCCGAAGTTCGACAAAATTACCATGCGCGTAAGGCGGTCCCGGCTACTCTTTCAGTCTTAAAGTGAAGTGGGGCTATATTTCGGCCCAGAAGCTCGAAAGTGAACGTTCAAAGAGTTTGGCTGTGTCCATTTCACTGAGAACCAAGGCCATCAGGAATTAGTTTAGAGTGCCCGGGACTGGGAATTATATCCCAAGTTCCGGGAAATCGAGCCGAAGTAGCCCAAAATCACGATGCGCGTAAGGCGGTCTCGGCTAGTATTTTAGTCTTAAAGTGAAGTAGGGCTAAGCTTAGGCCCAGAAGCTCAAAAGTGAGCGTTCAAAAAGTTGTGCTGTGTCCATTTCACTGCAAACCAAGGCAATCAGGAGTTAGTTTAGAGTCCCCGGTACCGGAAAATATCCCCCATTTCCCGGGAAACCGAGCCAAAGTTGGTCAAAATCAGGATGCGCGTAAGGCGGTCCCGGTTACTCTTTCATTCTTAAAGTGAACTGGGTCAATATTTCCGCCCAGAAGCTCGAAAGTGAGGGTTCAAAAAGTTGTGCTTTGTCCATTTCACTCCAGAGCAAGGCCATCAGGACTTACTTTAGAGTCCGCGGGACTGGAAAATATCCCCCAAGTTCCGGGAGATCGAGCCGAAGTTGATGAAAATTACGATGGGCGTAAGGCGGTCTCGGCTACTCTTTCACTCTTAAAGTGAAGTGGAGCTATATTTCGGCCCAGAAGCTCAAAAGTGAGCGTTCAAAAAGTTGTGCTGTGTCCATTTCACTCCAGAGCAAGGCCATTAGGAGTTACTTTAGAGTCTGCGGGACTGGAAAATATCCCCAACTTCCGGGAAATCGAGATAAAGTTGGTCAAAATTACGATGGGCGTAAGGTGGTCTCGGCTACTCTTTCACTCTTAAAGTGAAGTGGAGCTATATTTCGGCCCAGAAGCTCAAAAGTGAGCGTTCAAAAAGTTGTGCTGTATCCATTTCACTCCAGAGCAAGGCCATCAGCAGTTACTTTAGAGTCCGCGGGACTGGAAAATATCCCCCAAGCTCCGGGAAATCGAGCCGACGTTGGTCAAAATTACCATGCGCGTATGGCGGTCTCGGCTACTCTTTCACTCTTAAAGTGAAGTGGAGCTATATTTCGGCCCACAAGCTCAAAAGTGAGTGTTCAAAAAGTTTTGCTGTGTCCATTTTACTGCAAACCAAGGACGTCGGGGGTCAGTTTAGAGTCTCCGGGACTGGAAAATATCCCCCAACTTCCGGGATATATAACCGAAGTTGGTCAAAAGCACGACGCGCGTACGGCGGTCTCGGCTACTCTTTCAGTCTTAAAGTGAAGTGGGGCAATATTTCGGCCCAGAAGCTCGAAACTGAGTGTTTAAAAAGTTTTGCTGTGTCCATTTCACTGCAAAACAAGGCCATCACGACTTAGTTTAGCGTCCAACGGACTGGAAATATCCCCCAAGTTACGGGAAATCCACCCGAAGTTAGTCAAAATCACGATGCGCTTAAGGGGGTCTCGGCTAGTCTTTCAGGCTTAAGGTAAAGTGGGCTTAGATTTAACTCCAGAAGCTCGAAAGTAAGGGTTCAAAAATTTTTGTCTCTATTTCACTCACATCTTAGACAATCAGGAGTGAGTTTAGAGACTTTGGGACTGGAAAATATCTCCCAAATTTCGCCAGATCGAGCCGAAGATCCTCAAAATCACAATGCGCGTAAGGCGCTCCCGCCTACTCTTTCAGTCTTAAAAAGAAGTAGGGCTATATTTCGGCCAGCAAGCTCGAAAGTGCGCGTTCAAAAAGTGTTCCTGTGTCCATTTCACTGGAAACCAAGGCGATCAGGAGTTAGTTTAGAGTCCCCGGGACTGGAAAATATCCCCCTATTTGCGGGAAATCGAGCCAAAGTATCCCAAAATCACGATGCGCGTAAGGCGGTCTCGGCTACTCTTTCAGTCTTAAAGTTAAGTGGGGCTATTTTTCGACCCATAAGCTCGAAAGTGAGCGTTCAAAAAGTTTTGCTGTGTCCATTTAACTGCAAACTAAGGCCATCGGAAGTTAGTTTAGCTTCCCCGGGAATTGAAAATATTCGCCAACTTCCGGGAAATCGAGCCGAAGTTGGTCAAAATTACGATGCGCGTAAGGCGGTCTCGGCTACTCTTTCAGTCTTAAAGTGAAGTATGGCTATATTTCGGCCGAGAAGCTCGAAAGTGAGCCTTCAAAAAAATGTGCTGTGTCCATTTCACTGCAAAGCAAGGCCGTCAGCAGTTAGTTTAGAGTCCCCGGGACTGGAATAAATCCGCGAAGTTCCGGGAAATCGAGCGGAAGTAGGTCAAAATCACGATGCGCGTAAGACGGTCTCGGCTACTCTTTCAGTCTTAAAGTAAAGTGGGGCTATATTTCGGCCCAGAAGCTCGAAAGTGACCCTTTAAAAAGTTACGCTTTGTGCATTTAAATGCAAACCAAGGCCATCAGGAGTTAGTTTAAAGTCCCGCGGACTGGAAAATATCCCCCAAGTTCCGGGAAATCGAGCTGACCTTGGTCAAAATCACGATGCTCGTAAGGCGGTCTCGGCTACTATTTCAGTCTTAAACTGAAATACGGTTGTATTTCGGCCCAGAAGCTCGAAACTGAGCGTTCAAAAAGTTTTCGTGCGTCCAATTCTATGCAAACCAAGGCCATCAGGACTTAGTTTAGCGTCCAAGGGGCTGGAAAATATACCCAAGTTCCGGGAAATCCATTCGGAGTTCGTCAAAATTACGATATACGTAAGGCGGTTTCGGCTACTCTTTCAGTCTTAAATTGAAGTAGGGCTATATTTCGGCCGACAAGCTCCAAAGTGTGCGTTCAAAAAATTGTGCTGTGTCCATTTCAATGCAAACCAAGGCCATCAGGAGTTAGTTTAGAGTCCCCGGGACTGGAAAATATCCCCCAAGTCCCGGGAATTGGAGCCGAAGTTCATCAAATTCATGATGCGCGTAGCGCGGTCTCGGCTACTGTTTCAGACTTAAAGTCAAGTATGCCTATATTTCGGCCCACAAGCTAGAAAGTGAGCGTTCAAAAAGTTTTGCTGTGTCCATTTCACTTCAAAACAAGGCCATCAGGACTTAGTTTAGCGTCCAAAGAACTGCAAAATATACCCAAGTTCCGGGAAATCCATTCGGAGTTCGTCAAAATTACGATATACGTAAGGCGGTTTGGGCTACTCTTTCAGTCTTTAAGTAAAGTCGGGCTATATTTCTGTCCAGAAGCTCGAAAGTGAGCGTTCAAAAAGTTTTGCTGTGTGCATTTCACTGCAAACCAAAGCTATCAAAAGTTAGTTTAGGGTCCCCGGGACTGGAAAATATTCCCAAAGTTCCGGGAAAGCGAGCCGAAGTTGATCAAAATCACGATGCGCGAAATGCGGTCTCGGCTACTGTTTCAGTCTTAAAGTAAAGTGGGGCTATATTTCGGCCCACAAGCTCGAAAGTGAGCGCTCAAAAAGTTTTGCTCTGTCCATTTCAATGCAAAGCAAGGCGATCAGGAGTTAGTTTACTGTACCCAGGACTGGAAAATATCCCCCAAGTTCCGAGAAATCGATCCGAAAATGGTCAAAATCAGGATGCGCGTAAGGCGATCTCGGCTACTCTTTCAGTCCTAAAGTGAAGTGGGGCTATATTTCGGTCCAGAAGCTCCAAAGTGGGCGCTCAAAAAGTTATGCTGTGCGCATTTCAGTGCAAACCAAGGCCATCCGGAGTTAGTTTAGAGTCCCCCGGACTGGAAAATATCCCAAAAGTTGCGTGAAATCGAGCTGAACTTGGTCTAACTCACGATGCGCGTGAGGCGGTCCCGACTACTATTTCAGTCTGAAAGTGAAGTGGGATTCTGTTTCGGCCCAGAAGTTACAAAGAGAGTGTTCAAAAAGCTTTCCTTTGTCCATTTCACTAAAAACCAAGGCCATCAGGAGGTAGTTTAGAGCCCGCGGAAATGGAATATATCCCGCAATTTCCGGGAAACCGACCCGAAGTTGGTTAAAATCACGATTTGCGCAAGACGGTCTCGGCTACTCTTTCAGTCTTAAAGTAAAGTGGGGCTATATTTCGGTCCACAAGCTCCAGAGTGAGCGTTCAAAAAGTTTCCCTGTGTCCATTTCACTGAAAACCAAGACAATCAGCAGTTAGTTTAGAGTCCCCGAGACTGGAAAATATCCCCCAAGTTCCGGCAAATCGAGCCGAAGTTGGTCAAAATCACGGTGCGCTTAAGGTATCAGTATAACCTATTTGACCATCCGCGCGCGGTCCGCTCTAGCGTTCGTGGCTTTAACAAAAACCCATATAAACCGTATATTTACTGGAAGCTTAATAACTACAGATTATGACCTGACCTGTTTAAAACGGTAAAAATTTACCGTGTTTCGAAAATGTGAATGCATTTACAAAGCTTCACGAACCCATAAATCAACGTATACGCCCGCTAAATTTAGGTCGGAGAAAACGATTAACATGGCATCCGTTTCTTCACACATTGACCTCAAAAACCGTGTCTCAGATTTTTGGCACATGCGTTTGTTATTATTTTACAAGAGGATAAAGTTAGAAAAAGGAAAAAATAGGACTGCCCGCGAAAAAAGGCATAACTTTTTAATGAAAAGAGTAATCAGAATTCGCAGACACGGTTTTGTCGGCGTTCGTTCTGACAACATTCTCTCCGAATTTCAGCCAATTTGGTCCAGGGGCTGCCGACCTGGAACTCGAAATGCACGTACAACTCGCCTATTTTTTTACTTTCGAGAAACAGAGAAAAAATAAAATTCGGCGGCATCCAAGTGTTATGAGATTATCACACCAAGGGAGACACCGCAGAGGAATCAACTTTCTGTATAACAATAGGACTGTGAGAGCTAACATGGAACAGGTACAAATTTCCGCGACGGCGCGCGGTAAATTATTCACCAGTGAATAAACCGCTTTTTCATGTGTGAAGTCAGAATTCCAAAGTTAGCAAACGTGAAATTATCTTTTGATTTACTATATTAGCGTTCGAAATTTTACGTATCGGTTGACTAATCTTCAAAATTATGACCATGTCACTATTAACATGCCGAAGGCCCGTAGAAGGTTCCCGAGAAAATGCAAGCGCACAAAGGGAAACGCTGGAGAAGACGCCGTAAACGGGACTACATCGACTGATGTTGATGCAAAGGCAAAGATACTGGAAGAAATGACAATAGCTGGGTAAGAAAAAAAAAATGTTGCACTGCTGATTCTAATTTTGTACAATCGATCTGCCTTTCAATTTCGTCCACTCCTCTTCGTCAATCTCCTCTGCTTCGACAGTTTCTTGCAACAGTATTTTAGCGCGGCTTGCGCTCATTTCGGCTTGCTCGCTGGCTTCGTGATCGCGATCGTTGTCGCGTTCATCCAGCAATTTTCCTTGATTGTAAAACTAACCCTTTGCCGCTTTCCGCTAATTTAGCGGCCCACTCTTTGTTGAAAGTGTTTTTCGCCTTCTTTGGCCTTCCTTTAGCCGATGAAAACGGGCAAGATCGCTCTGTCTTCTTCGAAGACATCCGGCACTGATTATGGCGCGTGAATCGCGTGTCAACTCAGCATGATCTTGATAGCATGTGACTTCTTGCCTCGATAATTAATTCATTTGACAGAACTTGTCAACTCTCAATTAAGTAATTAATATGCAAAACAATCTTTCTCGCGCAATAACTAGCGGCAGATATAAGATTTTTTCGTGGGGTTTTTTTTATCTAAAAGATTACTTTAAGATTTATCCAACCGCTTAAAAAAGTAAAATTATGCAAAATTGCAAATTTTCCCCTTACTGATACCTTAAGGTGGTGTCGGCTACTCCTTCAGTCTTAAAGTGAAGTGGGGCTCTATTTCGGCCCACAAGCTCAAAGCTCAAAAAAAATTACTGTGTCTATTTCACTGCAAACCAAGGCTATCAGGAGTTAGTTTAGAGTTCCCGGGAGTGGAATGTATTTCCCAAGTTCCGGAAAATCGAGAAGACGTTGGTCAAAATCACGATGCCTGTAAGACGGTCTCGGCTACTCTTTCAGTCTAAAACTGAGGTGGGGCTATCTTTCCGCCCACAAGCTCAAAAGTGAGTGTTCAAAAAGTTTTCCTCTGTCACTTTCAGTGCAAATCAAGGCCATCAAAAGTTAGTTTAGAGTCCCCGGGACTGGAGAATATCCCCAAGTCGCGGTAAATCCAGCCGAAGTTGGTCAAAATCACGATGTGCGTAAGGTGGTCTCGGCTACTCTTTCAGTCTTAAAGTGAAGTGGGGCAATATTTCGGCCCAGAAGCTCGAAAGTGAGTGTTTAAAAAGTTTTGCTCTGTCACTTTCAGTGCAAACCAAGGCCATCAGAAGTTAGTTTAGAGTCCCCAGGACTGGAGAATATCCCCAAGTCCTGGGAAATCGAGCCGAAGTTGATCAAATTCATGATGCGCGTAACGTGGTCTCGGCTACTGTGTCAGTCCTAAAGTGAAGTGTGGCTATATTTCGGCCCACAAGCTAGAAAGTGAGCGTTCAAAAAGTTTTGTTGTGTCCATTTTACTTCAAAACAAGGCCATCAGGACTTAGTTTAGCGTCCAAGGGACTGCAAAATATCCCCCAAGTTCTGGGAAATCCATTCGAAGTTCGTCAAAATTACGATGCGCGTAAGGCGGTCTCATCTATTCTTTCAGTCTTAAAGTACAGTGAGGCTATATTTCTGCCCAGAAGCTCCCAAGTTGTCCTCTGTCCATTTCACTGAAAACTAAGGCCATCAGGAGTTACTTTAGAGTCCCTTTGACTGGAATATATCCCCCAAGTTTCGGGAAATAAACGCGAAATTGGTCAAAATCACGATTCGCTCAAAACGGTCTCGCCTACTCTTTCAGTCTTAAAGTAAAATGGGGCTATATTTCTGCCCAGAAGCTTCAAAGTTGTGCTCTGTCTATTTCACTGTAAACCAAGGCCATCAGGAGTTACTTTAGAGTCCCTTTGACTGGAATATATCCCCCAAATTTCGGGAAATAAACGCGACATTGATCAAAATCACGATTCGCTCAAAACGGTCTCGCATACTCTTTCAGTCTTAAAGTAAAATGGGGCTCTATTTCGGCCCAGAAGCTCGACAGTGAGCGTTCAAAAACTTTCGCTGTGTCAATTTCACTGCAAACCAAGACAAGCAGGAGTTAGTTGAGAGTCCCCGGGACTGGAAAATATCCCCCAAGTTCCGGCAAATCAACCCGAAGTTTGTCAAAATCACGATGCGCGTAAGGCGGTCTCGGCTACTCTTTCAGTGTTAAAGTAATAGGGGGCTATATTTTGGCCCAGCAGCTCGAAATTGAGCGTTCAAAAAGTTTTTGCTGGCTCCATTTTACTGCAAACCAAGGCCATCAGGAATTAGTTTAGAGTCCTCAGAACTGGAATATATCCCCTTACTTCCGGCATATCGAGCCAAAGTTGCTCAAAATCACGATGCACGTAAGGCGGTCTCGGCTACTCTTTCAGTCTTCAGGTGAAGTGGGCTTCTATTTCGCTCCAGAAGCTCGAAAGTATGCGTTCAAAAACTTTTTCTGTTTCCGTTTCACTGCAAACCAAGACCAGCACGAGTTAGTTTAGAGTCCCCGGGACTGCAAAATATTTCGCAAGTTCCGGGAAATCGAGCCGAAGTTGATCAAAATCACGATGCGCGAAACGTGGTCTCGGCTACTGTTTCAGTCTTAAAGTGAAGTATGGCTATATTTCGGCCCACAACCTCGAAAGTGAGCGTTAAAAAAGCTTTGCTGTGTCCATTTCACTGCAAAACAAGGCCATCGGCACCTAGTCTAGCGTCCAAGGGTCTGGAAAATATCCCCCAAGTTCCGGGATATCCAGCCGAAGTTTGTCAAAATCACGATGCGCGTAAGGCGGTCTCGCCTACTTTTTCAGTATTAAAGTAAAGTGGGCTATATTTCGGCCCAGAAGCTTGAAGGTGAGCGTTCAAAAAGTTTTGCTGTCTCCATTTCACTGCAACCCAAGGCAATCAAGAGTTAGTTTAGAGTCCCTGGGACTGGAAAATATCCCCCAAGTTCCGCAATATCGACCCGAAGTTCGTCAAAGTCACGATGCGCGCACGCCGGTCTCGGCTACTCTTTAAGTCGTAAGTGATTTGGGACTATATTTCGGCCTAGAAGCTCGAAAGTGTGCGTTGAAAAACTTGTGTTGTGTGAATTTCACTGCAAACCATGGCCATCAGGAGTTAGTTTAGAGTCCCCGGGACTGGAAAATATTCCTCAAGTTCCAGGAAATGGCGCCGAAGTTGATGAAAATTACGATGCGCGTAACGGGCTCTCCGCTATTCTTTAAGTCTTAAATTTAAGTAGGGCTATATTTCGGCCCTGAAGCTCGAAGGTGAGCGTTCAGAATGTTTTGCTGTGTTCATTAAACTTCAAACCAAGGTCATCGGGAGTTAGTTTAGCGTCCCCGGGACTTTAAATTATTCGCCAACTTCCGGGAAATCGAGCAAAAGTGGCCCAAAATCACGATGCGCGTAAGGCGGTCTCGGCTACTCTTTCAGTCTTAAAATTAAGGGGGGCTATATTTCGACCTAGAAGCTCGAGACCGGGCGTGCGCTAATTTTAAATGTGTCCATTTCACTGATATCTTAGCCCATCAGGAGTTAGTTTAGAGTCCTTGGGACTGGAAAATATTTCCCAAATTCTGGCAGATCGGGCCAAAGTTGCTCAAAATCACGATGCGCGTAAGGCGGTCTCGGCTACTCTTTCAGTCTTAAAAGTGTGAAAACTAAGTTCATCAGGAGTTAGCATAGAGTCCTCGGGACTGGAAAATATTGCCCGAGTTCCGGCAAATCGAGCCAAAGATCCTCAAAATCACGATGCGCGTAAGGCGGTCTCGGGTACTCGTTTACTCCGAAAATGAAGTGGGGCTATATTTCGGTTCTACAAGCTCGACACCGAGCGCGCTCTCCTTTTACCTGTGTCCATTTCACTAAGAACTAAGTCCATCAGGAGATAGTTTAGAATCCTCGAGACTGGAAGCTATCCTCCAAGTTTCGGCAAATTGAGCCATACTTTCTCAAAATTACGATAAGCGCACGGCAGTTTCGTTTACTCTTTCAGTCTTAAAATGAACTGGGGCTACATTTCGGCCTAGAAGCTCGACACCGAGCGTGCGCTCCTGTTACCTGTGACCATTTTACTGAAAACTAAGGCCATCAAGAGTTACGGTAGAGTCCCCGGGACTGGAAAATATCCCCGAAGTTTTGGCAGATCAAGCCATAGTGGCTAAAAATTTCGATGCGCTTAAGGCGGTTTCGTGTACACTTTCAGTCTTAAAATAAAGTGGGGCTATATTTCGGCCTACAACCTGGAAACCTAGCGTGCGCCCCTTTTACCTGTGTCCATTTCACTAAAAACCTAGGCATTCAGGAGTTAGTTTAGAGCTTCCGGGACTGGAAAATATCCCCCAAGTCCCAGGAAATCAAGCCGCAGTTGGACAAAAGTACCATGCGCGTAAGGCGGTCCCGGCTACTCTTTCAGTCTTAAAGTGAAGTGGGGTTATATTTCGGCCCAGAAGCTCGAAAGTGAACGCGCAAAAAGTTTGCCTGTGTCCATTTCACTGACAACCAAGGCAATCAGGAATTAGTTTAGAGTGCCCGGGACTGGGAATTATCTCCCAAGTTCCGGGAAATCGAGCCGAAGTAGCCCAAAATCACGATGCGCGTAAGGCGGTCTCGGCTAGTATTTTAGTCTTAAAGTGAAGTAGGGCTATGCTTCGGCCCAGAAGCTCAAACGTGAGCGTTCAAAAAGTTGTGCTGTGTCCATTTCACTGCAAACCAAGGTAATCAGGAGTTAGTTTAGAGTCCCCGGTACCGGAAAATATCCCCCATTTCCCGGGAAATCGAGCTAAAGTTGGTCAAAATCAGGATGCGCGTAAGGCGGTCCCGGTTACTCTTTCATTCTTAAAGTGAACTGGGCAATGTTTCCCCCCAGAAGCTCGAAAGTGAACGTTCAAAAAGTTGTGCTGTGTCCATTTCACTCCAGAGCAAGGCCATCAGGAGTTACTTTAGAGTCCGCGGGACTGGAAAATATCCCCCAAGTTCCGGGAAATCGAGCCGAAGTTGGTCAAAATTACGATGGGCGTAAGGCGGTGTCGGCTACTCTTTCACTCTTAAAGTGAAGTGGAGCTATATTTCGGCCCAGAAGCTCGAAACTGAGTGTTTAAAAAGTTTTGCTGTGTCCATTTTACTGCAGACCTAGGAAGTCGGCGGTCAGTTTAGAGTCCCCAGGACTGCAAAATATCCCCCAAGTTCCGGGAAATTTAACCAAAGTTGGTCAAAATTACGACGCGCGTACGGCGGTCTCGGCTACTCTTTCAGTCTTAAAGTGAAGTGGGGCAACATTTCGGCCCAGAAGCTCGAAACTGAGTGTTCAAAAAGTTGTGCTGTGTCCATTTCACTCCAGAGCAAGGCCATCAGGAGTTACTTGAGAGTCCGCGGGACTGGAAAATATCCCCCAAGTTCCGGGAAATCGAGCCGAAGTTGGTCAAAATTACGATGGGCGTAAGGCGGTGTCGGCTACTCTTTCACTCTTAAAGTGAAGTGGAGCTATATTTCGGCCCAGAAGCTCGAAACTGAGTGTTTAAAAAGTTTTGCTGTGTCCATTTTACTGCAGACCTAGGAAGTCGGCGGTCAGTTTAGAGTCCCCGGGACTGCAAAATATCCTCCAAGTTCCGGGAAATTTACCCAAAGTTGGTCAAAATTACGACGCGCGTACGGCGGTCTCGGCTACTCTTTCAGTCTTAAAGTGAGGTGGGGCAACATTTCGGCCCAGAAGCTCGAAACTGAGTGTTTAAAAAGTTTTGCTGTGTCCATTTCACTGCAAAACAAGGCCATCACGACTTAGTTTAGCGTCCAAGGGACTGGAAATATCCCTCAAGTTACGGGAAATCCACCCGAAGGTAGTCAAAATCACGATGCGCTTAAGGGGCTCTCGGCTACTCTTTCAGTCTTAAGGTAAAGTGGGCTTAGATTTAACTCCAGAAGCTCGAAAGTAAGGGTTCTAAAAATTTTGTCTCTATTTCACTCACATCTTAGACAATCAGGAGTGAGTTTAGAGACTTTGGGACTGGAAAATATCTCCCAAGTTTCGCTACATCGAGCCGAAGATCCTCAACATCACAATGCGCGTAAGGCGCTCCCGCCTACTCTTTCAGTCTTAAAAAGAAGTAGGGCTATATTTCGGCCAGCAAGCTCGACAGTGCGCGTTCAAAAAGTGTTCCTGTGTCCATTTCACTGGAAACTAAGGCCATCAGGAGTTAGTTTAGAGTCCCCGGGACTGGAAAATATCCCCCTATTTGCGGGAAATCGAGCCGAAGTATCCCAAAATCACGATGCGCCTAAGGCGGTCTCGGCTACTCTTTGAGTCTTAAAGTTAAGTGGGCCTATTTTTCGACCCATGAGCTCGAAAGTGAGCGTTCAAAAAGTTTTGCTGTGTCCGTTTAACTGCAAACTAAGGCCATTGGAAGTTAGTTTAGCTTGCCGGGGAATTGAAAATATTCGCCAACTTCCGGGAAATCGAGCCGAAGTTGGTCAAAATTACGATGCGCGTAAGGCGGTCTCGGCTAGTCTTTCAGTCTTAAAGTGAAGTAGGACTATATTTCGGCCGAGAAGCTCGAAAAGAGCGTTCAAAAAAATCTCCTGTGTCCATTTCACTGCAAACCAAGGCCATCAGGAGTTAGTTTAGAGTCCCCGGGACTGGAATATATCCCCGAAGTTCCGGCAAATCGAACGGAAGTTGGTCAAAATGACGATGCGCGCAAGACGGTCTCGGCTACTCTTTCAGTCTTAAAGTAAAGTGGGGCTATACTTCGGCCCAGAAGCTCGAAAATGACCCTTTAAAAAGTTACCCTTTGTGCATTTAAATGCAAACCAAGGCCATCAGGAGTTAGTTTAGAGTCCCCGAGACTTAAAAATATCGCTAAAATTCTAGAAAATCGAGCGGAAGTTGCTCAAAATCACGATGCTCGTAAGGTGGTCTCGCCTACTATTTCAGTCTTAAAGTGAAGTGGGGCTATATTTCATCTAAAAACTCGAAAATAAGCGTTCAAAAAGTGTTACTGTGTTCATTTCACTGCAAACCAAGGCCATCAGGAGTTAGTTTAAACTCCTCGGGACTGGAAAATATCGCCCAGGTTGGGGGAAATCGAGCCCAATTTTGTCAAAATAACGATGCGCGTAAGGCGGTCTCCGCTACTCTTTCATTCTTAGAGTGAACTGGGGTTATAGTTCGGCCGAGAAGCTAGAAAGTGAAAGTTCAAAAAGTTTTCCTGTGTGCATTTCACTGCAAACCAAGGCCATCAGGAGTTAGTTTAGACTCCTCAGGACTGGAAAATATCGCCCAAGTTCGGGGAAATCGAGCCCAATTTTGTCAAAATCACCATGCGCGTAAGGCGGTCTCGGCTACTCTTTCATTCTTAAAGTGAACTGGGGCTATATTTCGGCCCAGAAGCTAGAAAGTAAAAGTTCAAAAAGTTTTGCTGTGTTCATTTCACTGCAAACCAAGGCCATCAGGAGTTAGTTTAGACTCCTCGGGACTGGAAAATATCGCCCAAGTTCGGGGAAATCGAGCCCAATTTTGTCAAAATCACGATGCCCGTAAGGCGGTCTCGGCTACTCATTCATTCTTAAAGTGAACTGGGGCTATATTTCGGCCCAGAAGCTAGAAAGTAAAAGTTCAAAAAGTTTTGCTGTGTCCATTTCACCGCAAACCAAGCCACATCAGCAGATTGTTTACAGTGTCCGGGACATCAAAATATCCCGCAAGTCCCGGGAAATCGAGCCGAAGTTTCTCAAAATCACGATGCGCGTAAAGCAGTCTCGGCTACTGTTTTAGTCTTAAAGTGACGTGGCTGTATATTTCGGCCCAGAAGCTCGAAAATGAGCGTTCAAAAAGTTTTGCTCTCTCAATTTAACTGAAAACCAAAGCAATCATGAGTTAGTTTAGAGTCCACGCGACTGGAAAATATCCCTTAAGTTCTGCCAACTCAAGCCGAAGTTGGTCAAAATCACGATGCGTCTAAGGCGATCTCGGCTACTATTTCAGTCTTAAAGTGAAGTGGGGCTATATTTCGCCCCAGAATTTCGAAAGTAAGCGTTCAAAAAAATTTGCTGTGTCCATTTCACTGCAGACCAAGGCCATCAGGGGTTAGTTTAGAGTCCTTGAAACTTGAATATATCCCCGAAGTTTCGGGAAATCGAGCCGAAGTTGGTGAAAATCACGATGCGCGTAAGACGGTGTCGGCTACTCTTTCAGTCTTAAACTGAAGTGGGGCTATATTTCGGCCCAGAAGCTCGAAAGTGAAAGTTCAAAAAGTTTTGCTGTGTCCATTTCACCGCGAAGCAAGCCACATCAGGAGATAGTTTACAGTCTGCGGGACATCAAAATATCCCCCAAGTTCCGGGAAATGGAGCCGAAGTTTCTCAAAATCACGATGCGCGTAAAGCAGTCTCGGCTACTCTTTTAGCCTTAAAGTGACGTGGCTGTATATTTCGGCCCAGAAGCTCGAAAGTGAGCGTTCAAAAAGTTATGCTGTGCCCATTTCACTGCAAAGCAAGGCCCTCAGGAAGTAGTTTACAGTCCCCGGAACTGGAAAGTATCCCCCAAGTTCCGCGAAATCGAGACGAAGTTGGTCAAAATAACGATTCGCGTAAGGCGGTCTCGGCTACTCTTTCAGTCTTAAAGTCAAGTAGGGCTATATTTCGGTCCAGAAGCTCCAAAGTGAGCGTTCAAAGAGTTTTCCTCTCTGAATTTCACTGAAACCCAAGGCCATCATGAGTTAGTTTAGAGTCCCCGGGACTGGAAAATATCTTTTAAATTCTGGCAACTCAAGCCGAAGTTACTCAAAATCACGATGCGCCTAAGGCGGCCTCGGCTACTCTTTCAGTCTTAAAGTGAAGTGGGGCTCTATTTCGGCCCAGAAGCTCCAAAGTGAGCGCTGTAAAAAATTTGCTGTGTCCATTTCACTGCAAACCAAGGTGATCAGGAGTTAGTTTAGAGTCCCCGGGACTCTAATATATTTCCCAAGTTCCGGAAAATCGAGAAGACGTTGGTCAAAATCACGATGCGCGAAAGCCGGTCTTGGCTAGTCTTTCAGTCTTAAAGTGAAGTGGGGCTATATTTCGACCCAGAAGCTCAAAAGTGAGCGTTCAAAAGGTTTTGCTGTATCCATTTCAATGCAAACGAAGGCCATCATTGGTTACTTAAGAGTCTTCGGGACTGGAGAACATCCCCCAAGTTTAGGAAAATTTAGCCGAGCTAGTCAAAATCACGGTGCGCGTTAGGCAGTCTCGCTTACTGTTTCAGTCTTAAAGTGAAGTGAGGCTTTATTCCTGCCCAGGAGCTTGAACGTGAGCGTTGAAAAACTTTCCCTGTGTTTATTTCACTGCAAACCAAAGCCATCAGGAGCTAGTTTAGAGTCCCCGGGACTGGAAAATATCCCCCAACTTCCGGGAAATCGAGCCGAAGTTGGTCAAAATCACGATTTCCGTAAAGTAGTCTCGGCTACTCTTTGAGACTTAAAGTGAAGTGGGGCTATATTTCGGCCCAGACGCCCGAAAGTGAGTGTTCAAAAAGTTTTGCTGGGTTCATTTCACTGCAAACCAAGGCCATCAGGAGTTAATTTAGCGTCCCCGGGACAAGAAAATATGCCCCAAGGTCCGGGAAATTGAGCCGAGGTTGGTCAAAATCACGATGCCCCAAAAGTGGTCTCGGCTACTCTTTCTGTCTTAAAGTGAAGTGGGGTTATATTTCGGCCCAGAAGCCCGAAATTGAGCGTTCAAAAAGTTTTGCTGTGTCCATTTCACTGCAAACCAAGGCCATCAGAGGTTAGTTTAGAGTCCCCGGGACTGAAAAATATTGCCCAACTTCCGGGGAATCGAGCTGAAGTTGGTCAAAATCACGATGCTCCCAAAGCGGTCTCGGCTACCCTTTCAGTTTTAAAGTGAAGTGGGCCTATATATTTGTGTCCAGAAGCTCCAAAGTGAGCGTTCAAAAAGTTTTGCTGTGTCCACTTCACTGCAAACCAAAGCTATCAAAAGTTAGTTTAGGGTCCCCGGGACTGGAAAATGTTCCCCAAGTTCCGGGAGATCCACCCGAAGTTTGTCAAAATCACAATGCGCGTAAGGTGGTCTCGGTTACTCTTTAAGTCTTAAAGTAAAGTGTGACTATATTTCGGCCCACAAGCTCGAAAGTGAGCGTTCAAAAAGTTTTGCTCTGTCCATTTCAATGCAAAGCAAGGCGATCAGGAGTTAGTTTACAGTCTCCGGGACTGGAAAATACCCCCCAAGTTCCGAGAAATCGATCCGAAAATGGTCAAAATCACTATGCGCGTAAGGCGATCTCGGCTACTCTTTCAGTCTTAAAGTGAAGTGGGGCTATATTTCGGCCCAGAAGCTCCAAAGTGGGCGTTCAAAAAGTTCTGCTGTGCGCATTTCAGTGCAAACCAAGGCCATCCGGAGTTAGTTTAGAGTCCCCCGGACTGGAAAATATCCCAAAAGTTGCGTGAAATCGAGCTGAACTTGGTCTAACTCACGATGCGCGTGAGGCGGTTCCGGCTACTATTTCAGTCTGAAAGTGAAGTGGGATTCTGTTTCGGCCCAGAAGCTAAAAAGAGAGTGTTCAAAAACCTTTCCTTTGTCCATTTCACTGAAAACCAAGGCCATCAGGAGTTAGTTTAGAGCTCGCGGAAATGGAATATATCCCTCAAGTTCCGGGAAACCGACCTGAAGTTGGTCAAAATCACGATTTGCGCAAGACGGTCTCGGCTACTCTTTCAGTCTTAAAGTAAAGTGGGGCTATATTTCGGTCCACAGGCTCGAGAGTGAGCGTTCAAAAAGTTCCGCTGTGTCCATTTCACTGAAAACCAAGACAATCATGAGTTATTTTAGAGTCCCCGGGACTGGAAAATATCCCCCAAGTTCGCGCAAATCGAGCCAAAGTTGGTCAAAATCACCGTGCGCTTAAGCGGTGTCCGCTACTCCTTCAGTCATAAAGTGAAGTGGGGCTCTATTTCGGCCCACAAGCTCAAAGCTCAAAAAAAATTACTGTGTCTATTTCACTGCAAACCAAGGCTATCAGGAGTTAGTTTAGAGTCCCCGGGAGTGGAATGTATTTCCCAAGTTCCGGAAAATCGAGAAGACGTTGGTCAAAATCACGATGCGTGTAAGACGGTCTCGGCTACTCTTTCAGTCTTAAAGTGAAGTGGGGCTATACTTCGGCCCAGAAGCTCAAAAGTGAGCGTTCAAAAAGTTTTGCTGTATCCATTCCAATGCAAACCAAGGCCATCAGGGGTTACTTAAGAGTCGTCGGGAGTGGAAAATATCCCCCAAGTTCCGGTAAATCCAGCCGAAGTTGGTCAAAATCACGATGTGCGTAAGGTGGTCTCGGCTACTCTTTCAGTCTTAAAGTGAAGTGGGGCAATATTTCGGCCCAGAAGCTCGAAAGTGAGTGTTTAAAAAATTTTGCTCTGTCACTTTCAGTGCAAACCAAGGCCATCAGAAGTGAGGTTAGAGTCCCCGGGACTGGAGAATATCCCCCAAGTCCTGGGAAATCGAGCCGAAGTTGATCAAATTCATGATACGCGTAACGTGGTCTCGGCTACTGTGTCAGTCCTAAAGTGAAGTGTGGCTATATTTCGGCCCACAAGCTAGAAATTGAGCGTTCAAAAAGTTTTGTTGTGTCCATTTTACTTCAAAACAAGGCCATCAGGACTTAGTTTAGCGTCCAAGGGACTGCAAAATATCCCCCAAGTTCTGGGAAATCCATTGGAAGTTCGTCAAAATTACGATGCGCGTAAGGCGGTCTCATCTACTCTTTCAGTCTTAAAGTAAAGTGGGGCTATATTTCTGCCCAGAAGCTCCAAAGTTGTGCTCTGTCCATTTCACTGAAAACCAAGGCCATCAGGAGTTACTTTAGAGTCCCTTTGACTGGACTTAGAGTCCCTTTTCACGATTGGCTCAAGACGGTCACGCCTACTCTTTCAGTCTTAAAGTAAAATGGGGCTCTATTTCGGCCCAGAAGCTCGACAGTGAGCGTTCAAAAACTTTCGCTGTGTCCATTTCACTGCAAACCAAGACAAGCAGGAGTTAGTTGAGAGTCCCCGGGACTGGAAAATATCCCCCAAGTTCCGGCAAATCAACCCGAAGTTTGTCAAAATCACGATGCGCGTAAGGCGGTCTCGACTACTCTTTCAGTGTTAAAGTAACGGGGGGCTATATTTTGGCCCAGAAGCTCGAAATTGAGCGTTCAAAAAGTTTTGCTGGGTCCATTTTACTGCAAACCAAGGCCATCAGGAATTAGTTTAGAGTCCTCAGAACTGGAATATATCCCCTTAGTTCCGGCAAATCGAGCCGAACTTGCTCAAAATCACGATCCACGTAAGGCGGTCTCGGCTACTCTTTCAGTCTTCAAGTGAAGTGGGGTTCTATTTCGGTCCAGAAGCTCGAAAGTATGCGTTCAAAAACTTTTTCTGTTTCCGTTTCACTGCAAACCAAGAGCAGCACCAGTTAGTTTAGAGTCCCCGGGACTGGAAAATATTTCGCAAGTTCCGGGAAATCGAGCCGAAGTTGATCAAAATCACGATGCGAGAAACGTGGTCTCGGCTACTGTTTCAGTCTTAAAGTGAAGTATGGCTATATTTCGGCCCACAAGCTCGAAAGTCAGCGTTCAAAAAGCTTTGCTGTGTCCATATCACTGCAAAACAAGGCCATCGGCACCTAGTTTAGCGTCCAAGGGACTGGAAAATATCCCCCAAGTTCCGGGAAATCCAGCCGAAGTTTGTCAAAATCACGATGCGCGTAAGGCGGTCTCGCCTACTTTTTCAGTATTAAAGTAAAGTGGGCTATATTTCGGCCCAGAAGCTTGAAGGTGAGCGTTCAAAAAGTTTTGCTGTCTCCATTTCACTGCAAACCAAGGCCATCAAGAGTTAGTTTAGAATCCCTCGGACTGGAAAATATCCCCCGAGTTCCGCAATATCGACCCGAAGTTGGTCAAAATCACCATGCGCGGACGCCGGTCTCGGCTACTCTTTAAGTCGTAAGTGATGTGGGACTATATTTCGGCCTAGAAGCTCGAAAGTGTGCGTTGAAAAACTTGTGCTGTGTGAATTTCACTGCAAACCATGGCCATCAGGAGTTATTTTAGAGTCCCCGGGACTGGAAAATATTCCCCAAGTTCCAGGAAAGCGAGCAGACGTTGATCAAAATCACGATGCGCGTAACGCGGTGTCGGCTACTGTTTCAGTCTTAAAGTGAAGTGTGGCTATATTTAGGCCCACAAGCTCGAAAGTGAGCGTTCAAAAAGTTTTGCTGTGTCCCTTTCACTGCCAACCCAGGCCATCAGGAGTTAGTATAGAGTCCCCGGGACTGGAAAATATTCTCCAAGTTGCAGGAAATCGCGCCGAAGTTGATGAAAATTACGATGCGCGTAACGGGCTCTCGGCTATTCTTTCAGTCTTAAATTTAATTAGGGCTATATTTCGGCCCTGAAGCTCGAAGGTGAGCGTTCAGAATGTTTTGCTGTTTTCATTAAACTGCAAACCAAGGTCATCGGGAGTTAGTTTAGCGTGCCCGGGACTTTAAATTATTCGCCAACTTCCGGGAAATCGAGCAAAAGTGGCCCAAAAACACGATGCGCGTAAGGCGGTCTCGGCTACTCTTTCAGTCTTAAAATTAAGGGGGGCTATATTTCGACCTAGAAGCTCGAGACCGGGCGTGCGCTAATTTTACCTGTGTCCATTTCACTGACATCTTAGGCCATCAGGAGTTAGTTTAGAGTTCTTGGGACTGGAAAATATTTCCCAAATTCTGGCAGATCGAGCCAAAGTTGCTCAAAATCACGATGCGCGTAAGGCGATCTCGACTACTCTTTCAGTCTTAAAATGAAGTGGGGCTATATTTCGGCCGAGAAGCTTAACACCGAGCGTGCGCTCCTTTTGCCTGTGTACATATCACTGAAAACTAAGTTCATCAGGAGTTAGCATAGAGTCCTCGGGACTGGAAAATATTGCCCGAATTCCGGCAAATCGAGCCGAAGATGCTCAAAATCACGATGCGCGTAAGGCGGTCTCGGCTACTCGTTTACTCCGAAAATGAAGTGGGGCTATATTTCGGTTCTACAAGCTCGACACCGAGCGTGCTCTCCTTTTACCTCTGTCCATTTCACTAAGAACTAAGTCCATCCGGAGATAGTTTAGAATCCTCGAGACTGGAAGCTATACTCCAAGTTTCGGCAAATTGAGCCATACTTTCTTAAAATTACGATAAGCGTACGGCAGTTTCGTTTACTCGTTCAGTCTTAAAATGAACTGGGGCTACATTTCGGCCTAGAAGCTCGACACCGAGCGTGCGCTCCTGTTACCTGTGACCATTTTTCTGAAAACTAAGGCCATCAAGAGTTACGGTAGAGTCCCCGAGACTGGAAAATATCCCCCAAGTTTTGGCAGATCGAGCCATAGTGGCTAGAAAATTTCGATGCGCTTAAGGCGGTTTCCTGTACACTTTCAGTCTTAAAATAAAGTGGGGCTATATTTCGGCCTACAACGTGGAAACCTAGCGTGCGCCCCTTTTACCTGTGTCCATTTCACTAAAAACCTAGGCATTCAGGAGTTAGTTTAGAGCTTCCGGGACTGGAAAATATCCCCCAAGTGCCAGGCAATGAAGCCGAAGTTCGACAAAATTACCATGCGCGTAAGGCGGTCCCGGCTACTCTTTCAGCCTTAAAGTGAAGTGGGGCTATATTTCGGCCCAGAAGCTGCAAACTGAACGTTCAAAGAGTTTGGCTGTGTCCATTTCACTGAAAACCAAGGCCATCAGCATTTAGTTTAGAGTGCCCGGGACTGGGAATTATCTCCCAAGTTCCGGGAAATCGAGCCGAAGTAGCCCAAAATCACGATGCGCGTAAGGCGGTCTCGGCTAGTCTTTCAGTCTTAAAGTGAAGTAGGGCTATGCTTCGGCCCAGAAGCTCGAACGTGAGCCTTCAAAAAGTTGTGCTGTGTCCATTTCACTGCAAACCAAGGCAATCAGGAGTTAGTTTAGAGTCCCCGGTACCGGAAAATATCCCCCATTTCCCGGGAAATCGAGCCAAAGTTGGTCAAAATCACCATGCGCGTAAGGCGGTCCCGGTTACTCTTTCAGTCTTAAAGTGAACTAGGGCAATATTTCCGCCAAGACTCTCGAAACTGAGCGTTCAAAAAGTTGTGCTGTGTCCATTTCACTCCAGAGCAAGGCCATCAGTAGTTACTTTAGAGTCCGCGGGACTGGAAAATATCCCCCAAGTTCCGGGAAATCGAGCCGAAGTTGGTCAAAATTACGATGGGCGTAAGGCGGTGTCGGCTACTCTTTCACTCTTAAAGTGAAGTGGAGCTATATTTCGGCCCAGAAGCTTAAAAGTGAGCGTTCAAAAAGTTTTGCTGTGTCCTTTTTACTGCAGACCAAGGACGTCGGGGGTCAGTTTAGAGTCCCCGGGACTGGAAAATATCCCCCAAATTCCGGGAAATTTAACCGAAGTTGGTCAAAATCACGACGCGCGTACGGCGGTCTCGGCTACTTTTTCAGTCTTAAAGTGAAGTGGGGCAATATTTCGGCCCAGAAGCTCGAAACTGAGTGTTTAAAAAGTTTTGCTGTGTCAATTTCACTACAAAACAAGGCCATCACGACTTAGTTTAGCGTCCAACGGACTGGAAATATCCCCCAAGTTACGGGAAATCCACCCGAAGTTAGTCAAAATCACGATGCGCTTAAGGGGGTCTCGGCTACTCTTTCAGGCTTAAGGTAAAGTGGGCTTAGATTTAACTCCAGAAGCTCGAAAGTAAGGGTTCAAAAATTTTTGTCTCTATTTCACTCACATCTTAGACAATCAGGAGTGAGTTTAGAGACTTTGGGACTGGAAAATATCTCCCAAGTTTCGCCAGATCGAGCCGAAGATCCTCAATATCACAATGCGCGTAAGGCGCTCCCGCCTACTCTTTCAGTCTTAAAAAGAAGTAGGGCTATATTTCGGCCAGCAAGCTCGAAAGTGCGCGTTCAAAAAGTGTTCCTGTGTCCATTTCACTGGAAACCAAGGCCATCAGGAGTTAGTTTAGAGTCCCCGGGACTGGAAAATATCCCCCTATTTGCGGGAAATCGAGCCGAAGTATCCCAAAATCACGATGCGCGTAAGGCGGTCTCGGCTACTCTTTCAGTCTTAAAGTAAAGTTGGGCTATATTTCGGCCCAGAAGCTCGAAAGTGACCCGTTAAAAAGTTACGCTTTGTGCATTTAAATGCAAACCAAGGCCATCAGGAGTTAGTTTAAAGTTCCCCGGACTTGAAAATATCCCCCAAGTTCCGAGAAATCGAGCTGAACTTGGTCAAAATCACGATGCTCGTAAGGCTGTCTCGGCTACTATTTCAGTCCTAAAGTCAGATACGGTTGTATTTCGGCCCAGAAGCTCGAAACTGAGCGTTCAAAAAGTTTCCCTGCGTCCATTTCACTGGAAACCAAGGCTATCAGGAGTTAGTTTAAAGTCCCCGAGACTTGAAAATATCGCCAAAATTCTAGAAAATCGAGCGGAAGTTGCTCAAAATCACGATGCGCGTAAGGCGGTCTCGCTTACTCTTTCAGTCTTAAAGTGAAGTGGGGCTATATTTCATCCCAGAAGCTCGAAAAGAAGCGTTCAAAAAGTTTTACTGTGTTAATTTCACTGCAAACCAAGGCCATCAGGAGTTAGTTTAGACTCCCCGGGACTGGAAAATATCGCCCAAGTTCGAGGAAATCGAGCCGAATTTTGTCAAAATCACCATGCGCGTAAGGCGGTCTCGGCTACTCTTTCATTCTTAAAGTGAACTCGGGCTATATTTCGGCCCAGAAGCTAGAAAGTGAAAGTTCAAAAAGTTTTGCTGTGTCCATTTCACCGCAAACCAAGCCACAGCAGCAGATTGTTTACAGTGTCCGGGACATCAAAATATCCCCCAAGTCCCGGGAAATCGAGCCGAAGTTTGTCAAAATCACGATGCGCGTAAAGCACTCTCGGCTACTGTTTTAGTCTTAAAGTGACGTGGCTGTATATTTCGGCCCAGAAGCTCGAAAGTGAGCGTTCAAAAAGTTTTGCTCTCTCAATGTAACTGAAAACCAAGGCCATCATGAGTTAGTTTAGAGTCCACGGGACTGGAAAATATCCCTTAAGTTCTGGCAACTCAAGCCGAAGTTGGTCAAAATCACGATGCGTCTAAGGCGGTCTCGGCTACTATTTCAGTCTTAATGTGAAGTGGGGCTATATTTCGGCCCAGAATTTCGAAAGTAAGCGTTCAAAAAAATTTCCTGTGTCCATTTCACTGCAAACCGAGGCCATCAGGGGTTAGTTTAGAGTCCTTGGGACTTGAATATATCCCCGAAGTTTCGGGAAATCGAGCCGAAGTTGGTCAAAATCACGATGCGCGTAAGACGGTGTCGGCTACTCTTTCAGTCTTAAACTGAAGTGGGGCTATATTTCGGCTCAGAAGCCCGAAGGGGAGCGTTGAAAAAGTTTTGCTGTCTCCATTTCAATGCAAAGCAAGGCAATCAGGAGTTACTTTAGAGTCCCCGGTACCAAAAAATATTCCCCATTTCCCGGGAAATCGAGCCAAAGTTGGTCAAAATCACGATGCGCGTAAGGCGGTCTCGGCTATTCTTTCATTCTTAAAGTGAACTCGGGCTATATTTCGGCCCAGAAGCTCGAAAGTCAAAGTTCAAAACGTTTTGCTGTGTCCATTTCACCGCGAACCAAGCCACATCAGGAGATAGTTTACAGTGTCCGAGACATCAAAATATCCCCCAAGTTCCGGGAAATCGAGCCGAAGTTTGTCAAAATCACGATGCGCGTAAAGCAGTCTCGGCTACTCTTTTAGTCTTAAAGTGACGTGGCTGTATATTTCGGCCCAGAAGCTCGAAAGTGAGCGTTCAAAAAGTTTTCCTCTCTCAATATCACTGAAAACCAAGGCCATCATGAGTTAGTTTAGAGTCCCCGGGACTGGGAAATATCTTTTAAGTTCTGGCAACTCAAGCCGAAGTTGCTCAAAATCACGATGCGCCTAAGGCGGCCTCGGCTACTCTTTCAGTCTTAAAGTGAAGTGGGGCTCTATTGCGGCCCAGAAGCTCCAAATTGAGCGCTGCAAAAAATTTGCTGTGTCCATTTCACTGCAAACCAAGGCCATCAGGAGTTAGTTTAGAGTCCCCGGGACTGCAATATACATCCTAAGTTCCGGAAAATGGAGAAGACGTTGGTCAAAATCACGATGCGCGCAAGACGGTCTTGGCTAGTCTTTCAGTCTTAAAGTGTAGTGGGGCTATATTTCGGCCCAGAAGCTCAAAAGTGAGCGTTCAAAAAGTTTTGCTGTATCCATTTCAATGCAAACGAAGGCCATTAGGGGTTACTTAAGAGCCTTCGGGACTGGAAAATATCCCCCAAGTTCAGGGAAATTTAGCCGAAGCTGCTCAAAATCACGGTGCGGATTAGGCGGTCTCGCTTACTGTTTCAGTCTTAAAGTGAAGTGAGGCTTTATTCTTGCCCAGGAGCTTGAAAGTGAGCGTTCAAAAAGTTTCCCTGTGTCCATTTCACTGCAAAACAAGGCCATCAGGAGCAAGTTTAGAGTCGCCGGGACTGGAAAATATCCCCCAACTTCCGGGAAATCGAGCCGAAGTTGCTCAAAATCACGATTTGCGTAAGGTTGTCTCGGGTACTCTTTCAGTCTTAAAGTGAAGTGGGGCTATATTTCGGGCCAGAAGCCCGAAAGTGAGCGTTCAAAAACTTTTGCTGTGTTCATTTCACTGCAAACCAAGGCCATCAGGAGTTAGTTTAGCGTCCCCGGGACAAGAAAATATGCCCCAAGGTCCGGGAAATTGAGCCGAGGTTGGTCAAAATCACGATGCCCCTAAAGTGGTCTCGGCTACTCTTTCTGTCTTAAAGTGAAGTGGGGCTATATTTCTGTCCAGAGGCTCGAAAGTGAGCGTTCAAAAATTTTTGCTGTGTGCATTTCACTGCAAACCAAAGCTACCAAAAGTTAGTTTAGGGTACCCGGGAGTGGAAAATATTCCCCAAGTTCCGGGAAAGCGAGCCGAAGTTGATCAAAATCACGATGCGCGAAATGCGGTCTCAGATACTGTTTGAGTCTTAAAGTAAAGTGTGGCTATATTTCGGCCCAGAAGCCCGAAAGTGAGCGTTCAAAAAGTTTTGCTGTGTCCACTTCACTGCAAAACAAGGCCATCAGGACTTAGTTTAGCGTCCAAGGGACTGGAAAATGTTCCCCAAGTTCCGGGAGATCCACCCGAAGTTTGTCAAAATCACAATGCGCGTAAGGTGGTCTCGGTTACTCTTTAAGTCTTAAAGTAAAGTGGGGCTTTATTTCGGCCAGGAAGCTCGAAGGTGAACGTTCAAAAAGTTTTGCTCTGTCCATTTCACTGCAAACCAAGGCCATCAGGAGTTAGTTTAGAGTTCCTGAAACTGGAAAATATCCCCCAAGTTCCGGAATATCGACCCGAAGTTTGTCAAACTCACGATGCGAGCAAGGCGGTCTCGGCTACTGTTTCAGTCTTAAGTGAAGTGGGGCTATATTTCGGCCCACAATCTCGAGAGTGTGCGTTCAAAAAATTGTGCTGTGTCCATTTCAATGCAAACCATGGCCATCAGGAGTTAGTTTAGAGTCCGCGGGACTGGAAAATATCCCCCAAGTCCCGGGAATAGGAGCCGAAGTTGATCAAATTCATGATGGGCGTAACTGTTTCAGTCCTAAAGTCAAGTGTGCCTATATT
Source organism: Orbicella franksi (assembly GCF_964199315.1). Lineage (NCBI taxonomy): Eukaryota > Metazoa > Cnidaria > Anthozoa > Scleractinia > Merulinidae > Orbicella > Orbicella franksi. The sequence goes on from NC_138155.1 coordinate 1,147,002, forward strand.
TCGGCCCACAAGCTAGAAAGTGAGCGTTCAAAACGTTTTGCTGTGTCCATTTCACTTCAAAACAAGGCCATCAGGACTTAGTTTAGCGTCCAAAGGACTGGAAAATATACCCCAAGTTCCGGGATATCTATTCGAAGTTCGTCAAAATTACGATAAACGTAAGGCGGTTTCGGCTACTCTTTGAGTCTTAAAGTAAAGTCGGGCTATATTTCTGTCCAGAAGCTCGAAAGTGAGCGTTCAAATAGTTTTGCTGTGTGCATTTCACTGCAAACCAAAGCTGTCAAAGTTAGTTTAGGGTCCCCGGGACTGGAAAATATCCCCCAAGTTCCGGGAAAGCGAGCCCAAGTTGATCAAAGTCACGATGCGCGAAATGCGGTTTCGGCTACTGTTTTAGTCTTAAAGTAAAGTGTGGCTATATTTCGGCCCACAAGCTCGAAAGTGAGCGTTCACAAAGTTTTGCTCTGTCCATTTCAATGCAAAGCAATGCGATCAGGAGTTAGTTTAGAGTCCCCGGGACTGGAAAATATCCCCCAAGTTCCGAGAAATCGATCCGAAAATGGTCAAAATTACGATGCGCGTACGGCGATCTCGGCTACTCTTTCAGTCTTAAAGTGAAGTGGGGCTATATTTCGGCCCAGAAGCTCCAAAGTGGGCGTTCAAAAAGTTCTGCTGTGCGCATTTCAGTGCAAACCAAGGCCATCCGGAGTTAGTTTAGAGTCCCCCGGACTGGAAAATATCCCAAAAGTTGCGTGAAATCGAGCTGAACTTGGTCTAACTCACGATGCGCGTGAGGCGGTCTCGGCTACTATTTCAGTCTGAAAGTGAAGTGGGATTCTATTTCGGTCCAGAAGCTCGAGAGTGAGCGTTCAAAAAGTTTCCCTGTGTCCATTTCACTGAAAACCAGGACAATCAGAAGTTAGTTTAGAGTCCCCGGGTCTGGAAAATATCCCCCAAGTTGCGGCAAATCGAGCCGAAGTTGGTCAAAATCACGGTGCGCTTAAGGTATCAGTATAACCCATTTAATCATCCGCACGCGGTCCGCTCTAGCGTTCGTGGCTTTAACAAAAACCCATATAAACCGTATATTTACTGGAAGCTTAATAACTACAGATTATGACCTGACCTGTTTAAAACGGTAAAAATCTACCGTGTGTCGAAAATGTGAATGCATTTACAAAGCTTCACGAACCCATAATCAAGGTATACGCCCGCTAAATTTAGGTCGGAGAAAACGATTAACATGGCATCCGTTTCTTCACACATTGACCTCAAAAACCGTGTCTCAGATTTTTGGCACATGCCTTTGTTATTATTTTACAAGAGGATAAAGTTAGAAAAAGGAAAAAAATAGGACTGCCCGCGAAAAAAAGGCATAACTTTTTAATGAAAAGAGTAATCAGAATTCGCAGACACGGTTTTGTCGGCGTTCGTTCTGACAACATTCTCTCCGAATTTCAGCCAATTTGGTCCAGGGGCTGCCGACCTGGAACTCGAAATGCACGTACAACTCGCCTATTTTTTACTTTCGAGAAACAGAGAAAAAATAAAATTCGGCGGCATCCAAGTGTTATGAGATTATCACACCAAGGGAGACACCGCAGAGGAATCAACTTTCTGTATAACAATAGGACTGTGAGAGTTAACATGGAACAGGTACAAATTTCCGCGACGGCGCGCGGTAAATTATTCACCAGTGAATAAACCGCTTTTTCATGTGTGAAGTCAGAATTCCAAAGTTAGCAAACGTGAAATTATCTTTTGATTTACTATATTAGCGTTCGAAATTTTACGTATCGGTTGACTAATCTTCAAAATTATGGCCATGTCACCATTAACATGCCGAAGGCCCGTAGAAGGTTCCCGAGAAAATGCAAGCGCACAAAGGGAAACGCTGGAGAAGACGCCGTAAACGGGACTACATCGACTAATGTTGATGCAAAGGCAAAGATACTGGAAGAAATGACAATAGCTGGGTAAGAAAAAAAAAATGTTGCATTGCTGATTCTAATTTTGTACAATCGATCTGCCTTTCAATTTCGTCCACTTCTCTTCGTCAATCTCCTCTGCTTCGACAGTTTCTTGCAACAGTATTTTAGCGCGGCTTGCGCTCATTTCGGCTTGCTCGCTGGCTTCGTGATCGCGATCGTTGTCGCGTTCATCCAGCAATTTTCCTTGATTGTAAAACGAACCCTTTGCCGCTTTCCGCTAATTTAGCGGCCCACTCTTTGTTGAAAGTGTTTTTCGCCTTCTTTGGCCTTCCTTTAGCCGATGAAAACGGGCAAGATCGCTCTGTCTTCTTCGAAGACATCCGGCACTGATTATGGCGCGTGAATCGCGTGTCAAATCAGCATGATCTTGATAGCATGTGACTTCTTGCCTCGATAATTAATTCATTTGACAGAACTTGTCAACTCTCAATTAAGTAATTAATATGCAAAACAATCTTTCTCGCGCAATAACTAGCGGCAGATATAAGATTTTTTCGTGGAGTTTTTTTTATCTAAAAGATTACTTTAAGATTTATCCAACCGCTTAAAAAAGTAAAATTATGCAAAATTGCAAATTTTCCCCTTACTGATACCTTAAGGTGGTGTCGGCTACTCCTTCAGTCTTAAAGTGAAGTGGGGCTCTATTTCGGCCCACAAGCTCAAAGCTCAAAAAAAATTACTGTGTCTATTTCACTGCAAACCAAGGCTATCAGGAGTTAGTTTAGAGTCCCCGGGAGTGGAATGTATTTCCCAAGTTCCGGAAAATCGAGAAGACGTTGGTCAAAATCGCGATGCCTGTAAGACGGTCTCGGCTACTCCTTCAGTCTAAAAGTGAGGTGGGGCTATATTTCGCCCCAAAAGCTCAAAAGTGAGTGTTCAAAAAGTTTTCCTCTGTCACTTTCAGTGCAAATCAAGGCCATCAAAAGTTAGTTTAGAGTCCCCGGGACTGGAGAATATCCCCAAGTCGCGGTAAATCCAGCCGAAGTTGGTCAAAATCACGATGTGCGTAAGGTGGTCTCGGCTACTCTTTCAGTCTTAAAGTGAAGTGGGGCAATATTTCGGCCCAGAAGCTCGAAAGTGAGTGTTTAAAAAGTTTTGCTCTGTCACTTTCAGTGCAAACCAAGGCCATCAGAAGTTAGTGTAGAGTCCCCGGGACTGCAGAATATCCCCCAAGTCCCGGGAAATCGAGCCGAAGTTGATCAAATTCATGATGCGCATAACGTGGTCTCGGCTACTGTGTCAGTCCTAAAGTGAAGTGTGGCTATATTTCGGCTCACAAGCTAGAAAGTGAGCGTTCAAAAAGTTTTGTTGTGTCCATTTTACTTCAAAACAAGGCCATCAGGACTTAGTTTAGCGTCCAAGGGACTGGAAAATATCCCCCAAGTTGCGGGAAATCCATTGGAAGTTCGTCAAAATTACGATGCGCGTAAGGCGGTCTCATCTACTCTTTCATTCTTAAAGTAAAGTGGGGCTATATTTCTGCCCAGAAACTCCAAAGTTGTGCTCTGTCCATTTCACTGAAAACCAAGGCCATCAGGAGTTACTTTAGAGTCCCTTTGACTGGAATATATCCCCCAAGTTTCGGGAAATAAACGCGAAATTGGTCAAAATCACGATTCGCTCAAGACGGTCTCCCCTACTCTTTCAGTCTTAAAGTAAAATGGGGCTCTATTTCGGCCCAGAAGCTCGACAGTGAGCGTTCAAAAACTTTCGCTGTGTCCATTTCACTGCAAACCAAGACAAGCAGGAGTTAGTTGAGAGTCCCCGGGACTGGAAAATATTCCCCAAGTTCCGGGAAATCAACCCGAAGTTTGTCAAAATCACGATGCGCGTAAGGCGGTCTCGGCTACTCTTTCAGTGTTAAAGTAATGGGGGGCTATATCTTGGCCCAGAAGCTCGAAATTGAGCGTTCAAAAACTTTTGCTGGGTCCATTTTACTGCAAACCAAGGCCATCAGGAATTAGCTTAGAGTCCTCAGAACTGGAATATATCCCCTTAGTTCCGGCAAATCGAGCCGAACTTGCTCAAAATCACGATGCACGTAAGGCGGTCTCGGCTACTCTTTCAGTCTTCAAGTGAAGTGGGGTTCTATTTCGGTCCAGAAGCTCGAAAGTATACGTTTAAAACTTTTTCTGTTTCCGTTTCACTGCAAACCAAGACCAGCACGAGTTAGTTTAGAGTCCCCGGGACTGGAAAATATTTCGCAAGTTCCGGGAAATCGAGCCGAAGTTGATCAAAATCACGATGCGCGAAACGTGGTCTCGGCTACTCTTTCAGTCTTAAAGTAAAGTGGGGCTATATTTCGGCCCAGAAGCTCGAAAGTGACCCTTTAAAAAGTTACGCTTTGTGCATTTAACTGGAAAGCAAGGCCATCAGGAGTTAGTTTAAAGTCCCCCGGACTGGAAAATATCCCCCAAGTTCCGGGAAATCGAGCTGAACTTGGTCAAAATAACTATGCTCGTAGGGCGGTCTCGGCTACTATTTCAGTCTTAAAGTGAAATACGGTTGTATTTCGGCCCAGAAGCTCGAAACTGAGCGTTCAAAAAGTGTTACTGTGTTCATTTCACTGCAAACGAAGGCCATCAGCAGTTGGTTTAGACTCCTCGGGACTGGAAAATATCGCCCAAGTTCGGGGAAACCCAGCCGAATTTTGTCAAAGTCACGATGCGCGTAAGACGGTCTCGGCTACTCTTTCATTCTTAAAGTGAACTGGTGCTATATTTCGGCCCAGAAGCTAGAAAGTGAAAGTTCAAAAAGTTTTGCTGTGTCCATTTCACCGCAAACCAAGCCACATCAGCAGATTGTTTACAGTGTCCGGGACATGAAAATATCCCCCAAGTCCCGGGAAATCCAGCCGAAGTTTGTCAAAATCATGATGGGCGTAAAGCAGTCTCTGCTACTCTTTTAGTCTTAAAGTGACGTGGCTGTATATTTCGGCCCAGAAGCTCGAAAGTGAGCGTTCAAAAAGTTTTGCTCTCTCAATTTAACTGAAAACCAAGGCCATCATGAGTTAGTTTAGAGCCCACGGGACTGGAAAATATCCCTTAAGTTCTGGCAACTCAAGCCGAAGTTGGTCAAAATCACGATGCGTCTAAGGCGGTCTCGGCTACTATTTCAGTCTTAATGTGAAGTGGGGCTATATTTCGGCCCAGAATTTCGAAAGTAAGCGTTCAAAAAAATTTCCTGTGTCCATTTCACTGCAGACCAAGGCCATCAGGGGTTAGTTTAGAGTCCTTGGGACTTGAATATTTCCCCGAAGTTTCGGGAAATCGAGCCGAAGTTGGTCAAAATCACGATGCGCGTAAGACGGTGTCGGCTACTGTTTCAGTCTTAAACTAAAGTGGGGCTATATTTCGGCTCAGAAGCCCGAAGGGGAGCGTTGAAAAAGTTTTGCTGTGTCCATTTCAAGGCAAACCAAGGCAATCAGGAGTTACTTTAGAGTCCCCGGTATCGGAAAATATTCCCCATTTCCCGGGAAATCGAACCAAAGTTGGTCAAAATCACGATGCGCGTAAGGCGGTCTCGGCTATTCTTTCATTCTTAAAGTGAACTCGGGCTATATTTCGGCCCAGAAGCTAGAAAGTGAAAGTTCAAAAAGTTTTGCTGTGTCCATTTCACCGCGAACCAAGCCACATCAGGAGATAGTTTACAGTCTCAGGGACATCAAAATATTCCCCAAGTTCCGGGAAATCGAGCCGAAGTTTGTGAAAATCACGATGCGCGTAAAGCAGTCTCGGCTACTCTTTTAGCCTTAAAGTGACGTGGCTGTATATTTCGGCCCAGAAGCTCGAAAGTGAGCGTTCAAAAAGTTATGCTGTGCCCATTTCACTGCAAAGCAAGGCCCTCAGGAAGTAGTTTACAGTGCCCGAAACTGGAAAATATCCCCCAAGTTCCGCGAAATCGAGACGAAGTAAGTCAAAATAACGATTCGCGTAAGGCGGTCTCGGCTACTCTTTCAGTCTTAAAGTGAAGTAGGGCTATATTTCGGTCCAGAAGCTCGAAAGTGAGCGTTCAAAAAGTTTTCCTCTCTGAATTTCACTGAAAACGAAGGCCATCATGAGTTAGTTTAGAGTCCCCGGGACTGGAAAATATGTTTTAAGTTCTGGCAACTCAAGCCGAAGTTGCTCAAAATCACGATGCGCCTATGGCGGCCTCGCCTACTCTTTCAGTCTTAAAGTGAAGTGGGGCTATATTTCGGGCCAGAAGCCCGAAAGTGAGCGTTCAAAAACTTTTGCTGTGTTCATTTCACTGCAAACCAAGGCCATCAGGAGTTAGTTTAGCGTCCCCGGGACAAGAAAATTTGCCCCAAGGTCCGGGAAATTCAGCCGAGGTTGGTCAAAATCACGATGCCCCTAAAGTGGTCTCGGCTACTCTTTCTGTCTTAAAGTGAAGTGGGGCTATTTTTCGGGCCAGAAGCCCGAAAGTGAGCGTTCAAAAAGTTTTGCTCTGTCCATTTCACTGCAAACCAAGGCCATCAGGAATTAGTTTAGAGTCCCCGGGACTGAAAAATATTGCCCAAGTTCCGGGGAATCGAACCAAAGTTGATCAAAATCACCATGCGCTAAATGCGGTATCGGCTACTGTTTCAGTCTTAAAGTGAAGTGGGGCTATATATCGGCCCAGAAGCCCGAAAGTGAGCGTTCAAAAAGTTTTTCTGTGTTGTTTGACTGAAAAACAGGGCCATCAGGAGTTAGTTTAGCGTCCCTGGGACTTGAAAATATTCCCCAAGTTCCGGTAAATCGAGCTGAAGTTGGTCAAAATCACGATGCTCCCAAAGCGGTCTCGGCTACCCTTTCAGTCTTAAAGTGAAGTGGGGCTATATTTCTGTCCAGAAGCCCGAAAGTGAGCGTTCAAAAAGTTTTGCTGTGTGCATTTCACTGCAAACCAAAGCGATCAAAAGTTAGTTTAGAGTCCCCGGGACTGGAAAATATTCCCCAAGTTCCGGGAAAGCGAGCCGAAGTTGATCAAAATCACGATGCGCGAAATGAGGTCTCGGCTACTGTTTCAGTCTTAAAGTGAAGTGTGACTATATTTCGGCCCACAAGCTCGAAAGTGAGCGCTCAAAAAGTTTTGCTGTTTCCATTCCACTGCAAAACAAGGCCATCAGGACTTAGTTTAGCGTCCAAGAGACTGGAAAATATAGCCCAAGTTCCGGGAAATCCATTCGAAGTTCGTCAAAATTACCATATACGTAAGATGGTTTCGGCTACTCTTTTAGTCTTAAAGTAAAGTCGGGCTATATTTCTGTCCAGAGGCTCGAAAGTGAGCGTTCAAAAAGTTTTGCTGTGTGCATTTCACTGCAAACCAAAGGTATCAAAAGTTAGTTTAGGGTCCCCGGGACTGGAAAATATTCCCCAAGTTCCGGGAAAGCGAGCCCAAGTTGATCAAAATCACGATGCGCGAAATGCGGTCTCGGCTACTGTTTCAGTCTTAAAGTAAAGTGTGGCTATATTTCGGCCCACAAGCTCGAAAGTGAGCGTTCAAAAAGTTTTGCTCTGTCCATTTCACTGCAAAACAAGGCGATCAGGAGTTAGTTTAGAGTCCCCGGGACTGGAAAATATCCCCCAAGTTCCGAGAAATCGATCCCAAAATGGTCAAAATCACGATGCACGTAAGGCGATCTCGGCTACTCTTTCAGTCTTAAAGTGAAGTGAGGCTATATTTCGGCCCAGAAGCTACAAAGTGGGCGTTCAAAAAGTTATGCTGTGCGCATTTCAGTGCAAACCAAGGCCATCCGGACTTAGTTTAGAGTCCCCCGGACTGGAAAATATCCCAAAAGTTGCGTGAAATCGAGTTGAACTTGGTCTAACTCACGATGCGCGAGAGGCGGTCTCGGCTACTATTTCAGTCTGAAAGTGAAGTGGGATTCTATTTCGGCCCAGAAGCTACAAAGAGAGAGTTCAAAAGGCTTTCCTTTGTCCATTTCACTGAAAACCAAGGCCATCAGGAGTTAGTTTAGAGCCCGCGGAAATGGAATATATCCCCCAAGTTCCGGGAAACCGACCCGAAGTTGGTCAAAATCACGATTTGCACAAGACGGTCTCGGGTACTCTTTCAGTCTTAAAGTAAAGTGGGGCTATATTTCGGTCCAGAAGCTCGAGAGTGAGCGTTCAAAACGTTTCGCTGTGTCCATTTCACTGCAAACCAAGGCCATCAGGAGTTAGTTTAGAGTTCCTGGGACTGGAAAATATCCCCCAAGTTCCGGAATATCGCCCCGAAGTTTGTCAAACTCACGATGCGAGCAAGGCGGTCTCGGCTACTGTTTCAGTCTTAAAGTGAAGTGGGGCTCTATTTCGGCCCACAAGCTCAAAGTTCAAAAAAAAATTACTGTGTCTATTTCACTGCAAACCAAGGCTATCAGGAGTTAGTTTTGAGTCCCCGGGAGTGGAATGTATTTCCCGAGTTCCGGAAAATCGACAAGACGTTGGTCAAAATGACGATGCGCGCAAGACGGTCTCGGCTACTCCTTCAGTCTTAAAGTGAAGTGGGGCTATATTTCGGCCCAGAAGCTCAAAAGTGAGCGTTAAAAAATTTTGCTGTATCCATTCCAATGCAAACCAAGGCCATCAGGGGTTACTTAAGAGTCCTCGGGACTGGAAAATATCCTCCAAGTTGCGGTAAATCGAGCCGAAGTCGGTCAAAATCACGATGTGCCTAAGGTGGTCTCGGCTACTCTTTCAGTCTTAAAGTAAAGTGGGGCAATATTTCGGCCCAGAAGCTCGAAAGTGAGTGTTTAAAAAGTTTTGCTCTGTCACTTTCAGTGCAAACCAAGGCCATCAGAAGTTAGTTTAGAGTCCCCGGGATTGCAGAATATCCCCCAAGTCCCGGGAAATCGAGCCGAAGTTGATCAAATTCATGATGCGCGTAACGTGGTCTCGGCTACTGTGTGAGTCCTAAAGTGAAGTGTGGCTATATTTCGGCCCACAAGCTAGAAAGTGAGCGTTCAAAAAGTTTTGTTGTGTCCATTTTACTTCAAAACAGAGGCCATCAGGACTTAGTTTAGCGTCCAAGGGACTGCAAAATATCCCCCAAGTTCCGGGAAATCGTTTCGAAGTTCGTCAAAATTACGATGCGCGTAAGGCGCTCTCATCTACTCTTTCAGTCTTAAAGTAAAGTGGGGCTATATTTCTGCCCAGAAACTCCAAAGTTGTGCTTTGTCCATTTCACTGAAAACCAAGGCTATCAGGAGTTACTTTAGAGTCCCTTTGACTGGAATATATCTCCCAAGTTTCGGGAAATAAACGTGAAATTGGTGAAAATCACGATTCGCTCAAGACGGTCTCACCTACTCTTTCAGAGTAGAAGAGGCACGTGGTCAAGATGGCGGGTCGGTCGAGTTTTGCGAGCTCTCTTACATTTTATTTAATAATATGTTTACTCCTTGCTCAAGTCTCGAAGTTTTGCCATCAAGGAACCCAACACAGTAACCTTCAAATTCTTATGGCTACAAAAGACGCAAATGAAGTGAAGCTCAACGTTTATCCAGCAAAGTCAACTCCGAGATCCCTCGCAACCAGCATGGCGAACGCAACGAAGACCATGAAGCTGATTCGCTTTATACGCCTTCTAAATACAGCCATGATTGCAAATGTCATTTTATTATCGAATGATATACAACTAAATCCAGGCCCTGGGCCTATTCAACATCGTGAAATGAGGGGCTTGCGTCTATTCCATTTGAATATCTGTAGCCTAAGAAATAAGGTGGACGAGCTTCGACTGTTCTGCGAAACACACAAACCTCATGTGCAATCGATAAACGAAACATGGTTGGATGAGTCATTTTCAGACGAAGAAATTTGGCTTCCAGGCTTCAATTTACTGAGGAAAGATAGAAATTGCCATGGGGGTGGATTAGCAGTTTACATCGCTGAACACCTGAGCTTCAATCGACTGGACGAAGCAAATCCCGAACTAATGTGTGCAGATTTAGAAGCAATTTGGTTTGAATTGTCTCAACCGAAATCAAAGAAGCTGTTGGTTGGCTCTATTTACAGATCACCAAATTCGGATATTTCCGCTTTTAATTCGAGTTTGGAGAAGACCCTAAACAACCTTAAGAGTATCGGTGCGGAAACGGTACTCATGGGGGACTTAAATGTTGATTTCTCCAAATCAACAACATCTTATAAACACCTTCAACAGATAACCAAGTCATTTTGCCTAAAACAGTTAATCAAAGGATTTACAAGAGTAACGCAGCACACCAGAACTTTAATTGATTTATTTTTCTCCTCAAGGCCAGAACTTTATTTCGCCGGTGTTGTACCAGTTGGTTTTTCTGACCATAGTGCTATTTTTGGGGTAAGAAAGCTACACAGGATGAAACGCCCTCCACCAAAAATTATTGAAACGAGAAATTATAAACATTATAATCCAGCATTGTTCCGTGACGACCTAAAACACATCCCATGGGAAATCATCGAACTCGAAGAAACACCAGAGGGTAGTTGGAACGCCTTTAAAGACCTTTTTCTAACAGCTGCCGACAAACACGCACCCATTGTTACGCGTCGCGCCCGTGGATATTCAGTGCCGTGGTTAACAAGCGATCTAAAGAAACTTATGCAAGAGCGTGATTACCACCACAAAAAGGCCCTAAGTACAAACAAAGAACAACATTGGAGCAATTATAAGCGGTTACGCAACACCATAAACACAAGAATGCGTAAAGAAAAAATTGACTATTATGCAAATCAACTGGCGGATGAAAAAGACCCAAAGGTGATGTGGCGAACTTTGCATAAAATCGTCCCCCAAAAAATCAAATCAGTACCTTCAAGCAGTGATGGTCTTACAGCCTCAAGATTCAATGGCTTTTTTACATCGATCGCAAACTCTCTGAGCAGCCATTTTGAACGTTGTACTTTGCCAAAAGTTATGTCAACTAGAGTTGAACAAGACTTTGTCCTTGAAGAGGTGTCATCCGGATTTGTTCAAAAAAAATTGCTCAAAATGAAGTCAACTAAAGCTACTGGCCTCGATGGAATTCCTGCTCGATTACTGAAAGATGCAGCAAATGAAATATCTAGACCAGTCGCCTACCTCATAAATTTAACAATTTCTACCTGCATGATACCATCTGAATGGAAAACTGCGAAGGTAACTCCAATATACAAATCGGGCGATAAGAGCGACCCAAATAATTATCGTCCGATTTCAGTCCTTCCGTTGATTTCTAAAGTAATGGAACGAGCAATTCAATCACAGCTTGTAGCATTTCTAATCAGAAACCATTCCTTGTCAGTGCATCAATCAGGATTCCGTAAGAAACACTCCACTGAAACAGCCACTGTACACTTTGTTGATCACATTTTAGAACAAATGGATAAACAGATGATTACCGGGTCTATTTTTATAGACCTAAAAAAAGCGTTCGATCTCGTTGACCACCTCTGCCTGCTCCACAAAGTAGAACATTATGGAATTAGAGGGAAAAGTTTGAAATGGTTCGAAGACTACCTTACAGCTTGATCCCAGAAGGTCAAATACAACCAAGACGAATCATCGAGCTTAACTATTAGTTATGGGGTTCCCCAAGGATCCATACTGGGCCCGATACTATTTGTGATATACATCAATGATCTCCCGCAAAGTCTACTGAAGTCACAAATAGGCATGTATGCCGACGATACTGTTATATATTTCTCTGATTCCTGTCCAGATATCATCAAGCAGGTTCTTCAAAACGATCTTACCAATGTTGAGAAATGGTTAGTAAGCAACAGGCTGATACTCAATCAGAGTAAAACTAAATGGATGCTGTTTGGAACTAGGCAAAAACTAGAACACTGTCCAGACTATAAAATAGAGCTTCACGGGAAAAACATTGACAGAGTATCAAGCTTCTGTTATTTAGGGGTAACACTAGATGAGAATCTTTCATGGAACGAACATGTAGAATTGATTTGTAAGAGAGTAAGAAAACGTCTCGGCCTGCTGTCACGCATACGACCCTACCTTACTCTAAAAGCTGCTAAATGCGTGTATAATTGTTTAGTTCAGCCGATTTTTGATTACACTAACACGGTAAGGGATGGGCTGTCAATCGGTTGCAGTAACAGCTTACAACGTCTGCAAAACAGAGCAGCACGCATTATACAAAGGAGGGCAACAACCGAAGGATCTTTTAAAATGTTAGGGTGGGTGGATTTGGAAACCCAAAGAAAAGCCCACAAATGCATTTTAGTTTTTAAATGTTTAAATAATTTAGCTCCTCCATATTTGTCGGATTATTTTATTAGAAATTGCAACGTTCATTCTTACAACACGAGGAAAAGGAACGACATGCACTTGCCGAAACCCAAGTTAACGCTAGGGAAAAGGACTTTCAGATACTCTGGTGCGCTTCATTTTAATAATTTACCCACTACAATAAAAGAAGCAACATCGCTCCCCATTTTTAAAAATCTTCTTAGACTTTATTTTAGAGAGTAGTTTTTATTTTTAATTTTTTTATAATTGTAAACGTTAATCTCTATGTATAGAAATTTAATGTAGTCTTAATTTACGCAGGGCCCCTTTTGATACCAGCCAAGTGCTGATTGGGCCACCCTGCCTAAATAAAGTTGATCCTTCAGTCTTAAAGTAAAATGGGGCTCTATTTCGGCCAAGAAGCTCGACAGTGAGCGTTCAAAAACTTTCACTGTGTCCATTTCACTCCAAACCAAGAAGGGCAGGACTTACTTGAGAGTCCCCGGGACTGGAAAATATCCCCCAAGTTCCGGCAAATCAACGCGAAGTTTGTCAAAATCACGATGCGCGTAAGTCAGTCTCGGCTACTCTTTGAGTGTTAAAGTAATGGGGGTCTATATTTTGGCCGAGAAGCTCGAAATTAAGCGTTCAAAAAGTTTTGCTGGGTCCATTTCACTGCAAACCAAGGCCATCAGGAATTAGTTTAGAGTCCTCAGAACTGGAATATATCCCCTTAGTTCCGGCAAATCGAGCCGAACTTGCTCAAAATCACGATGCACGTAAGGCGGTCTCGGCTACTCTTTCAGTCTTCAAGTAAAGGGCGGTTCTATTTTGGTCCAGAAGCTCGAAAGTATGCGTTCAAAAACTTTTTCTGTTCCCGTTTCACTGCAAACCAAGACCAGCACGAGTTAGTTTAGAGTCCCCGGGACTGGAAAATATCTCGCAAGTTCCGGGAAATCGAACCGAAGTTGATCAAAATCACGATGCGCGAAACGTGGTCTCGGCTACTGTTTCAGTCTTAAAGTGAAGTATGGCTATATTTCGGCCCACAAGCTCGAAAGTCAGCGTTTAAAAAGCTTTCTGTCTCCATTTCACTGCAAAACAAGGCCATCGGCACCTAGTTTAGCGTCCAAGGGACTGGAAAATATCCCCCAAGTTCCGGGAAATCCACCCGAAGTTTGTCAAAATCACGATGCGCGTAAGGCGGTCTCGGCTACTTTTTCAGTATTAAAGTAAAGTGGGCTATATTTCGGCCCAGAAGCTTGAAGGTGAGCGTTCAAAAAGTTTTGCTGTCTCCATTTCACTGCAAACCAAGGCCAACAAGAGTTAGTTTAGAGTCCCTGGGACTGGAAAATATCCCCCAAGTTCCGGAATATCGACCCGAAGTTCGTCAAAGTCACGCTGCGCGCACGCCGGTCTCGGCTACTCTTTAAGTCGTAAGTGATGTGGGACTATATTTCGGCCTAGAAGCTCGAAAGTGTGCGTTCAAAAACTTGTGCTGTGTGAATTTCACTGCAACCATGGCCATCAGGAGTTAGTTTAGAGTCTCCGGGACTGGAAAATATTCCCCAAGTTCCAGGAAAGCGAGCAGAAGTTGATGAAAATCACCATGCGCGTAACGCGGTCTCGGCTACTGTTTCAGTCTTAAAGTGAAGCGTGGCTATATTTAAACCCACAAGCTCGAAAGTGAGCGTTCAAAAAGTTTTGCTGTGTCCCTTTCACTGCAAACCAAGGCCGTCAGGAGTTAGTATACAGTCCCCGGGACTGGAAAATATTCTCCAAGTTCCAGGAAATGGCGCCGAAGTTAATTAAAATCACGATGCGCGTAACGGGCTCTCGGCTATTCTTTCAGTCTTAAATTTAAGTCGGGCTATATTTCGGCCCTGAAGCTCGAAGGTGAGCGTTCAGAATGTTTTGCTGTGTTCATTAAACTGCAAACCAAGGTCATCGGGAGTTAGTTTAGCGTCCCCGGGACTTTAAATTATTCGCCAACTTCCGGGAAATCGAGCAAAAGTGGCTCAAAATCACGATGCGCGTAAGGCGGTCTCGGCTACTCTTTCAGTCTTAAAATTAAGGGGGGCTATATTTCGACCTAGAAGCTCGAGACCGGGCGTGCGCTAATTTTACCTGTGTCCATTTCACTGACATCTTAGTCGATCAGGTGTTAGTTTAGAGTCCTTGGGACTGGAAAATATTTGCCAAATTCTGGCAGATCGAGCCAAAGTTGCTCAAAATCACGATGCGCGTAAGGCGGTCTCGGCTACTCTTTCAGTCTTAAAATGAAGTGGGGCTATATTTCGGCCGAGAAGCTCAACACCGAGCGTGCGCTCCTTTTGCCTGTGTACATATCACTGAAAACTAAGTTCATCAGGAGTTAGCATAGAGTCCTCGGGACTGGAAAATATTGCCCGAATTCCGGCAAATCGAGCCAAAGATGCTCAAAATCACGATGCACGTAAGGCGGTCTCGGCTACTCGTTTACTCCGAAAATGAAGTAGGGCTATATTTCGGTTGTACAAGCTCGACACCGAGCGTACTCTCCTTTTACCTGTGTCCATGTCACTGACATCTTAGGCCATTAGGAGTTTGTTTAGAGTCCTTGGGACTGGGAAATATTACCCAAATTCTGGCAGATCGAGCCAAAGTTGCTCAAAATCACGATGCGCGTAAGGCGGTCTCGGCTACTCGTTTACTCCGAAAATGAAGTGGGGCTATATTTCGGTTCTACAAGCTTGACACCGAGCGTGCTCTCCTTTTACCTCTGTCCATTTCACTAAGAACTAAGTCCATCAGGAGATAGTTTAGAATCCTCGAGACTGGAAGCTATCCTCCACGTTTCGGCAAATTGAGCCATACTTTCTTAAAATTACGATAAGCGTACGGCAGTTTCGTTTACTCTTTCAGTCTTAAAATGAACTGGGGCTACATTTCGGCCTAGAAGCTCGACAGGGAGCGTGCGCTCCTGTTACCTGTGACCATTTGACTGAAAACTAAGGCCATCAAGAGTTAGGGTAGAGTCCCCGGGACTGGAAAATATCCCCCAAGTTTTGGCAGATCCAGCCATAATGGCTAAAAATTTGGATGCGCTTAAGGCGGTTTCGTGTACACTTTCAGTCTTAAAATAAAGTGGGGCTATATTTCGGCCTACAACCTGGAAAGCTAGCGTGCGCCCCTTTTACCTGTGTCCATTTCACTAAAAACCAAGGCATTCAGGAGTTAGTTTAGAGCTTCCGGGACTGGAAAATATCCCCCAAGTCCCAGGAAATCAAGCCGAAGTTCGACAAAATTACCATGCGCGTAAGGCGGTCCCGGCTACTCTTTCAGTCTTAAAGTGAAGTGGGGCTATATTTCGGCCCAGAAGCTCGAAAGTGAACGTTCAAAAACTTTGGCTGTGTCCATTTCACTGACAACCAAGGCCATCAGGAATTAGTTTAGAGTAACCGGGACTGGGAATTATCTCCCAAGTTCCGGGAAATCGAGCCGAAGTAGCCCAAAATCACGATGCGCGTAAGGCGGTCTCGGCTAGTCTTTCAGTCTTAAAGTGAAGTAGGGCTATGCTTCGGCCCAGAAGCTCAAACGTGAGCCTTCAAAAAGTTGTGCTGTGTCCATTTCACTGCAACCCAATGCAATCAGGAGTTAGTTTAGAATCCCCGGTACCGGAAAATATCCCCCATTTCCCGGGAAATCGAGCCAAAGTTGGTCAAAATCACCATGCGCGTAAGGCGATCCCTGTTACTCTTTCATTCTTAAAGTGAACTGGGGCAATATTTCCGCCCAGAAGCGGGAAAGTGAGCGTTCAAAATGTTTTGCTGTGTCCATTTTACTGCAGACCAAGGACGTCGGGGGTCAGTTTAGAGTCCCCGGGACTGGAAAATATCCCCCAAGTTCCGGGAATTCTAACCGAAACTGGTCAAAATCACGACGCGCGTACGGCGGTCTCGGCTACTCTTTCAGTCTTAAAGTGAAGTGGGGCAATATTTCGGCCCAGAAGCTCGAAACTGAGTGTTTAAAAACTTCTGCTGTGTCAATTTCACTGCAAAACAAGGGCATCACGACTTAATTTAGCGTCCAAGGGACTGGAAATATCCCCCAAGTTACGGGAAATCCACCCGAAGTTAGTCAAAATCACGATGCGCTTAAGGGGGTCTCGGCTACTCTTTCAGTCTTAAGGTTAAGTGGGCTTAGCTTTAACTCCAGAAGCTCGAAAGTAAGGGTTCAAAACTTTTTGTCTCTATTTCACTCACATCTTACACAATCAGGAGTGAGTTTAGAGACTTTGGGACTGGAAAATATCTCCCAAGTTTCGCCAGATCGAGCCGAAGATCCTCAAAATTACAATGCGCGTAAGGCGCTCCCGCCTACTCTTTCAGTCTTAAAAAGAAGTAGGGCTCTAATTCGGGCAGCAAGCTCGACAGTGCGCGTTCAAAAAGTGTTCCTGTCTCCATTTCACTGGAAACCAAGGCTATCAGGAGTTAGTTTAGACTCCTCGGGACTGGAAAATATCGCCCAACTTGGGGGAAATCGAGCCCAATTTTGTCAAAATCACGATGCGCGTAAGGCGGTCTCGGCTACTATTTGAGTCTTAAAGTGAACTGGGGCTATATTTCGGCCGAGAAGCTAGAAAGTGAAAGTTCAAAAAGTTTTGCTGTGTTCATTTCACTGCAAACCAAGGCCATCAGGAGTTAGTTTAGAGTCCCCGGGACTTGAAAATATCGCCAAAATTCTAGAAAATCGAGCGGAAGTTGCTCAAAATCACGATGCGCGTAATGCGGTCTCGCCTACTATTTCAGTCTTAAAGTGAACTGGGGCTATATTTCGGCCGAGAAGCTAGAAAGTGAAAGTTCAAAAAGTTTTGCTGTGTTCATTTCACTGCAAACCAAGGCCATCAGGAGTTAGTTTAGAGTCCCCGGGACTTGAAAATATCGCCAAAATTCTAGAAAATCGAGCGGAAGTTGCTCAAAATCACGATGCGCGTAATGCGGTCTCGCCTACTATTTCAGTCTTAAAGTGAACTGGGGCTATATTTCGGCCGAGAAGCTAGAAAGTGAAAGTTCAAAAAGTTTTGCTCTGTTCATTTCACTGCAAACCAAGGCCATCAGGAGTTAGTTTAGAGTCCCCGGGACTTGAAAATATCGCCAAAATTCTAGAAAATTGAGCGGAAGTTGCTCAAAATCACGATGCGCGTAAGGCGGTCTCGTCTTCTATTTGAGTCTTAAAGTGAAGTGGGGGTATATTTCATCCCAGAAGCTCAAAAATAAGCCTTCAAACAGTGTTACTGTGTTCATTTCACTGCAAATCAAGGCCATCAGGAGTTAGTTTAGACTCCTCGGGACTGGAAAATATCGCCCAAGTTCGGGGAAGTCGAGCCCAATTTTGTCAAAATCACGATGCGCGTAAGGCGGTCTCGGCTACTCTTCCATTCTTAAAGTGAACTGGGGCTATATTTCGGCCCAGAAGCTAGAAAGTGAAAGTTCAAAAAGTTTTGCTGTGTCCATTTCACCGCAAACCAAGCCACATCAGCAGATTGTTTACAGTGTCCGGGACATCAAAATATCCCCCAAGTTCCGGGAAATCGAGCCGAAGTTTCTCAAAATCACGATGGGCGTAAAGCAGTCTCGGCTACTCTTTTAGTCTTAAAGTGACGTGGCTGTATATTTCGGCCCAGAAGCTCGAAACTGAGCGTTCAAAAAGTTATGCTGTGCCCATTTCACTGCAAAGCAAGGCCCTCAGGAAGTAGTTTACAGTGCCCGGAACTGGAAAATATCCCCCAAGTTCCGCGAAATCGAGACGAAGTTAGTTAAAATAACGATTCGCGTAAGGTGGTCTCGGCTACTCTTTCAGTCTTAAAGTGAAGTAGGGTTATATTTCGGTCCAGAAGCTCGAAAGTGAGCGTTCAAAAAGTTTTCCTCTCTCAATTTCACTGAAAACCAAGGCCATCATGAGTTAGTTTAGGGTCCCCGGGACTGGAAAATATCTTTTAAGTTCTGGCAACTCAAGCCAAAGTTGGCCAAAATCACGATGCGCCTATGGCGGTCTCGGCTACTCTTTCAGTCTTAAAGAGAAGTGGGGCTCCATTTCGGCCCAGAAGCTCCAAAGTGAGCGGCGGAAAAAATTTGCTGTGTCCATTTCACTGCAAACCAAGGCCATCACCAGTTAGTTTAGAGTCCCCGGGACTGCAATATATTTCCCAAGTTCTGGAAAATGGAGAAGACGTTGGTCAAAATCACGATGCGCGCAAGACGTCTTGGCTAGTCTTTCAGTCTTAACGTGAAGTGGGGCTATATTTCGGACCAGAAGCTCAAAAGTGAGCTTCAAAAAGTTTTCCTGTATCCATTTCAATGAAAACGAAGGCCAGCAGGGGTTACTTAAGAGTCTTCGGGACTGGAAAATATCCCCCAAGTTCAGGGAAATTTAGCCGAAGCTGCTCAAAATCACGGTGCGCGTTAGGCGGTCTCGCTTACTGTTTCAGTCTTAAAGTGAAGTGAGGCTTTATTCCTGCCCAGGAGCTTGAAAGTGAGCGTTCAAAAAGATTCTCTGTGTTTATTTCACTGCAAACCAAAGCCATCAGGAGCTAGTTTAGAGTCCCCGGGACTGGAAAATATCCCCCAACTTGTGGGAAATCGAGCCGAAGTTGCTCAAAATCACGATTTGCGTAAGGTAGTCTCGGCTACTCTTTCAGTCTTAAAGTGAAGTGGGGCTATATTTCGGGCCAGAAGCCGGAAAGTGAGCGTTCAAAAAGTTTTTGCTGTGTTCATTTTACTGCAAACCAAGGCCATCAGGAGTTAGTTTAGCGTCCCCGGGACAAGAAAATATGCCCCAAGGTCCGGGAAATTGAGCCGAGGTTGGTCAAAATCACGATGCCCCTAAAGTGGTCTCGGCTACTCTTTCTGTCTTAAAGTGAAGTGGGGCTATATTTCGGCCCAGAAGCCCGAAAGTGAGCGTTCAGAAAGTTTTGCTGTGTCCATTTCACTTCAAACCAAGGCCATCAGGGGTTCGTTTAGAGTCCCCGGGACTGAAAAATATTGCCCAAGTTCCGGGGAATCGAACCGAAGGTGATCAAAATCACCATGCGCGAAATGCTGTATCGGCTACTGTTTCAGTCTTAAAGTGAAGTGGGGCTATATTTCGGCCCAGAAGCCCGAAAGTGAGCGTTCAAAAAGTTTTGCTGTGTTCTTTGACCGAAAAACAGGGCCATCACGGTTAGTTTAGCGTCCCTGGGACTGGAAAATATTCCGCAAGTTCCGGTAAATCGAGCTGAAGTTGGTCAAAATCACGATGCTCCCAAAGCGGTCTCGGCTACCCTTTCAGTCTTAAAGTGAAGTGGGGCTATATTTCTGTCCAGAAGCTCGAAAGTGAGCGTTCAAAAAGTTTTGCTGTGTGCATTTCACTGCAAACCAAAGCTATCAAAAGTTAGTTTAGGGTCCCCGGGACTGGAAAATATTCCTCAAGTTCCGGGAAAGCGAGCCGAAGTTGATCAAAATCACGATGCGCGAAATGCGGTCTCGGCTACTGTTTCAGTCTTAAAGTAAAGTGTGGCTATATTTCGGCCCACAACCTCGAAAGTGAGCGTTCAAAAGGTTTTGCTGTGTCCATTTCACTGCAAAACGAGGCCATCAGGACTTAGTTTAGCGTCCAAGGGACTGGAAAATGTTCCCCATGTTCCGGGAGATCCACCCGAAGTTTGTCAAAATCACAATGCGCGTAAGGTGGTCTCGGTTACTTTTTAAGTCTTAAAGTAAAGTGGGGCCTTATTTCGGCCAGGAAGCTCGAAGGTGAGCGTTCAAAAAGTTTTGCTCTGTCCATTTCACTGGAAACCAAGGCCATTGGGAGTTAGTTTGCAGTTCCTGGGAATGGAAAATATCCCCCAAGTTCCGGAATATTGACCCAAAGTTTGTCAAACTCACGATGCGAGCAACGCGGTCTCGGCTGCTCTTTCAGTCTTAAGTGAAGTGGGGCTATATTTCGGCCCAAAATCTCGAAAGTGTGCGTTCAAAAATTGTGCTGTGTCCATTTCAATGGAAACCAAGGCCACCAGGAGTTAGTTTAGAGTCCCCGGGACTGGAAAATATGCCCCAAGTTCCGGGAATTGGAGCCGAAGTTGATCAAATTCATGATCCGCGTAACGTGGACTCGGGTACTGTTTCAGTCTTAAAGTCAAGTGTGCCTATATTTCGGCCCACAAGCTAGAAAGTGAGCGTTCAAAAAGTTTTGCTGTGTCCATTTCACTTCAAAACAAGGCCATCAGGACTCAGTTTGGCGTCCAAGGGACTGGAAAATATACCCCAAGTTCCGGGAAATCCATTCCAAATTCGTCAAAATTACGATATACGTAAGGCGGTTTCGGCTACTCTTTCAGCCTTAGAGTAAAGTCGGGCTCTATTTCTCCCCAGAAGCTCCAAAGTTGTGCTCTGTCAATTTCACTGAAGACCAATACCATCAGGAGTTACTTAAGAGTCCACTTGACTGGAATATATCCGCCAAGTTTCGGGAATTGGACGCGAAATTGGTCAAAATCACGATTAGCTCAAGACGGTCTCGCTACTCTTTCAGTCTTAAAGTAAAATGGGGCTCTATTTCGGCCCACACGCTTAAAAGTGAGGGTTCAAAAACTTTCGCTATGTCCATTTCACTGCAAACCAAGACAAGCAGGAGTTAGTTTAGAGTCCCCGGGACTGGAAAATATCCCCCAAGTTCCGGGAAATCAACCCGAAGTTTGTCAAAATCACGATGCGGGAAAGGCGGTCTCGGCTACCCTTTTAGTGTTAAACTAATGTTCGGCTATATTTTGGCCCAGAAGCTCGAAATTGTGCGTTCAAAAAGTTTTGCTGGGTCCATTTTACTGCAAACCAAGGCCATCAGGAATTAGTTTAGAGTCCTCAGAACTGGAATATATCCCCTAAGTTCCGGAATATCGACCCAAAGTTGCTCAAAATCAGGATGCGCGTAACGCGGTCTCGGCTACTCTTTCAGTCTGCAAGTGAAGTGGGGCTCTATTTCGGTCCAGAACCTCGAAAGTGTGCGTTCAAAAACTTGTGCTGTGTAAATTTCACTGCAAACCATGGCAATCAGGTGTTAGTTTAGAGTACGCGGAAGTAGAAAATATCCCCCCAGTTCCGGGAAATCGAGCCCAAGTTGGTCAAAATCACGATGCGCGCAAGGCGGTCCCGGCTACTCTTTCAGTCTTAAAGTGAAGTTGCGCTATATTTCGGCCCAGAGGCTCGAAAGTGCGCATTGGAAAAGTTTTGCTGTGTCCATTTCGCTGCAAAGCAAGGCCATCAGGAGTTAGTTTAGAGCCCTTGGGACTAGAAAATATTTCCCAAGTTCCGCCAGATCGAGCCGAAGTTGGTCAAAGTCACGATGCGCGTAAGGCGCTCTCGGTTAGTGTTTCAGTCTTAAAGTGAAGTTGGGCTATAGTTCGGCCACGAAGCTCGAAAGTGCGCGTTCAAAAAGTTTTGCTCTGTCCCTTTCACTGGAAACCAAGGCCGTCAGGAGTTAGTTTAGAGTCGCCGGGACTGGAAAATATTCTCCAAGTTCCAGAAAATCGCGCCGAACTTGATGAAAATCACGATGCGCGTAACGGGCTCTCGGCTATTCTTTCAGTCTTAAATTTAAGTAGGGCTATATTTCGGCCCTGAAGCTCGAAGGTGAGCGTTCAGAATGTTTTGCTGTGTTCATTAAACTGCAAACCAAGGTCATCGGGAGTTAGTTTAGCGTCCCCGGGACTTTAAATTATTCGCCAACTTCCGGGAAATCGAGCAAGAGTGGCTCAAAATCACGATGCGCGTAAGGCGGTCTCGGCTACTCTTTCAGTCTTAAAATTAAGGGGGGCTATATTTCGACCTAGAAGCTCGAGACCGGGCGTGCGCTAATTTTACCTGTGTCCATTTCACTGACATCTTAGTCGATCAGGTGTTAGTTTAGAGTCCTTGGGACTGGAAAATATTTCCCAAATTCTGGCAGATCGAGCCAAAGTTGCTCAAAATCACGATGCGCGTAAGGCGGTCTCGGCTATTCTTTCAGTCTTAAAATGAAGTGGGGCTATATTTCGGCCGAGAAGCTCAACACCGAGCGTGCGCTCCTTTTGCCTGTGTACATATCACTGAAAACTAACTTCATCATGAGTTAGCATAGAGTCCTCGGGACTGGAAAATATTGCCCGAATTCCGGCAAATCGAGCCAAAGATGCTCAAAATCAAGATGCGAGTAAGGCGGTCTCGGCTACTCTTTCACTCTGAAAATGAAGTGGGGCCATATTTCGGTTCTACAAGCTTGAC
The DNA here is from genome assembly GCF_964199315.1 of Orbicella franksi. Lineage (NCBI taxonomy): Eukaryota > Metazoa > Cnidaria > Anthozoa > Scleractinia > Merulinidae > Orbicella > Orbicella franksi. Next base: position 1,169,458 of record NC_138155.1, read on the forward strand.
ACCGAGCGTCCGCTCCTTTTGCCTGTGTCCTTTTCACTAAGAACTAAGTCCATCAGGAGATAGTTTAGAGTCCTCGAGACTGGAAACTATCCTCCAAGTTTCGGCAAATTGAGCCATAGTTTCTTAAAATTACGATAAGCGTACGGCAGTTTCGTTTACTCTTTCAGTCTTAAAACGAAGTGGGGGTTTATTTCGACCTAGAAGCTCGACAGGGAGCGTGCGCTCCTGTTACCTGTGACTATTTTATTGAAAACTAAGGTTATTAGGAGTTAGCTTAGAGTCCCCGGGACTGGAAAATATCCCCCCAAGTTTTGGCAGATTGGGCCATAGTGGCTAAAAATTTCGATGCGCTTAAGGCGGTTTCGTCTACCCTTTCAGTCTTAAAATAAAGTGGGGCTACCTTTCGGCCTACAACCTGGAAACCTAGCGTGCGCTCCTTTTACCTGTGTCCATTTCACTGAAAACCAAGGCATTCAGGAGTTAGTTTAGAGCTTCCAGGACTGGAAAATTTCCCCCAAACCCCAAGAAATCAAGCCGAAGTTGGACAAATTTACCATGCGAGTAAGGCGGTGTCGGCTACTCTTTCAGTCTTAAAGTGAAGTGGGGCTATATTTCGGCCCAGAAGTTCGAAAGTGAACGTTCAAAAAGTTTGGCTGTGTCCATTTCACTGAAAACCAAGGCCATCAGGAATTAGTTTAGAGTACCCGGGACTGGCAATTATTTCCCAAGTTCCGGGAAATCGACCCGAAGTACCCCAAAATCACAATGCGCGTAAGGCAATCTCAGATACCCTTTCAGTCTTAAAGTGAAGTAGGGCTATGCTTCGGCCTAGAAGCTCGAAATTGAGCGTTCAAAAAGTTATCCTGTGTCCATTTCACTGCAAACGAAAGCCATCAGGAGTTAGTTTAGAGTCCCCGCAACTGGAAAATATCCCCCAAGTTCCGCGAAATCGAGACCAAGCTGGTCAAAATCACAATGCGCGTAAGGCGGTCTCGGCTACTCTTTCAGTCTTAAAGTGAAGTAGGGCTATATTTCGGTCCAGAAGCTCGAAAGTAAGCGTTCAAAAAGTTTTGCTCTCTCAATTTAACTGAAAACCAAAGCCATCGTGAGTTAGTTGAGAGTCCCTGGGACTGAAAAATATCCCTTAAGTTCCGGAAAGTCGAGCCGAAGTTGGTCAAAAGCACGATGCGCCTAAGGCGGTCTCGGCTAGTCTTGCAGTTTTAAAGTGAAGTGGGGCTATATTTCTCCCCAGAATTTCGAAAATATGCGTTCAAAACAATTGGCTGTGTCCATTTCACTGCAAACCAAGGCCATCAGGAATTACTTTAGAGTCCTTCGGACTGGAATATATCCCCGTAGTTTCGGGAAATCTAGCCGAAGTTGGTCAAAACCACGATGCGGATAAGGCGGTCTCGGCTATTCTTTCAGTCTTAAAGTGACGTGGGGCTATATTTCGGCTCAGAAGCTCGAAGGGGAGCGTTGAAGAAGTTTTCCTTCCTCCATTTCAATGGAAACCAAGGCAATCAGGAGTTACTTTAGAGCCCCCGTACCGGAAAATATCCCCCATTTCCCGGGAAATCGAGCCAAAGTTGGTCACAATCACGATAAGCGTAAGGCGGTCTCGGTTACTCTTTCATTCTTAAAGTGAACCGGGGCAATATCTCCGCCCAGAAGCTTGAAAGTGAGCGTTCAGAAAGTTTTGCTGTGTCCATTTCACTCCAGAGCAAGGCCATCAGTAGTTACTTTAGAGTCCGCGGGACTGTAAAATATCCCCCAAGTTCCGGGAAATCGAGCCGAAGTTGGTCAAAATTACGATGGGCGTAAGCCGGTCTCGGCTACTCTTTCAATCTTAAAGTAAAGTGGAGCTATATTTCGGCCCAGAAGCTCGAAAGTGAGCGTTCAAAAAGTTTTGCTGTGTCCATTTTACTGGAGACCAAGGACGTCGGGGGCCAGTTTAGAGTCCTCGGGAATGGAAAATATCCCCCAAGTTCCGGGAAATTTAGCCAAAGTTGGTCAAAATTACGACGCGCGTACGGCGGTCTCGGCTACGCTTTCAGTCTTAAAGTGAAGTGGGGCAATATTTCGGCCCAGAAGCTCGAAACTGAGTGTTTAAAAAGTTTTGCTGTGTCAATTTCACTGCAAACCAAGGCCATCAGGAGGTAGTTTAGAGACCCAGGGAGTGGAAAATATCCCCCAAATTCCGGGAAATTTGGCCTAAGTTTGTCAAAATGACCATGAGCGTAAGACGTTCTTGGCTAATCTTTCAGTCTTAAAGTGAATTGGGGCTATATTTCGCCCCAGAAGCTCGAAAGTGAGCGTTCAAAAAGTTTTCCCTTGTCAAGTTCACTTCAAACTAAGGTGATCAGGAGTTAGTTTAGGGTCCCCAGGACTGGAAAATATCCCCCAAGTTCCGGGATATCGATCCGAAGTAGGTCAAAATCACGATTCGCGAAACGCGGGTCGGCTATTGTTGCAGTCTTAAAGTGAAGTGGGGTTATATTTCGGCCCAGAAGCTCTAAAGTGAGTTTTTAAAAAGGTTTTGCTGTGTCAATTTCACTGCAAACCAAAGCCTTCAGGAATTGGTTTAGAGACCCAGGGAGTGGAAAATATCCTCCAGATTCCGGGAAATTTAGCCGAAGTTGGTCAAAATCACCATGTGCGTAAGGCGGTCTCGGCTAATCGTTTAGTCTTAAAGTGAAGTGGGGCTATATTTCTGCCCAGAAGCTCGAAAGTGACCGTTCAAAAGGTCTTCCTGTGTCAATTTCACTGCAAACAAAGGCGAGCAGAAGTTAGGTTAGAGTCCCAGGGACTGGAAAATATCCTGTAAGTGAGGAAAAATGGGGACAAAGGTTGTCAAAATGAAGATACGCGTAAGGCCGTCTCGACTATTCGTTCAGTCTTAAAGTGAAGTGAGGCTCTACTTCGGCCCAAAAGGTCCAAAGTGAGCGTTCAAAAAAAATTGCTGTGTCCATTTCACTGCAAACCAAGGCAATCAGGAGATAGTTTAGAGTCCCCGAGACTTGAATATATCCCCGAAGTTCCGGAAAATCGAGCCAAAGTTTGTCAAACTCACGATGCGCGTAAGACGGACTCGGCTACTCTTTCAATCTTAAAGTAGAGTGGGGTTATATTTCGGCCCAAAAGCTCGAAGGTGAGCGTTCAAAATGTTTTCCTCTGTCCATTTCAATACAAACCAAGGCGATCAGGGGTTAGTTTAGAGTCCTCGGGACTGGAAAATACCCCCCAAGTTCCTAGAAATCGATCCGAAGTTGCTCAAAATCACGATGCGCGTAAGGCGGTTTCGGCTACTCTTTCAGTCTTAAAGTGAAGTGTGGCTATATTTCGGCAAAGAAGGTCGAAAGTGAGCGTTGAAAAAGTTATGCTGTGTCCAATTCACTGCAAAGCAAGGCAATCAGGTGTTAGTTTAGAGTCTGCGGAATTTGAAAATATCCCTCAAGTTCCGGGAAATCGAGCCTAAGCTTGTCAAAATCACGATGCGCGTAAGGCGGTCTCGGCTACTCTTAAAGTCTTAAAGTGAAGTGGGGTTATATTTGGGCCCAGAAGCTCGAAGGAGAGCGTTCAAAATGTTTTCCTATGTCCATTTCAATGCAAACCAAGGCCATCAGGAGTTAGTTTAGAGTCCCGCGAACTAAAAAAATCTGCCCCAAGTTGCGGGAAATCGAGCCGAAGTTGGTCAAAATCACGATGCGCGTAAGGCGCTGTCACTTACTCTTTCAGTCTTTAAGTGAAGTGGGGCTATATTTGGGCCAAGAAGCTCGAAAGTGAACGTTCAAAAAGTTTTGCTGTGTCCATTTCAATGCGAACCAAGGCCATCAGGAGTTACTTTAGAGTCCGCGGGACTAAAAAATATTCCCCAAGTTCCGGGAAACCGAGCCCAAGTTGGTCAAAATCACGATGCGCGTAAGGCGGGCTCGGCTACTCTTTTAGTCTTAAAGTAAAGTGGGGCTATATCTCTTCCCAGAAGCTCGAAAATGAGCGTTCAAAAAGCCTTGCTGTGTCCAGTTTACTGCAGACCAAGGACGTCGGGGGTCAGTTTAGAGTCCCCGGGAATGGAAAATATACCCCAAGTTCCGGGAAATTTAGCCGAAGTTGGTCAAAATCACGACACGCGTACGCGGTCTCGGCTACTCTTTCAGTCTTAAAGTGAAGTGGGGCAATATTTCGCCCCAGAAGCTCGAAACTGAGTGTTTAAAAAGTTTTGCTGTGTCAATTTCACTGCAAACCAAGGCCATTAGGAGTTAGTATAGAGACCCAGGGAGTGGAAAATATCCCCCAAATTCCGGGAAATTTAGCCTACGTTTGTCAAAATGACCATGAGCGTAAGACAGTTTTGGCTAATCTTTCAGTCTTAAAGTGAATTGGGGCTATATTTCGCCCCAGAAGCTCGAAAGTGAGCGTTCAAAAAGTTTTCCCTTGTCAAGTTCACTTCAAACCAGGGTAATCAGGAGTTAGTTTAGGGTCCCCAGGACTGGAAAATATCCCCCAAGTTCCGGGATATCGATCCGAAGTTGGTCAAAATCACGATTCGCGAAACGCGGGTCGGCTATTGTTGCAGTCTTAAAGTGAAGTGGGGTTATATTTCGGCCCAGAAGCTCGAAAGTGACCGTTTAAAAAGTTACGCTTCGTGCCTTTAACTGCAAAAAAAGGCCATCAGGAGTTATTTTAAAGTCCCCCGGACTGGAAAGTATCACCCAAGTTCCGGGAAATCGAGCTGAACTTGGTCAAAATCACGATGTCTGTAAGGCGGTCTCGGCTATTCTTTCAGTCTTCAAGTGAAGTGGGGCTATATTTTGGCGCAGAAGCTCGAAGATGAGCGTTCAAAAAGTTTTGCTGTGTCCATTTCATTGCAAACCAAGGCCATCACGAATTAGTTTAGAGTCCACAGAACTGGAAAATATTCCCTATGTTCCGGCGAATCGAGCCGAAGTTGGTCAAAATCACGATGCGCGTAAGGCGGACTCGGCTCATCTTTCACTCCTCAAGTGAAGTGGGGCTATATTTCGGCCCAGAAGCTCGAAACTCTGCTTTCAAAAACTTTTGCTGTTTCAATTTCACTGCAAAACAAGGTCATCAGGACTTAGTTTATAGTCCCCGGGAGTAGAAAATATCCCCCAAGTCCCGGGAAATCAAGCCGAAGATGCTCAAAATCACGATGCGCGTAAAGTGGTCTCGGCAACTCTTTAAGTCTTAAAGTGAAGTGGGGTTATATTTCGGCCCAGAAGGTCCAAAGTGAGGGTTCAAAAAGTTTTGCTGTGTCCATTTCACTGCAAAGCAAGGCGATCAGGAGTTAGTTTAGAGTCCCCGGGACTGGAAAACATCCCCCAAGTTCCGGAAAATCAAGCCAAAGTTGGTCAAAATCACGATGCGCGTAAGACGGTCTCGGCTACTCTTTCAGGCTTAAAGTGAAGTGGGGCCATATTCGGCTCAGAAGCTTGAAGGTGAGCATTTAAAATGTTTTGCTGTGTCCATTTCAATGCAAACCAAGGCGATCGGGAGTTAGTTTACAGTCCCTGGGACTGAAAAATATCCCACAAGTTCCGGCAAATTGAGCCAAAGTTGCTCAAAATCACGATGCGCGTAAGGCCGTTTCGTCTATTTTTTCAGTCTTAAAATGAAGTGGGGCTATATTTCGACCTAGAAGCTCGGCACCGAGCGCGCGCTAATTTAATCTGTGTCGATTTCACTGAAATCTAAGGCAATCAGGAGTTAGTTTAGAGTCCCCGGGACTGAAAAATATTCCCTAAATTAAGGCAAATCGAGCCAAAGTTCCATAAAATCACGATGTGCGTAAGGCGCTCCCGGCTACTCCTTCAGTCTTAAAATGACGTGGGGCTATATTTCGACCTAGAAGCTCGACACCGAGCGTGTGCTCCTTTTACCTGTGTCCATTTTACTGAAAACCAAGGCCATCAGGAGTCAGTTTAGAGTCCCCGGTACTGGAAAATATCCCCCAAATTTGGACAACTAGAGCCAAAGTTGGTGAAAATAATTATGCGCGTGAGGCAGTTTCGTCTACTCTTTCAGGCTTAAAATGTAGTGGGGCTATATTTCGGCCTAGAAGCTCGACACCGAGCGTGCGCTCTATTTACCTGTGTCCGTTTGACGGAAAACTAAGGCCATCAGGAGATAGTTTGGAGTCCCCAGGACTAGAAAATATCCCCCAAGTTTCGGCAAATCGTATCAGGGATGCTTAAAATCACGATGCGCGTGAGAATGTCTCGGCTACTCTTTCAGTCTTAAAATAAAGCTGGCCTATATTTCGGCCTATAAGCTCGACACTCGAGTAAGTTCATCATGAGTTAGCATAGACTCCTCGGGACTGGAATATATTCCCCGAATTCCGGCAAATCGAGCCAAAGATGCTCAAAATCAAGATGCGAGTAAGGCGGTCTCGGCTACTCTTTCACTCTGAAAATGAAGTGGGGCCATATTTCGGTTCTACAAGCTTGACACCGAGCGTCCGCTCCTTTTGCCTGTGTCCTTTTCACTAAGAACTAAGTCCATCAGGAGATAGTTTAGAGTCCTCGAGACTGGAAACTATCCTCCAAGTTTCGGCAAATTGAGCCATAGTTTCTTAAAATTACGATAAGCGTACGGCAGTTTCGTTTACTCTTTCAGTCTTAAAACGAAGTGGGGGTTTATTTCGACCTAGAAGCTCGACAGGGAGCGTGCGCTCCTGTTACCTGTGACTATTTTATTGAAAACTAAGGTTATTAGGAGTTAGCTTAGAGTCCTTGGGACTGGAAAATCTCCCCCCAAGTTTTGGCAGATCGAGCTATAGTGGCTAAAAATTTCGATGCGCTTAAGGCGGTTTCGTCTACCCTTTCAGTCTTAAAATAAAGTGGGGCTACATTTCGGCCTTCAACCTGGAAACCTAGCGTGCGCTCCTTTTACCTGTGTCCATTTCACTGAAAACCAAGGCAATCAGGAGTTATTTTAGAGCTTCCGGGACTGGAAAATATCCCCCAAGTCCCGAGAAATCAAGCCGAAGTTGGACAAATTTACCATGCGAGTAAGGCGGTGTCGGCTACTCTTTCAGTCTTAAAGTGAAGTGGGGCTATATTTCGGCCCAGAAGTTCGAAAGTGAACGTTCAAAAAGTTTGGCTGTGTCCATTTCACTGAAAACCAAGGCCATCAGGAATTAGTTTAGAGTGCCCGGGACTGGGAATTATCTCCCAAGTCTCGGGAAATCGACCCAAAGTAACCCAAAATCACGGTGCGCGTAAGGCAATCTCAGCTACTCTTTCAGTCTTAAAGTGAAGTAGGGCTATGCTTCGGCCCAGAAGCTCGAAATTGAGCGTTCAAAACGTTATCCTGTGTCCATTTCACTGCAAACCAAAGCCATCAGAAGTTAGTTTAGAGTCCCCGGTACCGGAAAATATCCCCCAAGTTCCGCGAAATCGAGCCAAAGTTGGTCAAAATCACCATGCGCGTAAGGCGGTCCCGGTTACTCTTTCATCCTTAAAGTGAACTGGGCCAATATTTCCGCCCAGAAGCTCGAAAGTGAGCGTTCAAAAAGTTGTGCTTTGTCCATTTCACTCCAGAGCAAGGCCATCAGGAGTTACTTTAGAGTCCGCGGGACTGGAAAATATCCCCCAAGTTCCGGAAAATCGAGCCGAAGTTGGTCAAAATTACGATGGGCGTATGGCGGTCTCGGCTACTCTTTCACTCTTAAAGTGAAGTGGAGCTATATTTCGCCCCAGAAGCTCAAAAGTAAGCGTTCAAAATGTTTTGCTGTGTCCATTTTACTGCAGACCAAGGACGTCGGGGGTCAGTTTAGAGTCCCCGGGACTGGAAAATATCCCCCAAGTTCCGGGAAATTTAACCGAAGTTGGTCAAAATCACGACGCGCGTACGGCGGTCTCGGCTACTCTTTCAGTCTTAAAGTGAAGTGGGGCTATATTTCTGCCCAGAAGCTCGAAACTGAGTGTTTAAAAAGTTTTGCTGTGTCCATTTCACTGCAAAACAAGGCCATCACGACTTAGTTTAGCGTCCAAGGGACTGGAAATATCCCCCAAGTTACGGGAAATCCACCCGAAGTTAGTCAAAATCACGATGCGCTTAAGGGGGTCTCGGCTACTCTTTCAGTCTTAAGGTAAAGTGGGCTTAGATTTAACTCCACAAGCTCGAAAGTAAGGGTTCAAACATTTTTGTCTCTATTTCACTCACATCTTAGACAATCAGGAGTGAGTTTAGAGACTTTGGGACTGGAAAATATCTCCCAAGTTTCGCCAGATCGAGCCGAAGATCCTCAAAATCACAATGCGCGTAAGGCGCTCCCGCCTACTCTTTCAGTCTTAAAAAGAAGTAGGGCTATATTTCGGCCAGCAAGGTCGAAAGTGCGCGTTCAAAAAGTGTTCCTGTGTCCATTCCACTCGAAACCAGGGCCATCAGGAGTTAGTTTAGAGTCCACGGGACTGTAAAATATGCCCCTATTTGCGGGTAATCGAGCCGAAGTATCCCAAAATCACGATGCGCGTCAGGCGGTCTCGGCTACTCTTTCAGTCTTAAAGTTAAGTGGGGCTATATTTCGACCCATAAGCTCGAAAGTGAGCGTTCAAAAAGTTTTGCTGTGTCCATTTAACTGCAAACTAAGGCCATCGGAAGTTAGTTTAGCTTGCCCGGGAATTGAAAATATTCGCCAACTTCCGGGAAATCGAGCCGAAGTTGGTCAAAATTACGATGCGCGTAAGGCGGTCTCGGCTACTCTTTCAGTCTTAAAGTGAAGTAGGGCTATATTTCGGCCGAGAAGCTCGAAAGTGAGCGTTCAAAAAAATGTGCTGTGTCCATTTCACTGCAAACCAAGGCCGTCAGCAGTTAGTTTAGAGTCCCCGCGACTGGAATATATCCCCGAAGTTCCGGCAAATCGAACGGAAGTTAGTCAAAATCACGATGCGCGTAAGACGGTGTCGGCTACTCTTTCAATCTTAAAGTAAAGTGGCGCTATATTTCGGCCCAGAAGCTCGAAAGTGGCCCTTTAAAAACTTACGCTTTGTGCATTTAACTGCAAACCAAGGCCATTAGGAGTTAGTTTAAAGTCTCCCGGAGTGGAAAATATCCCCCAAGTTCCGGGAAATCGAGCTGAACTTGGTCAAAATAACGATGCTCGTAAGGCGGTCTCGGCTACTATTTGTCTTAAAGTGAAATACGGTTGTATTTCGGCCCAGAAGCTCGAAACTGAGCGTTCAAAAAGTTTTCCTGGGTCCATTTCACTGCAAACCAAGGCCATCAGAAGTTAGTTTAGAGTCCCCGGGTCTTGAAAATATCGCCAAAATTCTAGAAAATCGAGCGGAAGTTGCTGAAAATTACGATGCGCGCAAAGCGGTCTCGGCTACTCTTTAGGTCTTAAAGTGAAGCGGGGCTATATTTCATCTCAGAAGCTCGAAAATAAGCCTTCAAAAAGTGTTACTGTGTTCATATCACTGCAAACCAAGGACATCAGGAGTTAGTTTAGACTCCTCGGGACTGGAAAATATCGCTCAAGTTCGGGGAAATCGAGCCCAATTTTGTCAAAATCACGATGCGCGTAAGGCGGTCTCGGCTACTCTTTCATTCTTAAAGTGAACTGGGGCTATATTTCGGCCCAGAAGCTAGAAAGTGAAAGTTCAAAAAGTTTTGCTGTGTCCATTTCACCGCAAACCAAGCCACATCAGCAGATTGTTTACAGTGTCCGGGACATCAAAATATCCCCCAAGTTCCGGGAAATCGAGCCGAAGTTTGTCAAAATCACGATGCGGGTAAAGCAGTCTCGGCTACTCTTTTAGTCTTAAAGTGACGTGGCTGTATATTTCGGCGCAGAAGCTCGAAAGTGAGCGTTCAAAAAGTTATGCTGTGCCCATTTCACTGCAAAGCAAGGCCCTCAGGAAGTAGTTTACAGTCCCCGGAACTGGAAAATATCCCCCAAGTTCCGCGAAATCGAGACGAAGTTGGTCAAAATAACGATTCGCGTAAGGCGGTCTCGGCTACTCTTTCACTCTTGAAGTGAAGTAGGGCTCTATTTCGGTCCAGAAGCTCGAAAGTGAGCGTTCAAAAAGTTGTCCTCTCTCAACTTCACTTAAAACCAAGGCCATCATGAGTTAGTTTAGAGTCCCCGGGACTGGAAAATATCTTTTAAGTTCTGGCAACTCAAGCCGAAGTTGTTCAAAATCACGATGCGCCTAAGGCGGCCTCGGCTACTCTTTCAGTCTTAAAGTGAAGTGGGGCTCTATTGCGGCCCAGAAGCTCCAAAGTGAGCGCTGCAAAAAATTTGCTGTGTCTATTTCACTGCAAACCAAGGCCATCAGCAGTTAGTTTAGAGTTCCCGGGACTGCAATATATATTCCCAAGTTCCGGAAAATCGAGAAGACGTTGGTCAAAATCACGATGCGCGCAAGACGGTCTTGGCTAGTCTTTCAGTCTCAGAGTGAAGTGTGGCTATATTTCGGCCCAGAAGCTCAAAAGTGGGCGTTCAAAAAGTTTTGCTGTATCCATTTCAATGCAAACGAAGGCCATCAGGGGTTAGTTAAGAGTCTTCGGGACTGGAAAATATCCCCCAAGTTCAGAGAAATTTAGCCGAAGTTGGTCAAAACCACGGTGCGCGTTAGGCGGTCTCGCTTACTGTTTCAGTCTTAAAGTGAAGTGAGGCTTTATTCCTGCCCAGGAGCTTGAAAGTGAGCGTTGAAAAAGTTTCCCTGTGTTTATTTCACTGCAAACCAAAGCCATCAGGAGCTAGTTTAGAGTCCCCGGTACTGGAAAATATCCCCCAACTTGTGGGAAATCGAGCCGAAGTTGGTAGAAATCACGATTTGCGTAAGGTAGTATCGGCTACTCTTTCAGTCTTAAAGTGAAGTGGGGCTATATTTCGGGCCAGAAGCCCGAAAGTGAGCGTTCAAAAAGTTTTGCTGTGTTCATTTCACTGCAAACCAAGGCCATCAGGAGTTACTTTATTGTCCCCGGGACAAGAAAATATGCCCCAAGGTCCGGGAAATTGAGCCGAGGTTGGTCAAAATCACGATGCCCCTAAAGTGGTCTCGGCTACTCTTTCTGTCTTAAAGTGAAGTGTGGTTATATTTCGGGCCAGAAGCCCGAAAGTGGGCGTTCAAAAAGTTTTGCTGTGTCCATTTCACTGCAAAACAAGGCCATCAGGACTTAGTTTAGCGTCCAAGGGACTGGAAAATGTTCCCCAAGTTCCGGGAGATCCACCCGAAGTTTGTCAAAATCACAATGCGCGTAAGGTGGTCTCTGTTACTTTTTAAGTCTTAAAGTAAAGTGGGGCTTTATTTTGGCCAGGAAGCTCGAAGGTGAGCGTTCAAAAAGTTTTCCTCTGTCCATTTCACTGCAAACCAAGGCCATCAAGAGTTAGTTTAGAGTTCCTGGGACTGGAAAATATCCCCGAAGTTCCGGAATATCGACCCGAAGTTTGTCAAACTCACGATGCAAGCAAGGCGGTCTCGTCTACTCTTTCAGTCTTAAGTGAAGTGGGCCTATTTTTTGGCCCAGAATCTCGAAAGTGTGCGTTCAAAAAATTGTGCTGTGTCCATTTCAATGCAAACCAAGGCCATCAGGAGTTAGTTTAGAGTCCCCGGGACTGGAAAATATCCCCCAAGTCCCAGGAATAGGAGCCGAAGTTGATCAAAATCATGATGCGCGTAAGTCTTAAAGTAATGTCGGGCTTTATTTCGGCGAGGAAGCTCGAAGGTGAGCGTTCAAAAAGTTTTGCTCTGTCCATTTCACTGCAAACCAAGGCCTTCAGGAGTTAGTTTAGAGTTCCTGGGACTGGAAAATATCCCCCAAGTTCCGGAATATCGACCCGAAGTTTGTCAAACTCACGATGCAAGCAAGGCGGTCTCGGCTACTCTTTCAGTCTTAAATGACGTGGGGCTATATTTCGGTCCAGAAGCTCCAAAGTGGGCGTTCAAAAAGTTATGCTGTGCGCATTTCAGTGCAAACCAAGGCCATCCGGAGTTAGTTTAGAGTCCCCCGGACCGGAAAATATCCCAAAAGTTGCGTGAAATCGAGCCGAAGTTGGTCAAAATCACGGTGCGCTTAAGGCGGTGTCGGCTACTCCTTCAGTCTTAAAGTGAAGTGGGGCTCTATTTCGCCCACAAGCTCAAAGCTCAAAAAAATTACTGTGTCTATTTCACTGCAAACCAAGGCTATCAGGAGTTAGTTTAGAGTCCCCGGGAGTGGAATGTATTTCCCAAGTTCCGGAAAATCGAGCCGAAGTAAGTGAAAATCACGATGTGCGTAAGGTGGTCTCGGCTGCTCTTTCAGTCTTAAAGTGAAGTGGGGCAATATTTCGGCCCAGAAGCTCGAAAGTGAGTGTTTAAAAAGTTTTGCTCTGTCACTTTCAGTGCAAACCAAGGCCATCAGAAGTTAGTTTAGAGTCCCCGGGACTGGACAATATCCCCCAATTCCCGAAAAATCGAGCCGAAGTTGATCAAATTCATGATGCGCGTAACGTGGTCTCGGCTACTGTGTCACTCTTAATTTGAAGTGTGGCTATACTTCGGCCCACAAGCTAGAAACTGAGCGTTCAAAAAGTTTTGCTGTGACCATTTTACTTCAAGACAAGGCCATCGGCACCTAGTTTAGCGTCCAAGGGACTGGAAAATATCCCCCAAGTTCCGGGAAATCCATTTGAAGTTCGTCAAAATTACGATGCGCGTAAGGCGGTCTCATCTACTCTTTCAGTCTTAAAGTAAAGTGGGGCTATATTTCTGACCAGAAGCTCCAAAGTTGTGCTCTGTCTATTTCACTGAAAACCAAGGCCATCAGGAGTTACTTTAGAGTCCCTTTGACTGGAATATATCCCCCAAGTTTCGGGAATTGGACGCAAAATTGGTCAAAATCACGATTCGCTCAAGACGGTCTCGCCTACTCTTTCAGTCTTAAAGTAAAATGGGGCTCTATTTCGGCCCAGAAGCTCGAGAGTGACCGTTCAAAAACTTTCGCTGTGTCCATTTCACTGCAAACCAAGACAAGCAGGAGTTAGTTGAGAGTCCCCGGGACTGGAAAATATCCCCCAAGTTCCGGCAAATCAACCGAAGTTTGTCAAAATCACGATGCGCGTAAGGCGGTCTCAGCTACTCTTTCAGTCTTAAAGTAATGGGGGGCTATATTTTGGCCCAGAAGCTCGAAATTGAGCGTTCAAAAAGTTTTGCTGCGTCCATTTTACTGCAAACCAAGGCCATCAGGAATTAGTTTAGAGTCCTCAGAACTGGAATATATCCCCTTAGTTCCGGCAAATCAAGCCGAACTTGCTCAAAATCACGATGCACGTAAGGCGGTCTCGGCTACTCTTTCAGTCTTCAAGTGAAGTGGGGTTCTATTTCGCTCCAGAAGCTCGAAAGTATGCGGTCAAAAACTTTTTCTGTTTCCGTTTCAGTGCAAACCAAGCCAGCACGAGTTAGTTTAGAGTCCCCGGGGCTGGAAAATATTTCGCAAGTTCCGGGAAATCGAGCCGAAGTTGATCAAAATTACGATGCGCGAAACGTGGTCTCGGCTAATGTTCAGTCTTAAAGTGAAGTATGGCTATATTTCGGCCCACAAGCTCGAAAGTGAGCGTTCAAAAAGCTTTGCTTTGTCCATTTCACTGCAAAACAAGGCCATCGGCACCTGTTTAGCGTCCAAGGGGCTGGAAAATATCCCCCAAGTTCCGGGAAATCTACCCGAAGTTTGTCAAAATCACGATGCGCGTAAGGCGGTCTCGGCTACTTTTTCAGTATTAAAGTAAAGTGGGCTATATTTCGGCCCAGAAGCTTGAAGGTGAGCGTTCAAAAAGTTTTGCTGTCTCCATTTCACTGCAAACCAAGGCCATCAAGAGTTAGTTTAGAGTCCCTGGGACTGGAAAGTATCCCCCAAGTTCCGGAATATCGACCCGAAGTTCGTCAAAATCACGATGCGCGCACGCCGGTCTCGGCTACTCTTTAAGTCGTAAGTGATGTGGGACTATATTTTGGCCTAGAAGCTCGAAAGTGTGCGTTGAAAAACTTGTGCTGTGTGAACTTCACTGCAAACCATGGCCATCAGGAGTTAGTTTAGAGTCCCGGGGACTGGAAAATATTCCCCAAGTTCCAGGAAAGCGAGCAGAAGTTGCTCAAAATCACGATGCGCGTAACGCGGTCTCCGCCACTGTTTCATTCTTAAAGTGAAGTGTGGCTATATTTAGGCCCACAAGCTCGAAAGTGAGCGTTCAAAAAGTTTTGCTGTGTCCCTTTCACTGCAAACGAAGGCCATCAGGAGTTAGTTTAGAGTGCCCGGGACTGCAAAATATTCTCCAAGTTCCAGGAAATGGCGCCGAAGTTGATGAAAATTACGATGCGCGTAACGGGCTCTCGGCTATTCTTTAAGTCTTAAATTTAAGTAGGGCTATATTTCGGCCTTGAAGCTCGAAGGTGAGCGTTCAGAATGTTTTGCTGTGTTCATTAAACTGCAAACCAAGGTCATCGGGAGTTAGTTTAGCGTCCCCGGGACTTTAAATTATTCGCGAACTTCCGGGAAATCGAGAAAAAGTGGTCCAAAATAACGATGCGCGTAAGGCGGTCTCGGCTACTCTTTCAGTCTTAAAATGAAGTGCGGCTATATTTCGGCCGAGAAGCTCAACACCGAGCGTGCGCTCCTTTTGCCTGTGTACATATCACTGAAAACTAAGTTCATCACGAGTTAGCATAGAGTCCTCGGGACTGGAAAATATTGCCCGAATTCCGGCAAATCGAGCCAAAGATGCTCAAAATCACGATGCGCGTAAGGCGGTCTCGGCTACTCGTTTACTCCGAAAATGAAGTGGGGCTATATTTCGGTTCTACAAGCTCGACACCCAGCGTGCTCTCCTTTTACCTACGTCCATTTCACTAAGAACTAAGTTCAGCAGGAGATAGTTTAGAATCCTCCAAACTGGAAGCTATCCTCCAAGTTTCGGCAAATTGAGCCATACTTTCTTAAAATTACGATAAGCGCACGGCAGTTTCGTTTACTCTTTCAGTCTTAAAATGAACTGGGGCTACATTTCGGCCTAGAAGCTCGACACCGAGCGTGCGCTCCTGTTACCTGTGACCATTTGACTGAAAACTAAGGCCATCAAGAGTTAGGGTAGAGTCCCCGGGACTGGAAAATATCCCCCAAGTTTTGGCAGATCGAGCCATAGTGGCTAAAAATTTCGATGCGCTTAAGGCGGTTTCGTGTACACTTTCAGTCTTAAAATTAAGTGGGACTATATTTCGGCCTACAACCTGGAAAGCTAGCGTGCGCCCCTTTTACCTGTGTCCATTTCACTAAAAACCTAGGCATTCACGAGTTAGTTTAGAGCTTCCGGGACTGGAAAATATCCCCCAAGTCCCAGGAAATCAAGCCGCAGTTCGACAAAATTACCATGCGCGTAAGGTGGTCCCGGCTACTCTTTCACTGTTACAGTGAAGTGGGGCTATATTTCGGCCCAGAAGCTCGAAAGTGAACGTTCAAAAACTTTGGCTGTGTCCATTTCACTGACAAGCAAGCCCATCAGGAATTAGTTTAGAGTAACCGGGACTGGGAATTATCTCCGAAATTCCGGGAAATCGAGCCGAAGTAGCCCAAAATCACGATGCGCGTAAGGCGGTCTCGGCTAGTCTTTCAGTCTTAAAGTGAAGTAGGGCTATGCTTCGGCCCAGAAGCTCAAAAGTGAGCGTTGAAAAAGTTGTGCTGTGTCCATTTCACTGCAAACCAAGGCAATCAGGAGTTAGTTTAGAGTCCCCGGTACCGGAAAATATCCCCCATTTCCCGGGAAATCGAGCCAAAGTTGGTCAAAATCACCATGCGCGTAAGGCGGTCCCGGTTACTCTTTCATTCTTAAAGTGAACTGGGGCAATATTTCCGCCCAGAAGCTCGAAAGTGAGCGTTCAAAAAGTTGTGCTTTGTCCATTTCACTCCAGAGCTAGACCATTAGAGTCCGCGAGACTTGAAAATATCCCCCAAGTTCCGGGAAATCGAGCCGAAGTTGGTTAAAATTACGATGGGCGTAAGGCGGTCTCGGCTACTCTTTCACTCTTAAAGTGAAGTGGAGCTATATTTCGGCCCAGAAGCTTAAAAGTGAGCGTTCCAAAAGTTTTGCTGTGTCCATTTTACTGCAAACCAAGGCCATCAGGGGTTAGTTTAGAGTCCCCGGGACTGAAAAATATTGCCCAAGATCCGGGGAATCGAACCGAAGTTGATCAAAATCACCATGCGCGAAATGCGGTATTGGCTACCCTTTCAGTCTTAAAGTGAAGTGGGGCTATATTTCTGCCCAGAAGCTCGAAACTGAGTGTTTAAAAAGTTTTGCTGTGTCCATTTCACTGCAAAACAAGGCCATCACGACTTAGTTTAGCGTCCAAGGGACTGGAAATATCCCCCAAGTTACGGGAAATCCACCCGAAGTTAGTCAAAATAACGATGCGCTTAAGGGGGTCTCGGCTACTCTTTCAGTCTTAAGATAAAGTGGGCTTAGATTTAACTCCAGAAGCTCGAAAGTAAGGGTTCAAAAATTTTTGTCTCTATTTCACTCACATCTTAGACAATCAGGAGTGAGTTTAGAGACTTTGGGACTGGAAAATATCTCCCAAGTTTCGCCAGATCGAGCCGAAGATCCTCAAAATCACAATGCGCGTAAGGCGCTCCCGCCTACTCTTTCAGTCTTAAAAAGAAGTAGGGCTATATTTCGGCCAGCAAGCTCGAAAGTGCGCGTTCAAAAAGTGTTCCTGTGTCCATTTCACTGGAAACTAAGGCCATCAGGAGTTAGTTTAGAGTCCACGGGACTGTAAAATATGCCCCTATTTGCGGGAAATCGAGCCGAAGTATCCCAAAATCACGATGCGCGTCAGGCGGTCTCGGCTACTCTTTCAGTCTTAAAGTTAAGTGGGGCTATATTTCGACCCATAAGCTCGAAAGTGAGCGTTCAAAAAGTTTTGCTGTGTCCATTTAACTGCAAACTAAGGCCATCGGAAGTTAGTTTAGCTTGCCCGGGAATTGAAAATATTCGCCAACTTCCGGGAAATCGAGCCGAAGTTGGTCAAAATTACGATGCGCGTAAGGCGGTCTCGGCTACTCTTTCAGTCTTAAAGTGAAGTAGGGCTATATTTCGGCCCAGAAGCTACAAAGTGACAGTTCAAAAAGTTTTGCTGTATTCATTTCACTGCAAACCAAGGCCATCAGGAGTTAGTTTAGACTCCTCGGGACTGGAAAATATGGCCCAAGTTCGGGGAAATCGAGCCCAATTTTGTCAAAATCACGATGCGCGTAAGGCGGTCTCAGCTACTCTTTCATTCTTAAAGTGAACTGGGGCTATATTTCGGCCCAGAAGCTAGAAAGTGAAAGTTCAAAAAGTTTTGCTGTGTCCATTTCACCGCAAACCAAGCCACATCAGGAGATTGTTTACAGTATCCGGGACATCAAAATATCCCCCAAGTCCCGGGAAATCGAGCCGAAGTTTCTCAAAATCACGATGTGCGTAAAGCAGTCTCGGCTACTCTTCCAGTCTTAAAGTGAAGTAGGGCTATATTTCGGCCGAGAAGCTCGAAAGTGAGCGTTCAAAAAAATGTGCTGTGTCCATTTCACTGCAAACCAAGGCCATCAGCAGTTAGTTTAGAGTCCTCGGGACTGGAATATATCCCCGAAGTTCCGGCAAATTGAACGGAAGTTGGTCAAAATCACGATGCGCGTAAGACGGTCTCGGCTACTCTTTCAGTCTTAAAGTAAAGTGGGGCTATATTTCGGCCCAGAAGCTCGAAAGTGACCCTTTAAAAAGTTACGCTCTGCGCATTTAACTGCAAACCAAGGCCATCAGGAGTTAGGTTAAAGTCCCCCGGACTGGAAAATATCCCCCAAGTTCCGGGAAATCGAGCTGAACTTGGTCAAAATTACGATGCTCGTAAGGCGGACTCGGCTACTTATTCAGTCTTAAAGTGAAGTACGGTTGTATTTCGGCCCAGAAGCCCGAAACTGAGCGTTCAAAAAGTTTTCCTGCGTCCATGTCACTGCAAACCAAGGCCATCGTGAGTTAGTTTCGAGTCTCCGGGACTTGAAAATATCGCCAAAATTCTAGAAAATCGAGCGGAAGTTGCTCAAAATCACGATGCGCGTAAGGCGGTCTCGCCTACTCTTTCAGTCTTAAAGTGAAGTGGGGCTATATTTCATCTCAGAAGCTCGAAAATAAGCGTTCAAAAAGTGTTACTGTGTTCATTTCACTGCAAACCAAGGCCATCAGGAGTTAGTTTACACTCCTCGGGACAGGAAAATATCGCCCAAATTCGGGGAAAGCGAGCCCAATTTTGTCAAAATCACGATGCGCGTAAGGCGGTCTCGGCTACTCTTTCATTCTTAAAGTGAACTGGGGCTATATTTCGGCCGAGAAGCTAGAAAGTGAAAGTTGAAAAAGTTTTGCTGTGTTCATTTTACTGCAAACCAAGGCCATCAGGAGTTAGTTTTGACTCCTCGGGACTGGAAAATATCGCCCAAGTTCGGGGAAATCGAGCCCAATTTTGTCAAAATCACGATGCGCGAAAGGCGGTCTCGGCTACTCTTTCATTCTTAAAGTGAACTGGGGCTATATTTCGGCCGAGAAGCTAGAAAGTGAAAGTTCAAAAAGTTTTGCTGTGTTCATTTTACTGCAAACCAAGGCCATCAGGAGTTAGTTTTGACTCCTCGGGACTGGAAAATATCGCCCAAGTTCGGGGAAATCGAGCCCAATTTTGTCAAAATCACGATGCGCGTAAGGCGGTCTCGGCTAGTCTTTCATTCTTAAAGTGAACTCGGGCTATATTTCGGCCCAGAAGCTAGAAAGTGAAAGTTCAAAAAGTTTTGCTGTGTCCATTTCACCGCAAACCAAGCCACATCAGCAGACTGTTTACAGTATCCGGGACATCAAAATATCCCCCAAGTTCCGGGAAAGCGAGCCGAAGTTTCTCCAAATCACGATGCGTGTAAAGCAGTCTCGGCTACTCTTTTAGTCTTAAAGTGACGTGGCTGTATATTTCGGCGCAGAAGCTCGAAAGTGAGCGTTCAAAAAGTTTTGCTCTCTCAATTTAACTGAAAACCAAGGCCATCATGAGTTAGTTTAGAGTCCACGGGACTGGAAAATATCCCTTAAGTTCTGGCAACTCAAGCCGAAGTTGGTCAAAATCACGATGCGTCTAAGGCGGTCTCGGCTACTATTTCAGTCTTAAAGTGAAGTGGGGCTATATTTCGGCCTAGAGTTTCAAAAATAAGTGTTCAAAAAAAATTTGCTGTGTCCATTTCACTGCAGACCAAGGCCATCAGGGTTTAGTTCAGAGTCATTGGGACTTGAATATATCCGCGAAGTTTCGGGAAGTCGAGCCCAAGTTGGTCAAAATCACGATGCGCGTAAGACGGTGTCCGCTATTCTTTCAGTCTTAAACTGAAGTGGGGCTATATTTCGGCTCGGAAGCCCGAAGGGGAGCGTTGAAAAAGTTTTGCTCTCTCCGTTTCAATGCAAACCAAGGCAATCAGGAGTTACTTTAGAGTCCGCGGTACCGGAAAATAATTCCCATTTCCCGGGGAAATCAAGCCAAAGTTGGTCAAAATCACGATGCGCGTAAGGCGGTCTCGGCTATTCTTTCATTCTTAAAGTGAACTCGGGCTATATTTCGGCCCAGAAGCTAGAAAGTGAACGTTCAAAAAGTTTTGCTGTGTCCATTTCACCGCGAACCGAGCCACATCAGGAGATAGTTTACAGTGTCCGGGACATGAAAATATCCCCCAAGTTCCGGTAAATCGAGCCGAAGTTGGTCAAAATTACGATGGGCGCCAGGCGGTCTCGGCTACTCTTTCACTCTTAAAAGGACGTGGCTGTATATTTCGGCCCAGAAGCTCGAAAGTGAGCGTTCAAAAAGTTATGCTGTGCCCATTTCACTGCAAAGCAAGGCCCTCAGGAAGTAGTTTACAGTCCCCGGAACTGGAAAATATCCCCCAAGTTCCGCGAAATCGAGACGAAGTTGGTCAAAATAACGATTCGCGTAAGGCGGTCTCGGCTACTCTTTCACTCTTGAAGTGAAGTAGGGCTCTATTTCGGTCCAGAAGCTCGAAAGTGAGCGTTCAAAAAGTTGTCCTCTCTGAATTTCACTGAAAACCAAGGCCATCATGAGTTAGTTTAGAGTCCCCGGGACTGGAAAATATCTTTTAAGTTCTGGCAACTCAAGCCGAAGTTGTTCAAAATCACGATGCGCCTAAGGCGGCCTCGGCTACTCTTTCAGTCTTAAAGTGAAGTGGGGTTCTATTTCGGCCCAGAAGCTCCAAAGTGAGCGCTGCAAAAAATTTGCTGTGTCCATTTCACTGCAAACCAAGGCCATCAAGAGTTAGTTTAGAGTCCCCGGGACTGGAAAATATTCTCCAAGTTCCAGGAAATGGCGCCGAAGTTGATGAAAATTACGATGCGCGTAACGCGCTCTCGGCTATTTTTCAGTCTTAAATTTAAGTAGGGCTATATTTCGGCCCTGAAGCTCGAAGGTGAGCGTTCAGAATGTTTTGCTGTGTTCATTAAACTGCAAACCAAGGTCATCGGGAGTTAGTTTAGCGTCCCCGGGACTTTAAATTATTCGCCAACTTCCGGGAAATCGAGCAAAAGTGGCCCAAAATCACGATGCGCGTAAGGCGGTCTCGGCTACTCTTTCAGTCTTAAAATAAAGGGGGGCTATATTTCGACCTAGAAGCTCGAGACCGGGCGTGCGCTAATTTTACCTGTGTCCATTTCACTGACATCTCAGGCCATCAGGAGTTAGTTTAGAGTCCTTGGGACTGGAAAATATTTCCCAAATTCTGGCAGATCGAGCCAAAGTTGCTCAAAATCACGATGCGCGTAAGGCGGTCTCGGCTACTCTTTCAGTCTTAAAATGAAGTGGGGCTATATTTCGGCCGAGAAGCTCAACACCGAGCGTGCGCTCCTTTTGCCTGTGTACATATCACTGAAAACTAAGTTCATCACGAGTTAGCATAGAGTCCTCGGGACTGGAAAATATTGCCCGAATTCCGGCAAATCGAGCCAAAGATGCTCAAAATCACGATGCGCGTAAGGCGGTCTCGGCTACTCGTTTACTCCGAAAATGAAGTGGGGCTATATTTCGATTCTACAAGCTCGACACCGAGCGTCCTCTCCTTTTACCTGTGTCCATTTCTCTAAGAACTAAGTCCATCAGGAGATACTTTAGAATCCTCGAGACTAGAAGCTATCCTCCAAGTTTCGGCAAATTGAGCCATACTTTCTTAAAATTACGATAAGCGTACGGCAGTTTCGTTTACTCTTTCAGTCTTAAAATGAACTGGGGCTACATTTCGGCCTAGAAGCTCGACACCGAGCGTGCGCTCCTGTTACCTGTGACCATTTTACTGAAAACTAAGGCCATCAAGAGTTAGGGTAGAGTCCCCGGGACTGGAAAATATCCCGCAAGTTTTGACAGATCGAGCCATAGTGGCTAAAAATTTCGATGCGCTTAAGGCGGTTTCGTGTACACTTTCAGTCTTAAAATAAAGTGGGGCTATATTTCGGCCTACAACCTGGAAAGCTAGCGTGCGCCCCTTTTACCTGTGTCCATTTCACTAAAAACCAAGGCATTCAGGAGTCAGTTTAGAGCTTCCGGGACTGGAAAATATCCCCCAAGTCCCAGGAAATCAAGCCGAAGTTCGACAAAATTACCATGCGCGTAAGGCGGTCCCGGCTCCTCTTTCAGTCTCAAAGTGAAGTGGGGCTATATTTCGGCCCAGAAGCTCGAAAGTGAACGTTCAAAAACTTTGGCTGTGTCCATTTCACTGACAACCAAGGCCATCAGGAATCAGTTTAGAGTGCCCGGGACTGGGAATTATCTCCCAAGTTCCGGGAAATCGAGCCGAAGTAGCCCAAAATCACGATGCGACTAAGGCGGTCTCGGGTAGTCTTTCAGTCTTAAAGTGAAGTAGGGCTATACTTCGGCATAGAACCTCAAACGTGAGCCTTCAAAAAGTTGTGCTGTGTCCATTTCACTGCAAACCAAGGCAATCAGGAGTTAGTTTAGAGTCCCCGGTACCGGAAAATATCCCCCATTTCCCGGGAAATCGAGCCAAAGTTGGTCAAAATCACCATGCGCGTAAGGCGGTCCCGGTTACTCTTTCATTCTTAAAGTGAACTGGGGCAATATTTCCGCCCAGAAGCTCGAAAGTGAGCGTTCAAAAAGTTGTGCTGTGTCCATTTCACTTCAGAGCAAGGCCATCAGGAGTTACTTTAGAGTCCGCGGGACTGGAAAATATCCCCCAAGTTCCGGGAAATCGAGCCGAAGTTGGTCAAAATTACGATGGGCGTAAGGCGGTCTCGGCTACTCTTTCACTCTTAAAGTGAAGTGGAGCTATATTTTGGCCCAGAAGCTCAAACGTGAGTGTTCAAAAAGTTGTGCTGTGTCCATTTCACTCCAGAGCAAGGGTATCAGGAGTTACTTTAGAGTCCGCGGCACTGGAAAATATCCCCCAACTTCCGGGTAATCGAGCTAAAGTTGGTCAAAATTACGATGGGCGTCAGGTGGTCTCGGCTACTCTTTCACTCTTAAAGTGAAGTGGAGCGATATTTCGGCCCAGAAGCTCAAAAGTGAGCGTTCAAAAAGTTGTGCTGTGTCCATTTAACTCAGAAGCAAGGCCATCAGGAGTTACTTCAGAGTCCGCGGGACTGGAAAATATTCCCCTATGCTCCGAGAAATCGAGCTGACGTTGGCCAAAATTACGATGGGCGTAAGGCGGTCTCGGCTACTCTTTCACTCTTAACGTGAAGTGGGGCAATATTTCGGCCCAGAAGCTCAAAAGTGATCGTTCAAAAAGCTTTGCTGTGTCCATTTTACTGCAGACCAAGGACGTCGGGGGTCAGTTTAGAGTCCCCGGGACTGGAAAACATCCCCCAAGTTCCGGGAAATATAACCGAAGTTCGTCAAAATCACGACGCGGGTACGGCGGTCTCGGCTACTCTTTCAGTCTTAAAGTGAAGTGGGGCAATATTTCGGCCCAGAAGCTGGAAACTGAGTGTTTAAAAAGTTTTGCTGTGTCCATTTCACTGCAAAACAAGGCCATCACGACTAAGTTTAGCGTCCAAGGGACTGGAAATATCCCCCAAGTTACGGGAAATCCACCCGAAGTTAGTCAAAATCACGATGCGCTTAAGGAGGTCTCGGCTACTCTTTCAGTCTTAAGATAAAGTGGGCTTAGATCTAACTCCAGAAGCTCGAAAGTAAGGGTTCAAAAATTTTTGTCTCTATTTCACTCACATCTTAGACAATCAGGAGTGAGTTTAGAGACTTTGGGACTGAAAAATATCTCCCAAGCTTCGCCAGATCGAGCCGAAGATCCTCAAAATCACAATGCGCGTAAGGCGCTCCCGCCTACTCTTTCAGTCTTAAAAAGAAGTAGGGCTATATTTCGGCCAGCAAGCTCGAAAGTGCGCGTTCAAAAAGTGTTCCTGTGTCCATTTCACTGGAAACCAAGGCCATCAGGAGTTAGTTCAGAGTCCCCGGGACTGGAAAATATGCCCCTATTTGCGGGAAATCGAGCCGAAGTATCCCAAAATCACAATGCGCGTAAGACGGTCTCGGCTACTCATTCAGTCTTAAAGTAAAGTGGGGCTATATTTCGGTCCAGAAGCTCGAGAGTGAGCGTTCAAAAAGTTTCGCTGTGTCCATTTCACTGAAAACCAAGACAATCAGGAGTTAGTTTAGAGTCCCCGGCACTGGAAAATATCCCCCAAGTTCCGGCAACTCGAGCCAAAGTTGGTCAAAACCACGGTGCGCTTAAGGCGGTGTCGGCTACTCCTTCAGTCTTAAAGTGAAGTGGGGCTCTATTTCGGCCCACAAGCTCAAAGCTCAAAAAAAAAATTACTGTCTATGTCACTGCAAACCAAGGCTATCAGGAGTTAGTTTAGAGTCCCCGGGAGTGGAATGTATTTCTCAAGTTCCGGAAAATCGAGAAGACGTTGGTCAAAATCACGATGCGCCTAAGACGGCCTCGGCTACTCTTTCAGTCTTAAAGTGAAGTGGGGCTCTATTTCGGCCCAGAAGCTCCAAAGTGAGCGCTGCAAAAAATTTGCTGTGTCCATTTCACTGCAAACCAAGGCCATCAGGAGTTAGTTTAGAGTCCCTGGGACTGCAATATATTGCCCAAGTTCCGGAAAATGGAGAAGACGTTGGTCAAAATCACGATGCGCGCAAGACCTTCTCGGCTTCTCTTTCAGTCTTAAAGTTAAGTGGGGCTATATTTCGGCCCAGAAGCTCAAAAGTGATCGTTCAAAAAGTTTTCCTGAATCCATTTCAATGCAAACCAAAGCCATCAGAGGTTACTTAAGAGTCCTCGGGACTGGAAAATATCCCCCAAGTTCCGGTAAATCGAGCCGAAGTTGGTCAAAATCACGATAGGCGTAAGGTGGTCTCGGCTACTCTTTCAGTCTTAAAGTGAAGTGGGACAATATTTCGGCCCAGAAGCTCGAAAGTGAGTGTTTAAAAAGTTCTGCTCTGTCACGTTCAGTGCAAACCAAGAACATCAGAAGTTAGTTTAGAGTCCCCGGGACTGGAGAATATCCCCCAAGTCCCGGGAAATCGAGCCGAAGTTGATCAAATTCATGATGCGCGTAACGTGGTCTCGGCTACTGTGTCAGTCCTAAAGTGAAGTGTGGCTATATTTCGGCCCACAAGCTAGAAACTGAGCGTTGAAAAAGTTTTGTGGTGTCCATTTTACTTCAAAACAAGGCCATCAGGACTTAGTTTAGCGTCCAAGGGACTGCAAAATATCCCCCAAGTTCCGGGAAATCCATTCGAAGTTCGTCAAAATTACGATGCGCGTAAGGTGGTCTCATCTACTCTTTCAGTCTTAAAGTAAAGTGGGGCTATATTTCTGCCCAGAAGCTCCAAAGTTGTGCTCTGTCCATGTCACTGAAAACCAAGCCCATCAGGAGTTACTTTAGAGTCCCTTTGACTGGAATATATCCCCCAAGTTTCGGGAAATAAACGCGAAATTGGTCAAAATAACGATTCGCTCAAGACGGTCTCGCCTACTCTTTCAGTCTTAAAGTAAAATGGGGCTCTATTTCGGCCCAGAAGCTCGACAGTGAGCGTTCAAAAACTTTTGCTGTGTCCATTTCACTGCAAACCAAGACAATCAGGAGTTAGTTGAGAGTCCCCGGGACTGGAAAATATCCCCCAAGTTCCGGCAAATCAACCCGAAGTTTGTCAAAATCACGATGCGCGTAAGGCGGTCTCGGCTACTCTTTCAGTGTTAAAGTAATGGGGGGCTATATTTTGGCCCAGAAGCTCGAAATTGAGCATTCAAAAACTTTTGCTGGGTCCATTTTACTGCAAACAAAGGCCATCAGAAATTAGTTTAGAGTCCTCAGAACTGGAATATATCCCCTCAGTTCCGGCAAATCGAGCCGAACTTGCTCAAAATCACGATGCACGTAAGGCGGTCTCGGCTACTCTTTCAGTCTTCAAGTGAAGTGGGGTTCTATTTCGGTCCAGAAGCTCGAAAGTATGCGTTCAAAAACTTTTTCTGTTTCCGTTTCACTGCAAACCAAGACCAGCACAAGTTAGTTTAGAGTCCCCGGGACTGGAAAATATTTCGCAAGTTCCGGGAAATCGAGCCGAAGTTGATCAAAATCACGATGCGCGAAACGTGGTCTCGGCTACTGTTTCAGTCTTAAAGTGAAGTATGGCTATATTTCGGCCCACAAGCTCCAAAGTGAGCGTTCAAAATGCTTTGCTGTGTCCATTTCACTGCAAAACAAGGCCATCGGCACCTAGTTTAGCGTCCAAGGAACTGGAAAATCTCCCCCAAGTTCCGGGAAATCTACCCGAAGTTTGTCAAAATCACGATGCGCGTAAGGCGGTCTTCGCTACTTTTTCAGTATTAAAGTAAAGTGGGCTATATTTCGGCCCAGAAGCTTGAAAGTGAGCGTTCAAAAAGTTTTGCTGTCTCCATTCCACTGCAAACCAAGGCCATCAAGAGTAAGTTTAGAGTCCCTGGGACTGGAAAATATCCCCCAAGTTCCGGAATATCGACCCGAAGTTGGTCAAAATCACGATGCGCGCACGCCGGTCTCGGCTACTCTTTAAGTCGTAAGTGATGTGGGACTATATTTCGGCCAAATGAAAATCACGATGCGCTTAAGGGGGTCTCGGCTACTCTTTCAGTCTTAAGGTAAAGTGGGCTTAGCTTTAACTCCAGAAGCTCGAAAGTGTGCGTTCAAAAACTTGTGCTGTGTAAACTTCACTGCAAACCATGGCCATCAGGAGTTAGTTTAGAGTCCCCGGGACTGGAAAATATTCACCAAGTTCCAGGAAATGGCGTGGAAGTTGATGAAAATTACTATGTGCGTAACGGGCTCTCGGCTATTCTTTCAGTCTTAAATTTAAGTAGGGCTATATTTCGGCCCTGAAGCTCGAAGGTGAGTGTTCAGAATGTTTTGCTGTGTTCATTAAACTTTAAACCAAGGTCATCGGGAGTTAGTTTAGCGTCCCCGGGACTTTAAATTATTCGCCAACTTCCGGGAAATCGAGCAAAAGTGGCCCAAAATCACGATGCGCGTAAGGCGGTCTCAGCTACTCTTTCAGTCTTAAAATTAAGGGGGGCTATATTTCGACCTAGAAGCTCGAGACCGGGCGTGCGCTCCTGTTACCTGTGTCCATTTCACTGACATCTTAGGCCATCAGGAGTTAGTTTAGAGTCCTTGGGACTGGAAAATATTTCCCAAATTCTGGCAGATCGAGCCAAAGTTGCTCAAAATCACGATGCGCGTAAGGCGGTCTCGGCTACTCTTTCAGTCTTAAAATGAAGTGGGGCTATATTTCGGCCGAGAAGCTCAACACCGAGCGTGCGCTCCTTTTGACTGTGTACATACCACTGAAAACTAAGTTCATCAGGAGTTAGCATAGAGTCCTCGGGACTGGAAAATATTGCCCGAATTCCGGCAAATCGAGCCAAAGATGCTCAAAATCACGATGCGCGTAAGGCGGTCTCGGCTACTCGTTTACTCCGAAAATGAAGTTGGGCTATATTTCGGTTCTACAAGCTCGACACCGAGCGTGCTCTCCTTTTACCTGTGTCCATTTCACTAAGAACTAAGTCCATCAGGAGATACTTTAGAATCCTCGAGACTAGAAGCTATCCTCCAAGTTTCGGCAAATTGAGCCATACTTTCTTAAAAATACGATAAGCGTACGGCCGTTTCGTTTACTCTTTCAGTCTTAAAATGAACTGGGGCTACATTTCGGCCTAGAAGCTCGACACCGAGCGTGCGCTCCTGTTACCTGTGACCATTTTACTGAAAACTAAGGCCATCAAGAGTTAGGGTAGAGTCCCCGGGACTGGATAATATCCCCCAAGTTTTGGCAGATCGAGCCATAGTGGCTAAAAATTTCGATGCGCTTAAGGCGGTTTCGAGTACACTTTCAGTCAGTGGGGCTATATTTCGGCCTACAACCTGGAAAGCTAGCGTGCGCCCCTTTTACCTGTGTCCATTTCACTAAAAACCAAGGCATTCAGGAGTTAGTTTAGAGCTTCCGGGACTGGAAAATATCCCCCAAGTCCCAGGAAATCAAGCGGAAGTTGGACAAAATTACCATGCGCGGAAGGCGGTCCTGCCTACTCTTTCAGTCTTAAAGTGAAGTGGGGCTATATTTCGGCCCAGAAGCTCGAAAGTGAACGTTCAAAAACTTTGGCTATGTCCATTTCACTTTAAACCAAGGCCATCACGAATTAGTTTAGAGTGCCCGGAACTGGGAATTATCTCCCAAGTTCCGGGAAATCGAGCCGAAGTAGCCCAAAATCACGATGCGCGTAAGGCGGTCTCGGCTAGTCTTTCAGTCTTAAAGTGAAGTAGGGCTATGCTTCGGCCCAGAAGCTCAAACGTGAGCCTTCAAAAAGTTGTGCTGTGTCCATTTCACTGCAAACCAAGGCAATCAGGAGTTAGTTTAGAGTCCCCGGTACCGGAAAATATCCCCCATTTCCCGGGAAATCGAGCCAAAGTTGGTCAAAATCACCATGCGCGTAAGGCGGTCCCCGTTACTCTTTCATTCTTAAAGTGAACTGGGGCAATATTTCCGCCCAGAAGCTCGAAAGTGAGCGTTCAAAAAGTTGTGCTGTGTCCATTTCACTGCAAACCAAGGCAATCAGGAGTTAGTTTAGAGTCCCCGGTACCGGAAAATATCCCCCATTTCCCGGGAAATCGAGCCAAAGTTGGTCAAAATCACCATGCGCGTAGGGCGGTCCCGGTTACTCTTTCATTCTTAAAGTGAACTGGGGCAATATTTCCGCCCAGAAGCTCGAAAGTGAGCGTTCAAAAAGTTGTGCTGTGTCCATTTAACTCCAGAGCAAGGCCATCAGGAGTTACTTTAGAGTCCGCGGGACTGGAAAATATCCCCCAAGTTCCGGAAAATCGAGCCGACGTTGGTCAAAATTACGATGGGCGTAAGGCGGTCTCGGCTACTCTTTCACTCTTAAAGTGAAGTGGAGCTATATTTCGGCCCAGAAGCTCAAAAGTGAGCGTTGAAAAAGTTTTGCTGTGTCCATTTTACTGCAGACCAAGGACGTCGAGGGTCAGTTTAGAGTCCCCGGGACTGGAAAATATCCCCCAAGTTCCGGGAAATTTAACCGAAGTCGGTCAAAATCACGACGCGCGTAGGGCGGTCTCGGCTACTCTTTCAGTCTTAAAGTGAAGGGAGCCAATATTTCGGCCCAGAAGCTCGAAACTGAGTGTTTAAAAAGTTTTGCTGTGTCCATTTCACTGCAAAACAAGGCCATCACGACTTAGTTTAGCGTCCAAGGGACTGGAAATATTCCCCAAGTTACGGGAAATCCACCCGAAGTTAGTGAAAATCACGATGCGCTTAAGTGGGTCTCGGCTACTCTTTCAGTCTTAAGGTAAAGTGGGCTTAGCTTTAACTCCAGAAGCTCGAAAGTAAGGGTTCAAACATTTTTGTCTCTATTTCACTCACATGTTAGACAATCAGGAGTGAGTTTAGAGACTTTGGGACTGAAAAATATCTCCCAAGTTTCGCCAGATCGAGCCGAAGATCCTCAAAATCACAATGCGCGTAAGGCGCTCCCGCCTACTCTTTCAGTCTTAAAAAGAAGTAGGGCTATATTTCGGCCAGAGAGCTCGAAAGTGCGCGTTCAAAAAGTGTTCCTGTGTCCATTTCACTGGAAACCAAGGCCTTCAGGAGTTAGTTTAGAGTCCCCGGGACTGGAAAATATCCCCCTATTTGCGGGAAATCGAGCCGAAGTATCCCAAAATCACGATGCGCGTAAGGCGGTCTCGGCTACTCTTTCAGTCTTAAAGTTAAGTGGGGCTATATTTCGACCCATAAGCTCGAAAGTGAGCGTTCAAAAAGTTTTGCTGCGTCCATTTAACTGCAAAATAAGGCCATCGGAAGTTAGTTTACCTTGCCCGGGAATTGAAAATATTCGCCAACTTCCAGGAAATCGAGCCGAAGTTGGTCAAAATTACGATGCGCGTAAGGCGGTCTCGGCTACTCTTTCAGTCTTAAAGTGAAGTAGTGCTATATTTCGGCCGAGAAGCTCGAAAATGAGCGTTCAAAAAAATGTGCTGTGTCCATTTCACTGCAAACCAAGGCCATCAGCAGTTAGTTTAGAGTCCACGGGACTGGAATATATCCCCGAAGTTCCGGCAAATCGAACGGAAGTTAGTCAAAATCACGATGCGCGTAAGATGGTCTCGGCTACTCTTGCAGTCTTAAAGTAAAGTGGGGCTATATTTCGGACCAGAAGCTCGAAAGTGACCCTTTAAAAACTTACGCTTTGTGCATTTAACTGCAAACCAAGGCCATCAGGAGTTAGTTTAAAGTCCCCCGGACTGGAAAGTATCCCCCAAGTTCCGGGAAATCGAGCTGAACTTGGTCAAAATCACGATGCTCGTCAGGCGGTCTCGGCTACTATTTCAGTCTTAAAGTGAAATACGGTTGTATTTCGCCCCAGAAGCTCGAAACTGAGCGTTCAAAACGTTTTCCTGCGTCCATTTCTCTTCAAACCAAGGCCATCAGGAGTTAGTTTAGAGTCCCCGGGACTTGAAAATACCGCCAAGATTCTAGAAAATCGAGCGGAAGTTGCTCAAAATCACGATGCGCGTAAGGCGGTCTCGCCTACTCTTTCAGTCTTTAAGTGAAGTGGGGCTATATTTCATCACAGAAGCTCGAAAATAAGCCTTCAAAAAGTGTTACTGTGCTCATTTCACTGCAAACCAAGGCGAGCAGGAGTTAGTTTGGACTCCTCGTGACTGGAAAATATCGCCCAAGTTCGGGGAAATCGAGCCCAATTTTGTCAAAATCACGATGCGCGTAAGGCGGTCTCGGCTACTCTTTCATTCTTAAAGTGAACTGGGGCTATATTTCGGCCGAAAAACTAGAGAGTAAAAGTTCAAAAAGTTTTGCTGTGTTCATTTCACTGCAAACCAAGGCCATCAGGAGTTAGTTTAGACTCCTCGGGACTGGAAAATATGGCCCAAGTTCGGGGAAATCGAGCCCAATTTTGTCAAAATCACGATGCGCGTAAGGCGGTCTCGGCTACTCTTTCATTCTTAAAGTGAACTGGGGCTATATTTCGGCCCAGAAGCTCGAAAGTGAAAGTTCAAAAAGTTTTGCTGTGTCCATTTCACCGCGAACGAAGCCACATCAGCAGATTGTTTACAGTATCCGGGACATCAAAATATCCCCCAAGTCCCGGGAAATCGAGCCGAAGTTTATCAAAATCACGATGCGCGTAAAGCAGTCTCGGCTACTCTTTGAGTCTTAAAGTGACGTGGCTGTATATTTCGGCCCAGAAGCTCGAAAGTGAAAGTTCAAAAAGTTATGCGGTGCCCATTTCACTGCAAAGCAAGGGCCTCAGGAAGTAGTTTACAATGCCCGGAACTGGAAAATATCCCCCAAGTTCCGCGAAATCGAGACGAAGTTGGTCAAAATAACGATTCGCGTAGGGCGCTCTCGGCTACTCTTTCAGTCTTAAAGTGAAGTAGGGCTATATTTCGGTCCAGAAGCTCGAAAGTGAGCGTTTAAAAAGTTTTCCTCTCTCAATTTCACTGAAAACCAAGGCCATCATGGGTTAGTTTAGAGTCCCCGGGACTGGAAAATATCTTTTAAGTTCTGGCAACTCAAGCCGAAGTTGGTCAAAATCACGATGCGCCTAAGGCGGCCTCGGCTACTCTTTCAGTCTTAAAGTGAGGTGGGGCTATATTTCGGCCCAGAAACTCCAAACTGGGCGCTGCAAAAAATTTGCTGTGTCCATTTCACTGCAAATCAAGGCCATCAGGAGTTAGTTTAGAGTCCGCGGGACTGTAATATATTTCCCAAGTTCCGGAAAATGGAGAAGACGTTGGTCAAAATCACGATGCGCGAAAGACGGTCTTGGCTAGTCTTTCAGTCTTAAAGTGAAGTGGGGCTATATTTCGGCCCAGAAGCTCAAAAGTGAGCTTCAAAAAGTTTTGCTGTATCTATTTCAATGCAAACGAAGGCCATCAGAGGTTACTTAAGAGTCTTCAAGACTGGAAAATATCCCCCAAGTTCAGGGAAATTTATCCGAAGTTGGTCAAACTCACGGTGCGCGTTAGGTGGTCTGGCTTACTGTTTCAGTCTTAAAGTGAAGTGAGGCTTCATTCCTGCCCAAGAGCTTGAAAGTGAGCGTTCAAAAAGTTTCCCTGTGTTTATTTCACTGCAAACCAAAGCCATCAGGAGCTAGTTTAGAGTCCCAGCGGCTGGAAAATATCTCCCAACTTCCGGGAAATCGAGCCAAAGTTGGTCAAAATCACGATTTGCGTAAGGTAGTCTCGGCTACTCTTCCAGTCTTAAAGTGAAGTGGGGCTATATTTCGGGCCAGAAGCCCGAAAGTGAGCGTTCAAAAAGTTTTGCTGTGTTCATTTCACTGCAAACCAAGGCCATCAGGAGTTAGTTTAGCGTCCCCGGGACAAGAAAGTATGCCCCAATGTCCGGGAAATTGAGCTGAGGTTGGTGAAAATCACGATGCCCCTAAAGTGGTCTCGGCCAGTCTTTCTGTCTTAAAGTGAAGTGGGGCTATATTTCGGGCCAGAAGCCCCAAAGTGAGCGTTCAAAAGGTTTTGCTGTGTCCATTTCACTGCAAACCAAGGCCATCAGGGTTTAGTTTAGAGTCCCTGGGACTGAAAAATATCCCCCAACTTCCGGGGAACCGAACCGAAGTTGATCAAAATCACCATGCGCGAAATGCGGTATCGGCTACTGTTTCAGTCTTAAAGTAGAGTGTGGCTAAATTTCGGCCCACAAGCTCGAAAGTGAGCGTTCAAAAAGTTTTGCTGTGGCCATTTCACTGCAAAACAAGGCCATCAGGACTTAGTTTAGCGTCCAAGGGACTGGAGAATGTTCCCCAAGTTCCGGGAGATCCACCCGAAGTTTGTCAAAATCACAATGCGCGTAAGGTGGTCTCGGTTACTTTTTAAGTCTTAAAGTAAAGTGGGGCTTTATTTTGGCCAGGAAGCTCGAAGGTGAGCGTTCAAAAAGTTTTGCTCTGTCCATTTGACTGCAAACCAAGGCCATCAGGACTTAGTTTAGAGTTCCTGGGACTGGAAAATATCCCCCAAGTTCCGGAATATGGACCCGAAGTTTGTCAAACTCACGATGCAAGCAAGGCGGTCTCGGCTACTCTTTCAGTCTTAAGTGACGTGGGGCTATATTTCGGTCCAGACGCTCCAAAGTGGGCGTTCAAAAAGTTATGCTGTGCGCATTTCAGTGCAAACCAAGGCCATCCGGAGTTAGTTTAGAGTCCCCCGGACTGGAAAATATCCCAAAAGTTGCGTGAAATCGAGCCGAAGTTGGTCAAAATCACGGTGCGCTTAAGGCGGTGTCGGCTACTCCTTCAGTCTTAAAGTGAAGTGGGGCTCTATGTCGGCCCACAAGCTTAAAGCTCAAAAAAATTACTGTCTATTTCACTGCAAACCAAGGCTATCAGGAGTTAGTTTAGAGTCCCCGGGAGTGGAATGTATTTCCCAAGTTCCGGAAAATCGAGCCGAGGTTGGTGAAAATGACGATGTGCGTAAGGTGGTCTCGGCTACTCTTTCAGTCTTAAAGTGAAGTGGGGCAATATTTCGGCCCAGAAGCTCGAAACTGAGTGTTTAAAAAGTTTTGCTGTGTCCATTTCACTGCAAAACAAGGCCATCACGACTTAGTTTAGCGTCCAAGGGACTGGAAATATTCCCCAGGTTACGGGAAATCCCCCCGAAGCTAGTCAAAATCACCATGCGCTTAAGGGGGTCTCGGCTACTCTTTCAGTCTTAAGGTAAAGTGGGCTTAGATTTAACTCCAGAAGCTCGAAAGTAAGGGTTCAAAAATTTTTGTCTCTATTTCACTCACATCTTAGACAATCAGGAGTGAGTTTAGAGACTTTGGGACTGGAAAATATCTCCCAAGTTTCGCCAGATCGAGCCGAAGATCCTCAAAATCACAATGCGCGTAAGGCGCTCCCGCCTACTCTTTCAGTCTTAAAAAGAAGTAGGGCTATATTTCGGCCAGAGAGCTCGAAAGTGCGCGTTCAAAAAGTGTTCCTGTGTCCATTTCACTGGAAACCAAGGCCTTCAGGAGTTAGTTTAGAGTCCCCGGGACTGGAAAATATCCCCCTATTTGCGGGAAATCGAGCCGAAGTATCCCAAAATCACGATGCGCGTAAGGCGGTATCGGCTACTCTTTCAGTCTTAAAGTTAAGTGGGGCTATATTTCGACCCATAAGCTCGAAAGTGAGCGTTCAAAAAGTTTTGCTGTGTCCATTTAACTGCAAACTAAGGCCATCGGAAGTTAGTTTACCTTGCCCGGGAATTGAAAATATTCGCCAACTTCCGGGAAATCGAGCCGAAGTTGGTCAAAATTACGATGCGCGTAAGGCGGTCTCGGCTACTCTTTCAGTCTTAAAGTGAAGTAGCGCTATATTTCGGCCGAGAAGCTCGAAAGTGAGCGTTCAAAAGAACGTGCTGTGTCCATTTCACTGCAAACCAAGGCCATCAGCAGTTAGTTTAGAGTCCCCGGGACTGGAATATATCCCCGAAGTTCAGGCAAATCGAACGGAAGTTGGTCAAAATCACTATGCGCGTAAGATGGTCTCGGCTACTCTTTCAGTCTTAAAGTAAAGTGGGGCTATATTTCGGCCCACAAGCTCGAAAGTGACCCTTTAAAAGGTTATGCTTTGTGCATTTAACTGCAAACCAAGGCCATCAGGAGTTAGTTTAAAGTCCCCCGGACTGGAAAATATCCCCCAAGTTCCGGGAAATCGAGCTGAACTTGGTCAAAATCACGATGCTCGTAAGGCGGTCTCCGCTAGTATTTCAGTCTTAAAGTGAAATACGGTTGTATTTCGGCCCAGAAGCTCGAAACTGAGCGTTCAAAAAGTTTTCCTGCGTCCATTTCACTGCAAACCAAGGCTATCAGGAGTTAGTTTAGAGTCCCCGCGACTTGAAAATATCACCAAAATTCTAGAAAATCGAGGGGAAGTGGCTAAAAATCACAATGCGCGTAGCGCGCTCTCGCCTACTCTTTCAGTCTTAAAGTGAAGTGGGGCTATATTTCATCCCAGAAGCTCGAAAATAAGCCTTCAAAAAGTGTTACTGTGTTCATTTCACTGCAAACCAAGGCCATGAGGAGTTAGTTTAGACTCCTCGCGACAGGAAAATATCGCCCAAGTTCGGGGAAATCGAGCCCAATTTTGTCAAAATCACGATGCGCCTAAGGCGGTCTCGGCTACTCTTTCATTCTTAAAGTGAACTGGGGCTATATTTCGGCCGAGAAGCTAGAAAGTGAAAGTTCAAAAAGTTTTGCTGTGTTCATTTCACTGCAAACCAAGGCCATCAGGAGTTAGTTTAGACTCCTCGGGACTGGAAAATATGGCCCAAGTTCGGGGAAATCGAGCCCAATTTTGTCAAAATCACGATGCGCGTAAGGCGGTCTCGGCTACTCTTTCATTCTTAAAGTGAACTCGGGCTATATTTCGGCCCAGAAGCTAGAAAGTGAAAGTTCAAAAAGTTTTGCTGTGTCCATTTCACCGCAAACCAAGCCACATCAGCAGATTGTGTACAGTGTCCGGGACATCAAAATATCCCCCAAGTCCCGGGAAATCGAGCCGAAGTTTATCAAAATCACGATGCGCGTAAAGCGGTCTCGTCTACTCTTTTAGTCTTAAAGTGACGTGGCTGTATATTTCGGCCCGGAAGCTCGAAAGTGAGCGTTCAAAAAGTTTTGCTCTCTCAATTTAACTGAAAAACAAGGCCATCATGAGTTAGTTTAGAGTCCACGGGACTGGAAAATATCCTTTAAGTTCTGGCAACTCAAGCCGAAGTTGGTCAAAATCACGATGCGTGTAAGGCGGTCTCGGCTACTATTTCAGTCTTAAAGTGAAGTGGGGCTATATTTCGGCCCAGAGTTTCGAAAGTAAGCGTTCAAAAAAATATTCTGTGTTCATTTCACTGCAGACCAAGGCCATCAGGGGTTAGTTTAGAATCCTTGGGACTTGAATATATACCCGAAGTTTCGGGAAGTCGAGCCGAAGTTGGTCAAAAACACAATGTGCATAAGACGGTGTCGGCTACTCTTTCAGTCTTAAACTGAAGTGGGGCTATATTTCGGCTCAGAAGCCCGAAGGGGAGCGTTGAAAAAGTTTTGCTCTCTCCATTTCAATGCAAACCAAGGCAATCAGGAGTTACTTTAGAGTCCCCGGTACCGGAAAATATTCCCCATTTCCCGGGGAAATCGAGCCAAAGTTTGCCAAAATCACGATGCGCGTAAGGCGGTCTCGGCTATTCTTTCATTCTTAAAGTGAACTCGGGCTATATTTCGGCCCAGAAGCTCGAAAGTGAAAGTTCAAAAAGTTTTGCTGTGTCCATTTCACCGCGAAGCAAGCCACATCAGGAGATAGTTTACAGTCTCCGGGACATCAAAATATCCCCCAAGTTCCGGGAAATCGAGCCGAAGTTTGTCAAAATCACGATGCGCGTAAAGCAGTCTCGGCTACTCTTTGAGTCTTAAAGTGACGTGGCTGTATATTTCGGCCCAGAAGCTCGAAAGTGAAAGTTCAAAAAGTTATGCGGTGCCCATTTCACTGCAAAGCAAGGGCCTCAGGAAGTAGTTTACAATGCCCGGAACTGGAAAATATCCCCCAAGTTCCGCGAAATCGAGCCGAAGTTGGTCAAAATAACGATTCGCGTAAGGCGCTCTCGGTTACTCTTTCAGTCTTAAAGTGAAGTAGGGCTATATTTCGGTCCAGAAGCTCGAAAGTGAGCGTTCAAAAAGTTTTGCTCTCTGAATTTCACTGAAAACCAAGGCCATCATGAGTTAGTTTAGAGTCCCCGGGACTGGAAAATATCTTTTAAGTTCTGGCAACTCAAGCCGAAGTTGGTCAAAATCACGATGCGCCTAAGACGGCCTCGGCTACTCTTTCAGTCTTAAAGTGAAGTGGGGCTCTATTTCGGCCCAGAAGCTCCAAAGTGAGTGCTGCAAAAAATTTGCTGTGTCCATTTCACTGCAAACCAAGGCTATCAGGAGTTAGTTTAGAGTCCCCGGGACTGCAATATATTTCCCAAGTTCCGGAAAATGGAGAAGACGTTGGTCAAAATCACGATGCGCGAAAGACGGTCTTGGCTAGTCTTTCAGTCTTAAAGTGAAGTGGGGCTATATTTCGGCCCAGAAGCTCAAAAGTGAGCTTTAAAAAGTTTTGCTGTATCTATTTCAATGCAAACGAAGGCCATCAGAGGTTACTTAAGAGTCTTCGGGACTGCAAAACATCCCCCAAGTTCAGGGAAATTTATCCGAAGTTGGTCAAAATCACGGTGCGCGTTAGGCGGTCTCCATTACTGTTTCAGTCTTAAAGTGAAGTGAGGCTTTATTCCTGCCCAGGAGCTTGAAAGTGAGCGTTCAAAAAGTTTCCCTGTGTTTATTTCACTGCAAACCAAAGCCATCAGGAGCTAGTTTAGAGTCCCCGGGAATGGAAAATATCCCCCAACTTCCGGGAAATCGAGCCGAAGTTGGTCAAACTCACGATTTACGTAAGGTAGTTTTGGCTACCCTTTCAGTCTTAAAGTGAAGTGGGGCTATATTTCGGGCCAGAAGCCCCAAAGTGAGCGTTCAAAAAGTTTTGCTGTGTCCATTTCACTGCAAACCAAGGCCATCAGGGGTTAGATTAGAGTTCCCGGGACTGAAAAATATTGCCCAAGTTCCAGGGGAATCGAATCGAAGTTGGTCAAAATCACGATGCGCGAAATGCGGTATCGGCTACTGTTTCAGTCTTAAAGTGGTGGGGCTATATTTCGGCCCAGAAGCCCGAAAGTGAGCGTTCAAAAGGTTTAGCTGTGTTCTTTGACTGAAAAACAAGGCCATCACGAGTTAGGTTAGCGTCCCTGGGACTGGAAAATATTCCCCAAGTTCCGGTAAATCGAGCTGAAGTTGCTCAAAATCACCATGCTCAGAAAGCGGTCTCCGCTAATTTTTCAGTCTTAAAGTAAAGTCGGGCTATATTTCTGTCCAGAAGCTCGAAAGTGAGCGTTCAAAAAGTTTTGCTGTGTGCATTTCACTGCAAACCAAAGCTATCAAAAGTTAGTTTAGGGTCCTCGGAACTGGAAAATATTCCCCAAGTTCCGGGAAAGCGAGCCGAAGTTGATCAAAATCACGATGCGCGAAATGCGGTCTCGGCTACTGTTTCAGTCTTAAAGGAAAGTGTGGCTATATTTCGGCCCACAAGCTCGAAAGTGAACGTTCAAAAAGTTTTGGTCTGTCCATTTCAATGCAAAGCAAGGCCATCAGGACTTAGTTTAGCGTCCAAGGCACTGGAAAATGTTCCCCAAGTTCCGGGAGATCCACCCGAAGTTTGTCAAAATCACAATGCGCGTAAGGTGGTCTCGGTTACTCTTTAAGTCTTAAAGTAAAGTGGGGCTTTATTTCGGCCAGGAAGCTCGAAGGTAAGCATTCAAAAAGTTTTGCTCTGTCCATTTCACTGCAAACCAAGGCCATCAGGATTT
This sequence comes from Orbicella franksi, assembly GCF_964199315.1. NCBI lineage: Eukaryota > Metazoa > Cnidaria > Anthozoa > Scleractinia > Merulinidae > Orbicella > Orbicella franksi. The sequence goes on from NC_138155.1 coordinate 1,207,448, forward strand.
AGTTTAGAGTTCCTGGGACTTGAAAATATCCCCCAAGTTCCGGAATATCGAGCCGAGGTTTGTCAAACTCACGATGCGAGCAAGGCGGTCTCGGCTACTCTTTCAGTCTTTAGTGAAGTGGGGCTATATTTCGGCCCAGAATCTCGAAAGTGTGCTTTCAAAAAATTGTGCTGTGTCCATTTCAATGCAAACCAAGGCCATCAGGAGTTAGTTTAGAGTCCCCGAGACTGGAAAATATCCCCCAAGTCCGGGGAATTGGAGCCGAAGTTGATCAAATTCATGATGCGCGTAACGTGGTCTGGGCTACTGTTTCAGTCTTAAAGTCAAGTGTGCCTATATTTCGGCCCGAAAGCTAGAAAGTGAACGTTCAAAAAGTTTTGCTGTGTTCATTTCACTTCAAAACGAGGCCATCAGGACTTAGTTTAGCGTCGAAGGGACTGGAAAATATACCCCAAGTTCCTGGAAATCCATTCCAAGTTCGTCAAAATTACGATATACGCAAGGCGGTTTCGGCTACTCTTTCAGTCTTAAAGTAAAGTCGGGCTATATTTCTGTCCAGAAGCTCGAAAGTGAGCGTTCGAAAAGTTTTGCTGTGTGCATTTCACTGCAAACCAAAGCTATCAAACTTAGTTTAGGGTCCCCGGGACTGGAAAATATTCCCCAAGTTCCGGGAAAGCGAGCCGAAGTTGATCAAAATCACGATGCGCGAAATGCGGTCTCGGCTACTGTTTCAGTCTTAAAGTGAAGTGAGGCTTTATTCCTGCCCAGGAGCTTGAAAGTGAGCGTTCAAAAAGTTTCCCTGTGTTTATTTCACTGCAAACCAAAGCCATCAGGAGCTAGTTTAGAGTCCCCGGGACTGGAAAATATTCCCCAAGTTCCGGTAAATCGAGCTGAAGTTGGTCAAAATCACTATTTTCCCAAAGCGGTCTCGGCTACCCTCTAAGTCTTAAAGTAAACTGTGGCTATATTTCGCCCAACAAGCTCGAAAGTGAGCATTCAAAAAGTTTTGCTGTGTCCATTTCACTGCAAAACAAGGCCATCAGGACTTAGGTTAGCGTCCAAGGGACTGGAAAATGTTCCCCAAATTCCGGGAGATCCACCCGAGGTTTGTCAAAATCACAATGCGCGTAAGGTGGTCTCGGTTACTCTTTAAGTCTTGAGGTAAAGTGGGGCTTTATTTCGGCCAGGAAGCTCGAAGGTGAGCGTTCAAAAAGTTTTCCTCTGTCCATTTGACTGCAAACCAGGGCTATCAGGAGTTAGTTTAGAGTTCCTGGGACTGGAAAATATCCCCAAAGTTCCGCAATATCGACCCGAAGTTTGTCAAACTCACGATGCGAGCAAGGCGGTCTCGGCTAGTCTTTCAGTCTTAAGTGAAGTGGGGCTATATTTCGGCCCAGAATCTCGAAATTGTGCGTTCAAAAAATTGTGCTGTGTCCATTTCAATGCAAACCAAGGCCATCAGGAGTTAGTTTAGAGTCTCCAGGACTGGAAAATATTTCCCAAGTCCCGGGAATTGGAGCCGAAGTTGATCAAATTCATGATGCGCGTAATGTGGTCTCGGCTACTGTTTCAGTCTTAAAGGAAAGTGTGGCTATATTTCGGCCCACAAGCTCGAAAGCGAGCGTTCAAAAAGTTTTGCTCTGTCCATTTCAATGCAAACCAAGGCGATCAGGAGTTAGTTTAGAGTCCCCGGGGCTGGAAAATATCCCCCAAGTTCCGAGAAATCGATCCGAAAATGGTCAAAATCACGATGCGCGTAAGGCGATCTCGGCTACTCTTTCAGTCTTAAAGTGAAGTGGGGCTATATTTCGGCCCAGAAGCTCCAAAGTGGGCGTTCAAAAAGTTTTGCTGTGCGCATTTCAGTGCAAACCAAGGCCATCCGGAGTTAGTTTAGAGTCCCCCGGACTGGAAAATATCCCAAAAGTGTCGTGAAATTTAGCTGAACTTGGTCTAACTCACGATGCGCGTGAGGCGGTGTCGGCTACTATTTCAGTCTGAAAGTGAAGTGGGATTCTATTTCGGCCGAGAACCTACAAAGAGAGAGTTCAAAAAGTTTTCCTTTGTCCATTTTACTGAAAACCAAGGCCATCAGGAGTTAGTTTAGAGCCCGCGAAAATGGAAAATATCCCCCAAGTTCCGGGAAATCAACCCGAAGTTTGTCAAAATCACGATGCGCGTAAGGCGGTCTCGGCTACTCTTTCAGTGTTAAAGTAATGGGGGGCTATATTTTTGCCCAGAAGCTCGAAATTGAGCGTTGAAAAACTTTTGCTTGGTCCATTTTACTGCAAACCAAGGCCATCAGGAATTAGTTTAGAGTCCTCAGAACTGGAATATATCCCCTTAGTTCCGGCAAATCGAGCCGAACTTGCTCAAAATCACGATGCACGTAAGGCGGTCTCGGCTACTCTTTCAGTCTTCAAGTGAAGTGCGGTGCTATTTCGGTCCAGAAGCTCGAAAGTATGCGTTCAAAAACTTTTTCTGTTTCCGTTTCACTGCAAACCAAGACCAGCACGAGTTAGTTTAGAGTCCCCAGGACTGGAAAATATTTCGCAAGTTCCGGGAAATCGAGCCGAAGTTGATCAAAATCACGATGCGCGAAACGTGGTCTCGGCTACTGTTTCAGACTTAAAGTGAAGTATGGCTATATTTCGGCCCACAAGCTCGAAAGTGAGCGTTCAAAAAGCTTTGCTGTGTCCATTTCACTGCAAAACAAGACCATCGGCACCTAGTTTAACGTCCAAGGGACTGGAAAATATCCCCCAAGTTCCGGGAAATCTACCCGAAGTTTGTCAAAATCACGATGCGCGTAAGGCGGTCTCGGCTACTTTTTCAGTATTAAAGTAAAGTGGGCTATATTTCGGCCCAGAAGCTTGAAGGTGAGCGTTCAAAAACTTTTGCTGTCTCCATTTCACTGCAAACCAAGGCAACCAAGAGTTAGTTTAGAGTCCCTGGGACTGGAAAATATCCCCCAAGTTCCGGAATATCGACCCGAAGTTGGTCAAAATCACGATGCGCGTAACGCGGTCTCGCCTACTGTTTCAGTCTTAAAGTGAAGTGTGCCTATATTTAGGCCCACAAGCTCCAAAGTGAGCGTTCAAATAGTTTTGCTGTGTCCATTTCACTGCAAACCAAGGCCATAAGGAGTTAGTTTAGAGTACCCGGGACTGGAAAATATTCTCCAAGTTGCAGGAAATGGCGCCGAAATTGATGAAAATGACGATGCGCGTAACGGGCTCTCGGCTATTCTTTCAGTCTTAAATTTAAGCAGGGCTATATTTCGGCCCTGAAGCTCGAAGGTGAGCGTTCAGAATGTTTTGCTGTGTTCATTAAACTGCAAACCAAGGTCATCGGGAGTTAGTTTAGCGTCCCCGGGACTTTAAATTATTCGCCAACTTCCGGGAAATCGAGCAAACGTGGCCCAAAATCACGATGCGCGTAAGGCGGTCTCGGCTACTCTTTCAGTCTTAAAATTAAGGGGGGCTATATTTCGACCTAGAAGCTCGAGACCGGGCGTGCGCTCCTGTTACCTGTGTCCATTTCACTGACATCTTAGGCCATCAGGAGTTAGTTTAGAGTCCTTGGGACTGGAAAATATTGCCCAAGTTTTGGCAGATCAAGCCATAGTGGCTAAAAATTTCGATGCGCTTAAGGCGGTTTCGTGTACACTTTCAGTCTTAAAATAAAATGGGGCTATATTTCGGCCTACAACCTGGAAACCTAGCGTTCGCCCCTTTTACCTGTGTCCATTTCACTAAAAACCAAGGCATTTAGGAGTTAGTTTAGAGCTTCCGGGACTGGAAAATATCCCCCAAGTCCCAGGAAATCAAGCCGAAGTTGGACAAAATTACCATGCGCGTAAGGCGGTCCCGGCTACTCCTTCAGTCTTAAAGTGAAGTGGGGCTATATTTCGGCCCAGAAGCTCGAAAGTGAACGTTCAAAAAGTTTGGCTGTGTCCATTTCACTGAAAACCAAGGCCATCAGGAATTAGTTTAGAGTGCCCGGGACTGGGAATTATCTCCCAAGTTCCGGGAGATCGAGCCGAAGTAGCCCAAAATCACGATGCGCGTAAAGCGGGCTCGGCTACTCTTTCAGTCTTAAAGTGAAGTGGGGCTATATTTCGCCCCAGAAGCTCAAACGGGATCGTTCAAAAAGTTTTGCTGTATCCATTTTACTGCAGACCAAGGCCATCAGGGGTTACTTAAGAGTCCCCGGGACTGGAAAATATCCCCCAAGTTCCGGGAAATTTAACCGAAGTTGGTCAAAATCACGATAGGCGTAAGGTGGTCTCGGCTACTCTTTCAGTCTTAAAGTGAAGTGGGGCAATATTTCGGCCCAGAAGCTCGAAAGTGAGTCTTTAAAAAGTTTAGCTCTGTCACTTTCAGTGCAAACCAAGGCCATCAGAAGTTAGTTTAGAGTCCCCGGGACTGGAGAATATCCCCCAAGTCCTGGGATATCGAGCCGAAGTTGATCAAATTCATGATGCACGTAACGTGGTCTCGGCTACTGTGTCAGTCTTAAAGTCAAGTGTGGCTATATTTCGCCCCACAAGCTAGAAAGTGACCGTTCAAAAAGTTTTGTTGTGTCCATTTTACTTCACCACAAGGCAAACAGGACTTAGTTTCGCGTCCAAGGGACTGCAAAATATCCCCCAAGTTCCGGGAAATCCATTCGAAGTTCGTCAAAATTACGATGCGCGTAAGGCGGTCTCATCTACTCTTTCAGTCTTAAAGTAAAGTGGGGCTATATTTCTGCCCAGAAGCTCCAAAGTTGTGCTCTGTCCATTTCACTGAAAACCAAGGCCATCAGGAGTTACTTTAGAGTCCCTTTGACCGGAATATATCCCCCAAGTTTCGGGAAATAAACGCGAAATTGCTCAAAATAACGATTCGCTCAAGACGGTCTCGCCTACTCTTTCAGTCTTAAAGTAAAATGGGGCTCTATTTCGGCCCAGAAGCTCGATAGTGAGCGTTCAAAAACTTTCGCTGTGTCCATTTCACTGCAAACCAAGACAAGCAGGAGTTAGTTGAGAGTCCCCGGGACTGGAAAATATCCCCCAAGTTCCGGGACATCAACCCGAAGTTTGTCAAAATCACAATGCGCGTAAGGCGGTCTAGGCTACTCTTTCAGTCTTCAAGTGAAGTGGGGTTCTATTTCGGTCCAGAAGCTCGAAAGTATGCGTTCAAAAAGCTTTGCTGTGTCCATTTCACTGCAAAACAAGGCCATCGGCAACTAGTTTAGCGTCCAAGGGACTGGAAAATATCCCCCAAGTTCCGGGAAATACACCCGAAGTTTGTCAAAATCACGATGCGCGTAAAGGGGTCTCGGCTACCTTTTCAGTATTAAAGTAAAGTGGGCTATATTTCGGCCCAGAAGCTTGAAGGTGAGCGTTCAAAAAGTTTTGCTGTCTCCATTTCACTGCAAACCAAGGCCATCAAGAGTTAGTTTAGAGTCCCTGGGACTGGAAAGTATTCCCCAAGTTCCGGAATATCGACCCGAAGTTCGTCAAAATCACGATGCGCGCGCGCAGGTCTCGGCTACTCTTTAAGTCGTAAGTGATGTGGGACTATATTTCGGCCTAGAAGCTCGAAAGTGTGCGTTCAAAAACTTGTGCTGTGTGAATTTCACTGCAAACCATGGCCATCAGGAGTTAGTTTAGAGTCCCCGGGACTGGAAAATATTCCCCAAGTTCCAGGAAAGCGAGCAGAAGTTGATCAAAATCACGATCCGCGTAACGCGGTCTCGGCTACTGTTTCAGTCTTAAAGTGAAGTGTAGCTATATTTAGGCCCACAAGCTCCAAAGTGAGCGTTCAAAACGTTTTGCTGTGTCCATTTCACTGCAAACCAAGGCCATCAAGAGTTAGTTTAGAGTCCCCGGGACTGGAAAATATTCTCCAAGTTCCAGGAAATGGCGCCGAAGTTGATGAAAATTACGATGCGCGTAACGTGCTCTCGGCTATTCTTTCAGTCTTAAATTTAAGTAGGGCTATATTTCGGCCCTGAAGCTCGAAGGAGAGAATGTTTTGCTGTCTTCATTAAACTGCAAACCAAGGTCATCGGGAGTTAGTTTAGCGCCCCCGGGACTTTAAATTATTCGCCAACTTCCGGGAAATCGAGCAAAAGTGGCCCAAAATAACGATGCGCGTAAGGCGGTCTCGGCTACTCTTTCAGTCTTAAAATTAATGGGGGCTATATTTCGACCTAGAAGCTCGAGACCGGGCGTGCGCTAATTTTACCTGTGTCCATTTCACTGACATCTTAGGCCATCAGGAGTTAGTTTAGAGTCCTTGGGACTGGAAAATATTTCCCAAATTCTGGCAGATCGAGCCAAAGTTGCTCAAAATCACGATGCGCGTAAGGCGGTCTCGGCTACTCTTTCAGTCTTAAAATGAAGTGGGGCTATATTTCGGCCGAGAAGCTCAACACCGAGCGTGCGCTCCTTTTGACTGTTTACATATCACTGAAAACTAAGTTCATCAGGAGTTAGCATAGAGTCCTCGGGACTGGAAAATATTGCCCGAATTCCGGCAAATCGAGCCAAAGATCCTCAAAATCACGATGCGCGTAAGGCGGTCTCGGCTACTCGTTTACTCCGAAAATGAAGTGGGGCTATATTTCGGTTCTACAAGCTCGACACCGAGCGTGCTCTCCTTTTACCTGTGTCCATTTCACTAAGAACTAAGTCCATCAGGAGATACTTTAGAATCCTCGAGACTGGAAGCTATCCTCCAAGTTTCGGCAAATTGAGCCATACTTTCTTAAAATTACGATAAGCCTACGGCAGTTTCGTTTACTCTTTCAGTCTTAAAATGAACTGGGGCTACATTTCGGCCTAGAAGCTCGACACCGAGCGTGCGCTCCTGTTACCTGTGACCATTTTACTGAAAACTAAGGCCATCAAGAGTTAGGGTAGAGTCCCCGGGACTGGAAAATATCCCCCAAGTTTTGGCAGATCGAGCAATAGTGGCTAAAAATTTCGATGCGCTTAAGGCGGTTTCGTGTACACTTTCAGTCTTAAAATAAAGTGGGGCTATATTTCGGCCTACAACCTGGAAAGCTAGCGTGCGCCCCTTTTACCTGTGTCCATTTCACTAAAAACCAAGGCATTCAGGAGTTACTTTAGAGCTTCCGGGACTGGAAAATATCCCCCAAGTCCCAGGAAATCAGCCGAAGTAGCCCAAAATCACGATGCGCGTAAGGCGGTCTCGGCTAGTCTTTCAGTCTTACAGTGAAGTAGGGCTCTTCTTCGGCCCAGAAGCTCAAAAGTGAGCGTTGAAAAAGTTGTGCTGTGTCCATTTCACTGCAAACCAAGGCAATCAGGAGTTAGTTTAGAGTCCCCGGTACCGGAAAATATCCCCCATTTTCCGGGAAATCGAGCCAAAGTTGGTCAAGATTACGATGGGCATAAGGCGGTCTCGGTTACTCTTTCATTCTTAAAGTGAAGTGGAGCTATATTTCGGCCCAGAAACTCGAAAGTGAGCGTTCAAAAAGTTGTGCTGTGTCCATTTCACTCCAGAGCAAGGCCATCAGGAGTTACTTTACAGTCCGCGGGACTGGAAAATATCCCCCAAGTTTCGGGAAATCGAGCCGACGTTGGTCAAAATCACCATGCGCGTAGGGCGGTCCCGGTTAGTCTTTCATTCTTTAAGTGAACTGGGGCAATATTTCCGCCCAGAAGCTCGAAAGTGAGCGTTCAAAAAGTTGTGCTGTGTCCATTTAACTCCAGAGCAAGGCCATCAGGAGTTACTTTAGAGTCCGCGGGACTGGAAAATATCTCCCAAGTTCCGGGAAATCGAGCCGAAGTTGGTCAAAATTACGATGGCCGTAAGGCGGTCTCGGCTACTCTTTCACTCTTAAAGTAAAGTGGAACTATATTTCGGCCCAGAAACTCCAAAGTGAGCGTTCAAAAAGTTTTGCTGTGTCCTTTTTCCTGCAGACCAAGGACGTCGGGGGTCAGTTTAGAGTCCCCGGGACTGGAAAATATCCCCCAAGTTCCGGGAAATTTAACCGAAGTTGGTCAAAATCCCGACGCGCGTACGGCGGTCTCGGCTACTCTTTCAGTCTTAAAGTGAAGTGGGGCAATATTTCGGCCCAGAAGCTCGAAACTGAGTGTTTAAAAAGTTTTGCTGTGTCCATTTCACTGCAAAACAAGGACATAACGACTTAGTTTAGCGTCCAAGGGACTGGAAATATCCCCCAAGTTACGGGAAATCCACCCGAAGTTAGTCAAAATCACGATGTGCTTAAGGGGGTCTCGGCTACTCTTTCAGTCTTAAGGTAAAGTGGGCTTAGATTTAACTCCAGAAGCTCGAAAGTAAGGGTTCAAAAATTTTTGTCTCTATTTCACTCACATCTTAGACAATCAGGAGTGAGTTTAGAGACTTTGGGACTGGAAAATATCTCCCAAGTTTCGCCAGATCGAGCCGAAGATCCTCAAAATCACAATGCGCGTAAGGCGCTCCCGCCTAGTCTTTCAGTCTTAAAAAGAAGTAGGGCTATATTTCGGCCTGCAAGCTCGAAAGTGCGCGTTCAAAAAGCGTTCCTGTGTCCATTTCACTGGAAACCAAGGCAATCAAGAGTTAGTTTAGAGTCCCCGGGACTCGAAAATATCCCCCTATTTGCGGGAAATCGAGCCGAAGTATCCCAAAATCACGATGCGCGTAAGGTGGTTTCGGCTACTCTTTCAGTCTTAAAGTTAAGTGGGGCTATATTTCGACCCATAAGCTCGAAAGTGAGCGTTCAAAAAGTTTTGCTGTGTCCATTTAACTGCAAACTAAGGCCATCGAAAGTTAGTTTAGCTTCCCCGGGAATTGAAAATATTCGCCAACTTCCGGGAAATCGAGCCGAATTTGGTCAAAATTACGATGCGCGTAAGGCGGTCCCGCCTACTCTTTCAGTCTTAAAGTGAAGTGGGGCTATATTTCATCCCAGAAGCTCGAAAATAAGCGTTCAAAAAGTGTTACTGTGTTCATTTCACTGCAAACCAAGGCCATCAGCAGTTAGTTTAGAGTCCCCGGGACTGGAATATATCCCCGAAGTTCCGGCAAATCGAACGGAAGTTGGTCAAAATCACGATGCGCGTAAGACGGTCTCGGCTACTCTTGCAGTCTTAAAGTAAAGTGGGGCTATATTTCGGCCCAGAAGCTCGAAAGTGACCCTTTAAAGAGTTACGCTTTGTGCATTTAACTGCAGACCAAGGCTATCAGGAGTTAGTTCAAAGTCCTCCGGACTGGAAAATATCCCCCAAGTTCCGGGAAATCGAGCTGAACTTGGTCGAAATCACGATGCTCGTAAGGCGGTCTCGGCTACTATTTCAGTCTTAAAGTGAAATACGGTTGTATTTCGGCCCAGAAGCTCGAAACTGAGCGTTCAAAAAGTTTTCCTGCGTCCATTTCACTGCAAACCAAGGCTGTCAGGAGTTAGTTTAGAGTCCCCGGGACTTGAAAATATCGCCAAAACTCTAGAAAATGGAGCGGAAGTTGCTCAAAATCACGATGCGCGTAAGGCGCTCTCGCCTACTCTTTCAGTCTTAAAGTGAAGTGGGGCTATATTTCATCCCAGAAGCTCGAAAATAAGCGTTAAAAAAATGTTACTGTGTTCATTTCACTGCAAACCAAGGCCATCAGCAGTTAGTTTAGAGTCCCCGGGACTGGAATATATCCCCGAAGTTCCGGCAAATCGAACGGAAGTTGGTCAAAATCACGATGCGCGTAAGACGGTCTCGGCTACTCTTGCAGTCTTAAAGTAAAGTGGGGCTATATTTCGGCCCAGAAGCTCGAAAGTGACCCTTTAAAAACTTACGCTTTGTGCATTTAACTGCAAACCAAGGCCATCAGGAGTTAGTTCAAAGTCCTCCGGACTGGAAAATATCCCCAAGTTCCGGGAAATCGAGCTGAACTTGGTCGAAATCACGATGCTCGTAAGGCGGTCTCGGCTACTATTTCAGTCTTAAAGTGAAATACGGTTGTATTTCGGCCCAGAAGCTCGAAACTGAGCGTTCAAAAAGTTTTCCTGCGTCCATTTCACTGCAAACCAAGGCTATCAGGAGTTAGTTTAGAGTCCCCGGGACTTGAAAATATCGCCAAAATTCTAGAAAATCGAGCGGAAGTTGCTCAAAATCACGATGCGCGTAAGGCGCTCTCGCCTACTCTTTCAGTCTTAAAGTGAAGTGGGGCTATATTTCATCCCAGAAGCTCGAAAATAAGCGTTAAAAAAATGTTACTGTGTTCATTTCACTGCAAACCAAGGCCATCAGGAGTTAGTTTAGACTCCTCGGGACTGTAAAATATCGCCCAAGTTCGGGGAAATCGAGCCCAATTTTGTCAAAATCACGATGCGCGTAAGGCGGTCTCGGCTACTCTTTCATTCTTAAAGTGAACTGGGGCTATATTTCGGCCGAGAAGCTAGAAAGTGAAAGTTCAAAAAGTTTTGCTGTGTTCATTTCACTGAAAACCAAGGCCATCAGGAGTTAGTTTAGACTCCTCGGGACTGTAAAATATCGCCCAAGTTCGGGGAAATCGAGCCCAATTTTGTCAAAATCACGATGCGCGTAAGGCGGTCTCGGCTACTCTTTCATTCTTCAAGTGAACTGGTGCTATATTTCGGCCCAGAAGCTAGAAAGTGAAAGTTCAAAAAGTTTTGCTGTGTCCATTTCACCGCAAACCAAGCCACATCAGCAGATTGTTTACAGTGTCGGGGACATCAAAATATCCCCCAAGTCCCGGGAAATCGAGCCGAAGTTTCTCAAAATCACGATGCGCGTAAAGCAGTCTCGGCTACTCTTTTAGTCTTAAGGTGACGTGGCTGTATATTTCGGCCCAGAAGCTCGAAAGTGAGCGTTCAAAAAGTTTTGCTCTCTCAATTTAACTGAAAACCAAGGATATCATGAGTTAGTTTAGAGTCCACGGGACTCGAAAATATCCCTGAAGTTCTGGCAACTCAAGCCGAGGTTGGTCAAAATCACGATGGGTCTAAGGCGGTCTCGGCTACTATTTCAGTCTTAAAATGAAGTGGGGCTATATTTCGGCCCAGAATTTCGAAAGTAAGCGTTCAAAAAATTTGCTGTGTCCATTTCACTGCAGACCAAGGCCATCAGGGATTAGTTCAGAGTCCATGGGACTTGAATATATCCCCGAAGTTTCGGGAAATCGAGCCGAAGTTGGTGAAAATCACGATGCGCGTAAGACGGTGTCGGCTACTCTTTCAGTCTTAAACTGAAGTGGGGCTATATTTCGGCTCAGAAGCCCGAAGGGGAGCGTTGAAAAAGTTTTGCTCTCTCCATTTCAATGCAAACGAAGGCAATCAGGACTTACTTTAGAGTCCGCTGTACCGGAAAATATTCCCCATTTCCCGGGAAATCGAGCCAAAGTTGGTCAAAATCACGATGCGCGTAAGGCGGTCTCGGCTATTCTTTCATTCTTAAAGTGAACTCGGGCTATATTTCGGCCCAGAAGCTCGAAGGTGAAAGTTAAAAAAGTTTTGCTGTGTCCATTTCACCGCGAACCAAGCCACATCAGGAGATAGTTTACAGTCTCAGGGACATCAAATAGCCCCCAAGTTCCGGCAAATCGAGCCGAAGTTTGTCAAAATCACCATGCCCGTAAAGCAGTCTCGGCTACTCTTTTAGTCTTAAAGTCACGTGGCCGTATATTTCGGCCCAGAAGCTCGAAAGTGACCGTTCAAAAAGTTTTCCTCTCTCAATATCACTGAAAACCAAGGCAATCATGAGTTAGTTTAGAGTCCCCGGGACTGGGAAATATCTTTTAAGTTCTGGCAACTCAAGCCAAAGTTGGTCAAAATCACGATGCGCCTAAGGCGGCCTCGGCTACTCTTTCAGTCTTAAAGTGAAGTGGGGGTCTATTTCGGCCCAGAAGCTCCAAAGTGAGCGCTGCAAAAAATTTGCTGTGTCCATTTCACTGCAAACCAAGGCAATCAGGAGTTAGTTTCGAGTCCCCGGGACTGCAATATATTTCCTAAGTTCCGGAAAATGGAGAAGACGTTGGTCAAAATCACGATGAGCGCAAGACGGTCTTGGCTAGTCTTTCAGTCTTAAAGTGAAGTGGGGCTATATTTCGGGCCAGAAGCCCGAAAGTGAGCGTTCAAAAAGTTTTGCTGTGTCCATTTCACTGCAAACCAAGGCCATTAGGAGTTAGTTTAGAGTCGCCGGGACTGCAATATATTTCCCAAATTCCGGAAAATGGGGAAGACGTTGGTCAAAATCACGATGCGAACAAGGCGGTCTTGGCTAGTCTTTCAGTCTTAAAGTGAACTGGGGCTATATTTCGGCCCAGAAGCTCAAAAGTGAGCGTTCAAAAAGTTTTGCTGTATCCATTTCAATGCAAACGGAGGCCATCAGGGGTTACTTAAGAGTCTTCGGAACTGGAAAATATCCCCGAAGTTCAGGGAAATTTAGCCGAAATTGGTCAAAATCACGGTGCGCATTAGCCGGTCTCGCTTACTGTTGCAGTCTTAAAGTGAAATGAGGCTTTATTCCTGCCCAGGAGCTTGAAAGTGAGCGTTCAAAAAGTTTCCCTGTGTTTATTTCACTGCAACCAAAGCCATCAGGAGCTAGTTTACAGTCCCTGGGACTGGAAAATATCCCCCAACTTCCGAGAAATCGAGCCGAAGTTGCTCAAAATCACGATTTGCGTAAGGTAGTCTCGGCTACTCTTTCAGTCTTAAAGTGAATGGGGCTATATTTCGGGCCAGAAGCCCGAACGTGAGCGTTCAAAAAGTTTTGCTGTGTTCATTTCACTGCAAACCAAGACCATCAGGAGTTAGTTTAGCGTCCCCGGACAAGAAAATATGCCCCAAGGTCCAAGAAATTGAGCCGAGGTTGGTCAAAATCACGATGCCCCTAAAGTGGTCTCGGCTACTCTTTCTGTCTTAAAGTGAAGTGGGGCTATATTTCGGGCCAGAAGCCCGAAAGTGAGCGTTCAAAAAGTTTTCCTGTGTCCATTTCACTGCAAACCAGGGCCATCAGGGGTTAGTTTAGAGTCCCCGAGACTGAAAAATATTGCCCAACTTCCGGGGAATCGAACCAAAGTTGATCAAAATCACCATGCGCGAAATGCAGTATCGGCTACCGTTTCAGTCTTAAAGTGAAGTGGGGCTATATTTCGACCCAGAAGCCCCAAAGTGAGCGTTCAAAAAGTTTTGCTGTTTTCTTTGACTGAAAAAAAAGGCCATCACGAGTTAGTTTAGCGTCCCTGGGACTGGAAAATATTCCCCAAGTTCCGGTAAATCGAGCTGAAGTTGGTCAAAATCACGATGCTCCCAAAGTGAGCGTTCAAAAAGTTTTGCTGTGTGCATTTCACTGCAAACCAAACCTATCAAAAGTTAGTTTAGGGTCCCCGGGACTGGAAAATATTCCCCAACTTCCGGGAAAGCGAGCCGAAGGTAATCAAAATCACGATGCGCGAAATGCGGTCTCGGCTACTGTTTCAGTCTTAAAGTAAAGTGTGGCTATATTTCGGCCCACAAGCTCGAAAGTAAGCGTTCAAAAAGTTTTGCTGTGTCCATTTCACTGCAAAACAAGGCTATCAGGACTTAGTTTAGCGTCCAAAAGACTGGAAAATGTTCCCCAAGTTTCGGGAGATCCACCCGAAGTTTGTCAAAATCACAATGCGCGTAAGGCGGTCTCATCTACTCTTTCAGTCTTAAAGTAAAGTGAGGCTATATTTCTGCCCAGAAGCTCCAAAGTTGTGCTCTGTCCATTTCACTGAAAACCAAGGCCATCAGGAGTTACTTTAGAGTCCCTTTGACTGGAATATATCCCCCAAGTTTCGGGAAATAAACGCGAAATTGGTCAAAATCACGATTCGCTCAAGACGGTCTCGCCTACTCTTTCAGTCTTAAAGTAAAATGGGGCTCTATTTCGGCCCAGAAGCTCGACAGTGAGCGTTCAAAAACTTTCGCTCTGTCCATTTCACTGCAAACCAAGACAATCAGGAGTTAGTTGAGAGTCCCCGGGACTGGAAAATATCCCCCAAGTTCCGGCAAATCAACCCGAAGTTTGTAAAAATCACGATGCGCGTAAGGCGGTCTCGGCTACTCTTTCATTGTTAAAGTAATGGGGGGCTATATTTTGGCCCAGAAGCTCGAAATTGAGCATTCAAAAAGTTTTGCTGGGTCCATTTTACTGCAAACCAAGGCCATCAGGAATTAGCTTAGAGTCCTCAGAACTGGAATATATCCCCTTAGTACCGGCAAATCGAGCCGAAGTCGCTCAAAATCACGATGGACGTAAGGCAGTCTCGGCTACTCTTTCAGTCTTCAAGTGAAGTGGGTTTCTATTTCGGTCCAGAAGCTCGAAAGTATGCGTTCAAAAACTTTTTCTGTTTCCGTTTCACTGCAAACCAAGACCAGCACGAGTTAGTTTAGAGTCCCCGGGACTGGAAAATATTTCGCAAGTTCCGGGAAATCGAGTCGCAGTTCATCAAAATCACGATGCGCGACACGTGGTCTCGGCTACTCTTTCAGTCTTAAAGTGAAGTATGGCTATATTTCGGCCCACAAGCTCGAAAGTGAGCGTTCAAAAAGTTTTGCTGTTTCCATTTCACTGCAAAACAAGGCCATCGGCACCTAGTTTAGCGTCCAAGGGACTGGAAAATATCCCCCAAGTTCCGGGAAATCAACCCGAAGTTTGTCAAAATCACGATGCGTGTAAGGCGGTGTCGGCTACTTTTTCAGTATTAAAGTAAAGGGGGCTATATTTCGGCCCAGAAGCTTGAAGGTGAGCGTTCAAAAAGTTTTGCTGTCTCCATTTCACTGCAAACCAAGGCCATCAAGAATTAGTTTAGAGTCCCTGGGACTCGAAAATATCTCCCAAGTTCCAGAATATCGACCCGAAGTTGGCCAAAATCACGATGCGCGCACGCCGGTCTCGACTACTCTTTAAGTCGTAAGTGATGTGGGACTATATTTCGGCCCAGAAGCTCGAAAGTGTGCGTTCAAAAACTTGTGCTGTGTGAATTTCACTGCAAACCATGGCCATCAGGAGTTAGTTTAGAGTCCCCGGGACTGGAAAATATGCCCCAAGTTGCAGGAAAGCGAGCAGAAGTTGATCAAAATCACGATGCGCGTAACGCGGTCTCGGCTACTGTTTCAGTCTTAAAGTGAAGTGTGGCTATATTTAGGCCCACAAGCTCGAAAGTGAGCGTTCAAAACGTTTTGCTGTGTCCATTTCACTGCAAACCAAGGCCATCAAGAGTTAGTTTAGAGTCCCCGGGACTGCAAAATATTCTCCAAGTTCCAGGAAATGGCGCCGAAGTTGATGAAAATTACGATGCGCGTAACGGGCTCTCGGCTATTCTTTCAGTCTTAAATTTAAGTAGGGCTATATTTCGGCCCTGAAGCTCGAAGGTGGGCCTTCAGAATGTTTTGCTGTGTTCATTAAACTGCAAACCAAGGTCATCGGGAGTTAGTTTAGCGTCCCCGGGACTTTAAATTATTCGCCAACTTCCGGGAAATCGAGCAAAAGTGGCCAAAAATCACGAGGCGTGTAAGGCGGTCTCGGCTACTATTTCAGTCTTAAAATTAAGGGGGGCTATATTTCGACCTAGAAGCTCGAGACCGGGCGTGCGCTAATTTTACCTGTGTCCATTTCACTGACATCTTAGGCCATCAGCAGTTAGTTTAGAGTCCTTGGGACTGGAAAATATTTCCCAAATTCTGGCAGATCGAGCCAAAGTTGCTCAAAATCACGATGCGCGTAAGGCGGTCTCGGCTACTCTTTCAGTCCTAAAATGAAGTGGGGCTATATTTCGGCCGAGAAGCTCAACACCGAGCGTGCGCTCCTTTTGCCTGTGTACATATCACTAAAAACTAAGTTCATCAGGAGTTAGCATAGAGTCCTCGGGACTGGAAAACATTGCCTGAATTCCGGCAAATCGAGCCAAAGATGCTCAAAATCACGATGCGCGTAAGGCGGTCTCGGCTACTCGTTTACTCCGAAAATGAAGTGGGGCTATATTTCGGTTCTACAAGCTCGACACCGAGCGTGCCCTCCTTTTACCTGTGTCCTTTTCACTAAGAACTAAGTCCATCAGGAGATAGTTTAGAATCCTCGAGACCGGAAGCTATCCTCCAAGTTTCGGCAAATTGAGCCATACTTTCTTAAAATTACGATAAGCCTACGGCAGTTTCGTTTACTCTTTCAGTCTTAAAATGAACTGGGGCTACATTTCGGCCTAGAAGCTCGACACCGAGCGTGCGCTCCTGTTACCTGTGACCATTTGACTGAAAACTAAGGCCATCAAGAGTTAGGGTAGAGTCCCCGGGACTGGAAAATATCCCCCAAGTTTTGGCAGATCGAGCCATAGTGGCTAAAAATTTCGATGCGCTTAAGGCGGTTTCCTGTACACTTTCAGTCTTAAAATAAAGTGGGGCTATATTTCGGCCTACAACCTGGAAAGCTAGCGTGCGCCCCTTTTACCTGTGTCCATTTCACTAAAAACCAAGGCATTCAGGAGTTACTTTAGAGCTTCCGGGACTGGAAAATATCCCCCAAGTCCCAGGAAATCAAGCGGAAGTTGGACAAAAATACCATGCAAGTAAGGCGGTCCCGGCTACTCTTTCAGTCTTAAAGTGAAGTGGGGCTATATTTCGGCCCAGAAGCTCGAAAGTGAACGTTCAAAAAGTTTGGCTGTGTCCATTTCACTGAAAACCAAGGCCATCAGCAATTAGTTTAGAGTGCGCGGGACTGGGAATTATCTCCCAAGTTCCGGGAAATCGAGCCGAAGTAGCCCAAAATCACGATGCGACTAAGGCGGTCTCGGCTAGTCTTTCAGTCTTAAAGTGAAGTAGGGCTATGCTTCGGCCCAGAAGCTCAAACGTGAGCGTTCAAAAAGTTGTGCTGTGTCCATTTCACTGCACACCAGGGCAATCAGGAGTTAGTTTAGAGTCCCCGGTACCGGAAAATATCCCCCATTTCCCGGGAAATCGAGCCAAAGTTGGTTAAAATCACCATGCGCGTAAGGCGGTCCCGGTTACTCTTTCAGTCTTAAAGTGAAGTGGAGCTATATTTCGGCCCAGAAGCTCAAAAGTGAGCGTTCAAAACGTTTTGTTGTGTTAATTTTACTGCAGACCAAGGACGTCGGGGGTCAGTTTAGAGTCCCCGGGACTGGAAAATATCGTCCAAGTTCCGGGAAATTTAACCGAAGTTGCTCAAAATCCCGACGCGCGTACGGCGGTCTCGGCTACTCTTTCAGTCTTAAAGTGAAGGGACCCAATATTTCGGCCCAGAAGCTCGAAACTGAGTGTTTAAAAAGTTTTGCTGTTTCCATTTCACTGCAAAACAAGGACACCACGACTTAGTTTAGCGTCCAAGGGACTGGAAATATCCCCCAAGTTACGGGAAATCCACCCGAAGTTAGTCAAAATCACGATGCGCTTAAGGGGCTCTCGGCTACTCTTTCAGTCTTAAGGTTAAGTGGGCTTAGATTTAACTCCAGAAGCTCGAAAGTAAGGGTTCAAAAATTTTTGTCTCTATTTCACTCACATCTTAGACAATCAGGAGTGACTTTAGAGACTTTAGGACTGGAAAATATCTCCCAAGTTTCGCCAGATCGAGCCGAAGATCCTCAAAATCACAATGCGCGTAAGGCGCTCCCGCCTACTCTTTCAGTCTTAAAAAGAAGTAGGGCTATATCTCGGCATCCAAGCTCGAAAGTGCGCGTTCAAAAAGTGTTCCTGTGTCCATTTCAATGGAAACCAAGGCCATCAGGAGTTAGTTTAGAGTCCCCGGGACTGGAAAATATCCCCCTATTTGCGGGAAATCGAGCCGAAGTATCCCAAAATCACGATGCGCGTCAGGCGGTCTCGGCTACTCTTTCAGTCTTAAAGTTAAGTGGCGTTATATTTCGACCCATAAGCTCGAAAGTGAGCGTTCAAAAAGTTTTGCTGTGTCCATTTAACTGCAAACTAAGGCCATCGGAAGTTAGTTTAGCTTGCCCGGGAATTGAAAATATTCGCCAACTTCCGGGAAATCGAGCCGAAGTTGGTCAAAATTACGATGCGCGTAAGGCGGTCTCGGCTACTCTTTCAGTCTTAAAGTGAAGTAGCGCTATATTTCGGCCGAGAAGCTCGAAAGTGAGCGTTCAAAAAAATGTGCTGTGTCGATTTCACTACAACCAAGGCTATCAGCAGTTAGTTTAGAGTCCCCGGGACTGGAATATATCCCCGAGGTTCCGGCAAATCGAACGGAAGTTGGTCCAACTCACGATGCGGCTAAGACGGACTCGGCTACTCTTTCAGTCTTAAAGTAACGTGGGGCTATATTTCGGCCCAGAAGCTCGAAAGTGACCCTTTAAAAACTTACGCTTTGTGCATTTAACTGCAAACCAAGGCCATCAGGAGTTAGTTTAAAGTCCCCCGGACTGGAAAATATCCCCCAAGTTCCGGGAAATCGAGCTGAACTTGGTCAAAATCACGATGCTCGTAAGGCGGTCTCGGCTACTATTTCAGTCTTAAAGTGAAATACGGTTGTATTTCGGCCCAGAAGCTCGAAACTGAGCGTTCAAAAAGTGTTACTGCGTCCATTTCACTGCAAACCAAGGCTGTCAGGAGTTAGTTTAGAGTCCCCGGGACTTGAAAATATCGCCAAAACTCTAGAAAATCGAGCGGAAGTTGCTCAAAATCACGATGCGCGTAAGGCGGTCTCGCCTACTCTTTCAGTCTTAAAGTGAAGTGTGGCTATATTTCATCCCAGAAGCTCGAAAATAAGCGTTCAAAGAGTGTTACTGTGTTCATTTCACTGCAAACCAAGGCCATCAGGAGTTAGTTTAGACTCCTCGGGACTGGAAAATATTGCCCAAGTTCGGGGAAATCGAGCCGAATTTTGTCAAAATCACGATGCGCGTAACGCGGTCTCGGCTACTCTTTCAGTCTTAAAGTGAAGTGTGGCTATATTTCATCCCAGAAGCTCGAAAATAAGCGTTCAAAAAGTGTTACTGTGTTCATTTCACTGCAAACCAAGGCCATCAGGAGTTAGTTTAGACTCCTCGGGACTGGAAAATATGGCCCAAGTTCGGGGAAATCGAGCCCAATTTTGTCAAAATCACGATGCGCGTAAGGCGGTCTCGGCTACTCTTTCATTCTTAAAGTGAACTGGGGCTATATTTCGGCCGAGAAGCTAGAAAGTGAAAGTTCAAAAACTTTTGCTGTGTTCATTTCACTACAAACCAAGGCCATCAGGAGTTAATTTAGACTCCGCGGGACTGGAAAATATCGCCCAAGTTCGGGGAAATCCAGCCGAATTTTCTCAAAATCACGATGCGCGTAAGGCGGTCTCGGCTACTCTTTCATTCCTGAAGTGAACTGGGGCTCTTTTTCGGCCCAGAAGCTCGAAAGTGAAAGTTCAAAAAGTTTTGCTGTGTCCATTTCACCGCAAACCAAGCCACAGCAGCAGATTGTTTACAGTGTCCGGGACATCAAAATTTCCCCCAAGTCCCGGGAAATCGAGCCGAAGTTTCTCAAAATCACGATGCGCGTAAAGCAGTCTCGGCTATTCTTTTAGTCTTGAAGTGACGTGGCTGTATATTTCGGCCCAGAAGCTCGAAAGTGAGCGCTCAAAAAGTTTTTCTCTCTCAATTTAACTGAAAACCAAGGCCATCATGAGTTAGTTTAGAGTCCACGGGTCTGGAAAATATCCTTTAAGTTCTGGCAACTCAAGCCGAAGTTGGTCAAAATCACGATGCGTCTACGGCGGTCTCGGCTACTATTTCAGTCTTAAAGTGAAGTGGGGGTATATTTCGGCCCAGAATTTCGAAAGTAAGCGTTCAAAAAAATTTGCTGCGTCCATTTCACTGCAGACCAAGGCCATCAGGGGTTAGTTTAGAGTCCTTGGGACTTGAATATATCCCCGAAGTTTCGGGAAATCGAGCCGAAGTTGGTCAAACACGATGCGCGTAAGACGGTCTCGGCTACTCTTTCAGTCTTAAACTGAAGTGGGGCTATATTTCGGCTCAGAAGCCCGAAGGGAAGCAATGAAAAAGTTTTGCTCCCTCCATTTCAATGCAAACCAAGGCAATCAGGAGTTACTTTAGAGTCCCCGGTAACAGGAAAATATTCCCCATTTCCCGGGAAATCGAGCCAAAGTTGGTCAAAATCACGATGCGCGTAAGGCGGTCTCGGCTATTCTTTCATTCTTAAAGTGAACTGGGGCTATATTTCGGCCCAGAAGCTCGAAAGTGAAAGTTCAAAAAGTTTTGCTGTGTCCATTTCACCGCGAGCCAAGCCTCATCAGGAGATAGTTTACAGTCTCCGGGACATCAAAATATGCCCCAAGTTCCGGAAATCGAGCCGAAGTTTGTCAAAATCACCATGCGCGTAAAGCAGTCTCGGCTACTCTTTTAGTCTTAAAGTGACGTGGCTGTATATTTCGGCCCAGAAGCTCGAAAGTGAGCGTTCAAAAAGTTATGCTGTGCCCATTTCACTGCAAAGCAAGGCCCTCAGGGAGTAGTTCACAGTCCCCAGAACTAGAAAATATCCCCCAAATTCCGCGAAATCGAGACGAAGTTGGTCAAAATAACGATTCGCGTAAGGCGGTCTCGGCTACTCTTTCAGTCTTAAAGTGAAGTAGGGCTATATTTCGGTCCAGAAGCTCGAACGTGGGCGTTCAAAAAGTTTTCCTCTCTGAATTTCACTGAAAACCAAGGCCATCATGAGTTAGTTTAGAGTCCCCGGGACTGGAAAATATCTTTTAACTTCTGGCAACTCAAGCCGAAGTTGGTCAAAATCACGATGCGCCTAAGGCGGCCTCCGCTAGTCTTTCAGTCTTAAAGTGAAGTGGGGCTCTATTTCGGCCCAGAAACTCCAAAGTGAGCGCTGCAAAAAATTTGCTGTGTCCATTTCACTGCAAACCAAGGCCATCAGGAGTTAGTTTAGAGTCCCCAGGACTGCAATATATTTCCCAAGTTCGGGAAACTGGAGAAGACGTTGGTCAAAATAACGATGCGCGTAAGACGGTCTCGGCTACCCTTTCAGTCTTAAAGTGAAGTGGGGCTATATTTCGGCCCAGACGCTCAAAAGTGAGCGTACAAAAAGTTTTGCTGTATCCATTTCAATGCAAACCAAGACCAGCACGAGTTAGTTTAGAGTCCCCGGGACTGGAAAATATTTCGCAAGTTCCGGGAAATCGAGTCGCAGTTCATCAAAATCACGATGCGCGAAACGTGGTCTCGGCTACTGTTTCAGTCTTAAAGTGAAGTATGGCTATATTTCGGCCCACAAGCTCCAAAATGAGCGTTCAAAAACCTTTGCTGCGTCCATTTCACTGCAAAACAAGGCCATCGGCACCTAGTTTAGCGTCCATGGGACTGGAAAATATCCCCCAAGTTCCGGGAAATCCACCCGAAGTTTGTCAAAATCACGATGCGCGTAAGGCGGTCTCGGCTACTTTTTCAGTATTCAAGTAAAGTGGGCTATATTTCGGCCCAGAAGCTTGAAGGTGAGCGTTCAAAAAGTTTTGCTGCCTCCATTTCACTGCAAACCAAGGCCATCAAGAGTTAGTTTAGAGTCCCTGGGACTGGAAAATATGCCCCAAGTTCCGGAATATCGACCCGAAGTTGGTCAAAATCACGATGCGCGTAACGCGGTCTCGGCTACTGTTTCAGTCTTAAAGTGAAGTGTGGCTATATTTAGGCTCACAAGCTCGAAAGTGAGCGTTCAAAAAGTTTTGCTGTGTCCATTTCACTGCAAACCAAGGCCATCAGGAGTTAGTTTAGAGTCCCCGGGACTGCAAAATATTCTCCAAGTTCCAGGAAATGGTGCCGAAGTTGATGAAAATTACGATGCGCGTAACGGGCTCTCGGCTATTCTTTCAGTCTTAAATTTAAGTAGGGCTATATTTCGGCCCTGAAGCTCGAAGGTGAGCGTTCAGAATGTTTTGCTGTGTTCATTAAACTGCAAACCAAGGTCATCGGGAGTTAGTTTAGCGTCTCCGGGACTTTAAATTATTCGCCAACTTCCGGGAAATCGAGCAAAAGTGGCCCAAAATCACGATGCGCGTAAGGCGGTCTCGGCTACTCTTTCAGTCTTAAAATTAAGGGGCGCTATATTTCGACCTAGCAGCTCTAGACCGGGCGTGCGCTCCTTTTGCCTCTGTACATATCACTGAAAACTAAGTTCATCACGAGTTAGCATAGAGTCCTCGGGACTGGAAAATATTCCCCGAATTCCGGCAAAGCGAGCCAAAGATGCTCAAAATCACGATGCGCGTAAGGCGGTCTCGGCTACTCGTTTACTCCGAAAATGAAAAGGGGCTATATTTCGGTGCTACAAGCTCGACACCGAGCGTGCTCTCCTTTTACCTGTGTCCATTTCACTAAGAACTAAGTCCATCAGGAGATACTTTAGAATCCTCGAGACTGGAAGCTATCCTCTAAGTTTCGGCAAATTGAGCCATACTTTCTTAAAATTACGATAAGCGTACGGCAGTTTCGTTTACTCGTTCAGTCTTAAACTGAACTGGGGCTACATTTCGGCCTAGAAGCTCGACACCGAGCGTGCGCTCCTGTTACCTGTGACCATTTGACTGAAAACTAAGGCCATCAAGAGTTAGGGTAGAGTCCCCGGGACTGGAAAATATCCGCCAAGTTTTGGCAGATCGAGCCATAGTGGCTAAAAATTTCGGTGCGCTTAAGGAAGTTTCGTGTACACTTTGTCTTAAAATAAAGTGGGGCTATATTTCGGCCTACAACCTGGAAACCTAGCGTGCGCCCGTTTTACCTGTGTCCATTTCGCTAAAAACCAAGGCATTCAGGAGTTACTTTAGAGCTTCCGGGACTGGAAAATATCCCCCAAGTCCCAGGAAATCAAGCCGAAGTTCGATAAAATTACCATGCGTATAAGGCGGTCCCGCCTACTCTTTCAGTCTTAAAGTGAAGTGGGCCTATATTTCGGCCCAGAAGCTCGAAAGTGAACGTTCAAAAAGTTTGGCTGTGTCCATTTCACTGAAAACCAAGGCCATCAGCAATTAGTTTAGAGTGCCCGGGACTGGGAATTATCTCCCAAGTTCCGGGAAATCGAGCCGAAGTAGCCCAAAATCACGATGCGCGTAAGGCGGTCTCGGCTAGTCTTTCAGTCTTAAAGTGAAGTAGGGCTATGCTTCGGCCCAGAAGCTCAAAAGTGAGCGTTGAAAAAGTTGTGCTGTGTCCATTTCACTGCAAACCAAGGCAATCAGGAGTTAGTTTAGAGTCTTCGATACCGGAAAATATCCCCCATTTTCCGGGAAATCGAGCCAAAGTTGGTCAAAATCACCATGCGCGTAGGGCGGTCCCGGTTACTCTTTCATTCTTAAAGTGAACTTGGGCAATATTTCCGCCCAGAAGCTCGAAAGTGAGCGTTCAAAAAGTTGTGCTGTGTCCATTTCACTCCAGAGCAAGGCCATCAGGAGTTACTTTAGAGTCCGCGGGACTGGAAAATATCCCCAAGTTACGGGAAATCGACATGACGTTGGTCAAAATTACGATGGGCGTAAGGCGGTCTCGGCTACTCTTTCACTCTTAAAGTGAAGTGGAGCTATATTTCGGCCCAGAAGTTCAAAAGTGAGGGTTCAAAACGTTTTGCTGTGTCCATTTTACTGCAGACTAAGGACGTCGGGGGTCAGTTTAGAGTCCCCGGGACTGGAAAATATCCCCCAAGTTCCGGGAAATTTAACCGAAGTTGCTCAAAATCCCGACGCGCGTACGGCGGTCTCGGCTGCTCTTTCAGTCTTAAAGTGAAGTGGGGCAATATTTCGGCCCAGAAGCTCGAAACTGAGTGTTTAAAAAGTTTTGCTGTGTCCATTTCACTGCAAAACAAGGCCATCACGACTTAGTTTAGCGTCCGAGGGACTGGAAATAGCCCCCAAGTTACGGGAAATCCACCCGAAGTTAGTCAAAATCACCATGCGCTTAAGGGGCTCTCGGCTACTCTTTCAGTCTTAAGGTTAAGTGGGCTTAGATTTAACTCCAGAAGCTCGAAAGTAAGGGTTCAAAAATTTTTGTGTCTATTTCACTCACATCTTAGACAATCAGGAGTGAGTTTAGAGACTTTGGGACTGGAAAATATCTCCCAAGTTTCGCCAGATCGAGCCGAAGATCCTCAAAATCACAATGCGCGTAAGGCGCTCCCGCCTACTCTTTCAGTCTTAAAAAGAAGTAGGGCTATATTTCGGCCAGCAAGCTCGAAAGTGCGCGTTCAAAAAGTGTTCCTGTGTCCATTTCAATGGAAACCAAGGCCTTCAGGAGTTAGTTTAGAGTCCCCGGGACTGGAAAATATCCCCCTATTTGCGGGAAATCGAGCCGAAGTATCCCAAAATCACGATGCGCGTAAGGCGGTCTCGACTACTCTTTCAGTCTCAAAGTTAAGTGAGGCTATATATCGACCCATAAGCTCGAAAGTGAGCGTTCAAAAAGTTTTGCTGTGTCCACTTAACTGCAAACTAAGGCCATCAAAGTTAGTTTAGCTTGCCCGGGAATTGAAAATATTCGCCAACTTCCGGGAAATCGAGCCGAAGTTGGTCAAAATTACGATGCGCGTAAGGCGGTCTCGGCTACTCTTTCAGTCTTAAAGTGAAGTAGCGCTATATTTCGGCCGAGAAGCTCGAAAGTGAGCGTTCAAAAAAAATGTGCTGTGTAGATTTCACTGCAAACCAAGGCTATCAGCAGTTAGTTTAGAGTCCCCGGGACTGGAATATATCCCCGAGGTTCCGCGAAATCCAACGGAAGTTGGTCAAAATCACGATGCGCGTAAGACGGTCTCGGCTACTCTTTCAGTCTTAAAGTAACGTGGGGCTATATTTCGGCCCAGAAGCTCGAAAGTGACCCTTTAAAAAGTTACGCTTTGTGCAGTTAACTGCAAACCAAGGCCATCAGGAGTTAGTTTAAAGTCCCCCGGACTGGAAAATATCCCCCAAGTTCCGGGAAATCGAGCTGAACTTGGTCAAAATCACGATGCTCGTAAGGCGGTCTCGGCTACTATTTCAGTCTTAAAGTGAAATACGGTTGTATTTCGGCCCAGAAGCTCGAAACTGAGCGTTCAAAAAGTGTTACTGCGTCCATTTCACTGCAAACCAAGGCTGTCAGGAGTTAGTTTAGAGTCCCCGGGACTTGAAAATATCGCCAAAACTCTAGAAAATCGAGCGAAAGTTGCTCAAAATCACGATGCGCGTGAGGCGGTCTTGGCTACTCTTTCAGTCTTAAAGTGAAGTGGGGCTATATTTCATCCCAGAAGCTCGAAAATAAGCGTTCAAAAAGTGTTACTGTGTTCATTTCACTGCAAACCAAGCCTATCAGGAGTTAGTTTATACTTCTCGGGACTGGAAAATATCGCCCAAGATCGGGGAAATTGAGCCGAATTTTGTCAAAATCACGATGCGCGTAAAGCGGTCTCGGCTACTCTTTCATTCTTAAAGTGAACTGGGGTTATATTTCGGCCGAGAAGCTAGAAAGTGAAAGTTCAAAAACTTTTGCTGTGTTCATTTCACTACAAACCAAGGCAATCAGGAGTTAGTTTAGACTCCTCGGGACTGGAAAATATCACCCAAGTTCGGGGAAATCGAGCCGAATTTTGTCAAAATCACGATGCCCGTAAGGCGGTCTCGGCTACTCTTTCATTCTTAAAGTGAACTGGGGCTATATTTCGCCCCAGAAGCTAGAAAGTGAAAGTTCAAAAAGTTTTGCTGTGTCCATTTCACCCCAAACCAAGCCACATCAGCAGATTGTTTACAGTGTCCGGGACATCAAAATATCCCCCAAGTCCCGGGAAATCGAGCCGAAGTTTCTCAAAATCACGATGCGCGTAAAGCAGTCTCGGCTACTCTTTTAGTCTTAAAGTGACGTGGCTGTATATTTCGGCCCAGAAGCTCGAAAGTGAGCGTCCAAAAAGTTTTGCTCTCTCAATTTAACTGAAAACCAAGGCCATCATGAGTTAGTTTAGAGTCCACGGGTCTGGAAAATATCCCTTAAGTTCTGGCAACTCAAGCTGAAGTTGGTCAAAATCACGACGCGTCTACGGCGGTCTCGGCTACTATTTCAGTCTTAAAGTGAAGTGGGGGTATATTTCGGCCCAAAATTTCGAAAGTAAGCGTTCAAAAAAATTTGCTGTGTCCATTTCACTGCAGACCAAGCCCATCAGGGGTTAGTTTAGAGTCCTTGGGACTTGAATATATACCCGAAGTTTCGGGAAATCGAGCCGAAGTTGGTCAAAATCACGATGCGCGTAAGGCGGTCTCGGCTACTCTTTCAGTCTTAAACTGAAGTGGGGCTATATTTCGGCTCAGAAGCCCGAAGGGGAGCGTTGAAAAAGTTTTGCTCCCTCCATTTCAATGCAAACCAAGGCAATCAGGAGTTACTTTAGAGTCCCCGGTAACAGGAAAATATTCCCCATTTCCCGGGAAATCGAGCCAAAGTTGGTCAAATTCACGATGCGCTTCAGGCGGTCTCGGCTATTCTTTCATTTTTAAAGTGAACTCGGGCTATATTTCGCCCCAGAAGCTCGAAAATGAAAGTTCAAAAAGTTTTGCTGTGTCCATTTCACCACGAACCAAGCCACATCAGGAGATAGTTTACAGTCTCCGGGACATGAAAATATCCCCCAAGTTCCGGGAAATCGAGCCGAAGTTCGTCAAAATCACGATGCGCGTAAAGCAGTCTCGGCTACTCTTTTAGACTTAAAGTGACGTGGCTGTATATTTCGGCCCAGAAGCTCGAAACTGAGCGTTCAAAACGTTATGCTGTGCCCATTTCACTGCAAAGCAAGGCCCTCAGGAAGTAGTTTACAGTCCCCGGAACTGGAAAATATCCCCCAAATTCCGCGAAATCGAGACGAAGTTGGTCAAAATAACGATTCGCGTAAGGTGGTCTCGGCTACTCTTTCAGTCTTAAAGTGAAGTAGGGCTATATTTCGGTCCTGAAGCTCGAAAGTGAGCGTTCAAAAAGTTTTCCTCTCTGAATTTCACTGAAAACCAAGGCCGTCATGAGTTAGTTTAGAGTCCGCGGGACTGGAAAATATCTTTTAAGTTCTGGCAACTCAAGCCGAAGTTGGTCAAAATCACGATGCGCCTAAGGCGGCCTCGGCTACTCTTTCAGTCTTAAAGTGAAGTGGGGGTCTATTTCGGCCCAGAAGCTCCAAAGTGAGCGCTGCAAAAAATTTGCTGTGTCCATTTCACTGCAAACCAAGGCCATCAGGAGTTAGTTTCGAGTCCCCGCGACTGCAATATATTTCCCAAGTTCCGGAAAATGGAGAAGACGTTGGTCAAAATCACGATGCGCGCAAGACGGTCTTGGCTAGTCTTTCAGTCTTAAAGTGAAGTGGGGCTATATTTCGGCCCAAAAGCTCAAAAGTGAGCGTTCAAAAAGTTTTGCTTTATCCCTTTCAATGCAAACGAGGGCCATCAGGGGTTACTTGAGAGTCTTCGGGACTGGAAAATATCCCCCAAGTTCTGTGACATTTAGCCGAAGTTGGTCAAAATCACGGTGCGCGTTAGGCGGTCTCGCTTACTGTTTCAGTCTTAAAGTGAAGTGAGGCTTTATTCCTGCCCAGGAGCTTGAAAGTGAGCTTTCAAAAAGTTTCCCTGTGTTTATTTCACTGCAAACCAAAGCCATCAGGAGCTAGTTTAGAGTCCCCAGGACTGGAAAATATCCCCCAACTTCCGGGAAATCGAGCCGAAGTTGGTAAAAATCACGATTTGCGTAAGGTCGTCTTGGCTGCCCTTTCAGTCTTAAACTGAAGTGGGGCTATATTTCGGGCCAGAAGCCCGAACGTGAGCGTTCAAAAAGTTTTGCTGTGTTCATTTCACTGCAAACCAAGGCCATCAGGAGTTAGTTTAGCGTCCCCGAGACAAGAAAATATGCCCCAAGGTCCGCTAAATTGAGCCGAGGTTGGTGAAAATCACGATGCCCCTAAAGTGGTCTCGGCTACTCTTTCTGTCTTAAAGTGAAGTGGGGCTATATTTCGGGCCAGAAGCCCGAAAGTGAGCGTTCAAAAAGTTTTGCTGTGTCCATTTCACTGCAAACCAAGGCCATCAGGGATTAGTTTAGAGTCCCCGGGACTGAAAAATATTGCCCAAGTTCCAGGGGAATCGAACCGAAGTTGATCAAAATAACGATGCGCGAAATGCGGTCTCGGCTACTGTTTCAGTCTTAAAGTGAAGTGGGGCTATATTTCGGCCCAGAAGCCCGAAAGTGAGCGTTCAAAAAGTTTTGCAGTGTTCTTTGACTGAAAAACAAGGCCATCACGAGTTAGGTTAGCGTCCCTGGGACTGGAAAATATTCCCCAAGTTCCGGTTAATGGAGCTGAAGTTGGTCAAAATCACGATGCTCCCAAAGCGGTCTCGGCTACCCTTTCAGTCTTAAAGTAAAGTCGGGCTATATTTCTGTCCAGAAGCTCGAAAGTGAGCGTTCAAAAAGTTTTGCTGTGTGCATTTCACTGCAAACCAAAGCTATCAAAAGTTAGTTTAGGGTCCCCGGGACTGGAAAATATTCCCCAAGTTCCGGGAAAGCGAGCCGAAGTTGATCAAAATCACGATGCGCGAAATGCGGTCTCGGCTACTGTTTCAGTCTTAAAGGAAAGTGTGGCTATATTTCGGCCCACAAGCTCGAAAGTGAGCGTTCAAAATGGCTTGCTCTGTCCATTTCAATGCAAGGCAAGGCCATCAGGACTTAGTTTAGCGTCCAAGGGACTGGAAAATGTTCCCCAAGTTCCGGGAGATCCACCCGAAGTTTGTCAAAATCACAATGCGCGTAAGGTGGTCTCGGTTACTCTTTAAGTCTTAAAGTAAAGTGGGGCTTTATTTCGGCCAGGAAACTCGAAGGTGAGCGTTCAAAAAGTTTTGCTCTGTCCTTTTTACTGCAAACCAAGGCCATCAGGAGTTAGTTTAGAGTTCCTGGGACTGTAAAATATATCCAAGTTCCGGAATATCGACCCAAAGTTCGTCAAACTTACGATGCGAGCAAGGCGGTCTCGGCTACTCTTTCAGTCCTAAGTGAAGTGAGGCTATATTTTGGCCCAGAATCTCGAAAGTGTGCTTTCAAAAAATTTTGCTGTGTGCATTTCAATGCAAACCAAGTCCATCAGGAGTTAGTTTAGAGTCCCCGGGACTGGAAAATATCCCCCAAGTCCCGGGAATTGGAGCCGAAGTTGATCAAATTCATGATGCGCGTAACGTGGTCTCGGCTACTGTTTCAGTCTTAAAGTCAAGTGTGCCTATATTTCGGCCCAAAAGCTAGAAAGTGAGCGTTCAAAAAGTTTTGCTGTGTCCATTTCACTTCAAAACAAGGCCATCAGGACTTAGTTTAGCGTCCAAGGGACTGGAAAATATCCCCCAAGTTCCGGGAAATCCATTCGAAGTTCGTCAAAATTACGATATACGTAAGGCGGCTTCCGCTACTCTTTCAGTCTTAAAGTAAAGTCGGGCTATATTTCTGTCCAGAAGCTCGAAAGTGAGCGTTCAAAAAGGTTTGCTCTGTCCATTTCAATGCAAAGCAAGGCGATCAGGAGTTAGTTTACAGTCCCCGGGACTGGAAAATATCCCCCAAGTTCCGAGAAATCGATCCGAAAATGGTCAAAATCACGATGCGCGTAAGGCGATCTCGGCTACTCTTTCAGTCTTAAAGTGAAGTGGGGTTATATTTCGGCCCAGAAGCTCCAAAGTGGGCGTTCAAAAAGTTATGCTGTGCGCATTTCAGTGCAAACCAAGGCCATCCGAAGTTATTTTAGAGTCCCCCGGACTGGAAAATATCCCAAAAGTTGCGTGAAATCGAGCTGAACTTGGTCTAACTCACGATGCGCGCGAGGCGGTCTCGGCTACTATTTCAGTCTGAAAGTGAAGTGGGATTCTATTTCGGCCCAGAAGCTACAAAGAGAGTGTTCAAAAAGCTTTCCTTTGTGCATTTCACTGAAACCCAAGGCCATCAGGAGTTAGTTTAGAGCCCGCGGAAATGGAATATATCCCCCAAGTTCCGGGAAACCGACCCGAAGTTGGTCAAAATCACGATTTGCGCAAGATGGTCTCGGCTACTCTTTCAGTCTTAAAGTAAAGTGGGGCTATATTTCGGTCCAGAAGCTCTAGAGTGAGCGTTCGAAAAGTTTCGCTGTGTCCATTTCACTGAAAACTAAGACAATCAGGAGTTAGTTTAGAGTCCCCGGGACTGGAAAATATCCCCCAAGTTCCGGCAAATCGAGCCGAAGTTGGTCAAAATCACGGTGCGCGTAAGGCGGTCTCGGCTACTCTTTCAGTGTTAAAGTAATGGGGGGCTATATTTTGGCCCAGAAGCTCGAAATTGAGCGTTCAAAAAGTTTTGCTGGGTCCATTTTACTGCAAACCAAGGCTATCAGGAGTTAGTTTAGAGTCCTCAGAACTGGAATATATCCCCTTAGTTCCGGAAATCGAGCCGAAGTTGCTCAAAATCACGATGCACGTAAGGCGGTCTCGGCTACTCTTTCAGTCTTCAAGTGAAGTGGGGTTCTATTTCGGTCCAGAAGCTCGAAAGTATGCGTTCAAAAACTTTTTCTGTTTCCGTTTCACTGCAAACCAAGACCAGCACGAGTTAGTTTAGAGTCCCCGGGACTGGAAAATATTTCGCAAGTTCCGGGAAATCGAGCCGAAGTTGTTCAAAATCACGATGCGCGAAACGTGGTCTCCGCTACTGTTTCAGTCTTAAAGTGAAGTATGGCTATATTTCGGCCCACAAGCTCGAAAGTGAGCGTTCAAAAAGCTTTGCTGTGTCCATTTCACTGAGAAACAAGGCCATCGGCACCTAGTTTAGCGTCCAAGGGACTGGAAAATACCCCCCAAGTTCCGGGAAATCCACCCGAAGTTTGTCAAAATCACGATGCGCGTAAGGCGCTCTCGGCTACTTTTTCACTATTAAAGTAAAGTGGGCTATATTTCGGCCCAGAAGCTTGAAGGTGAGCGTTCAAAAAGTTTTGCTGTCTCCATTTCACTGCAAACCAAGGCCATCAAGAGTTAGTTTAGAGTCCCTAGGACTGGAAAGTATCCCCCAAGCTCCGGAATATCGACCCGAAGTTGGTCAAAATCACGATGCGCGCACGCCGGTCTCGGCTACTCTTTAAATTGTAAGTAATGTGGAACTATATTTCGGCCTAGAAGCTCGAAAGTGTGCGTTCAAAAACTTGTGCTGTGTGAATTTCACTGCAAACCATGGCCATCAGGAGTTAGTTTAGAGTCCCCGGGACTGGAAAATATTCCCCAAGTTCCGGGAAAGCGAGCAGAAGTTGATCAAAATCACGATCCGCGTAACGCGGTTTCGGCTACTGTTTCAGTCTTAAAGTGAAGTGTGGCTATATTTAGCCCCACAAACTCGAAAGTGAGCGTTCAAAACGTTTTACTGTGTCCATGTCACTGCAAACCAAGGCCATCAGGAGTTAGCATAGAGTCCCCGGGACTGGAAAATATTCTCCAAGTTCCAGGAAATGACGCCGAAGTTGATGAAAATTACGATGCGCGTAACGGGCTCTCGGCTATTCTTTAAGTCTTAAATTTAAGTAGGGCTATATTTCGGCCCTGAAGCTCGAAGGTGAGCGTTCAGAATGTTTTGCTGTGTTCATTAAACTGCAAACCAAGGTCATCGGGAGTTAGTTTAGCGTCCCCGGGACTTTAAATTATTCGCCAACTTCAGGGAAATCGAGCAAAAGTGGCCCAAAATCACGATGCGCGTAAGGCGGTCTCGGCTACTCTTTCAGTCTTAAAATTAAGGGGGGCTATATTTCGACCTAGAAGCTCGAGACCGGGCGTGCGCTAATTTTGCCTGTGTCCATTTCACTGACATCTTAGGCCATCAGGAGTTAGTTTAGAGTCCTATGGACTGGAAAATATTTCCCAAATTCTGGCAGATCGAGCCAAAGTTGCTCAAAATCACGATGCGCGTAAGGCGGTCTCGGCTACTCTTTCAGTCTTAAAATGAAGTGGGGCTATATTTCGGCCGAGAAGCTCAACACCGAGCGTGCGCTCCTTTTGCCTGTGTACATATCACTGAAAACTAAGTTCATCAGGAGTTGGCATAGAGTCCTCGGGACTGGAAAATATTGCCCGAATTCCGGCAAATCGAGCCAAAGATGCTCAAAATCACGATGCGCGTAAGGCGGTCTCGGCTACTCGCTTACTCCGAAAATGAAGTGGGGCTATATTTCGGTTCTACAAGCTCGACACCAAGCGTGCTCTCCTTTTACCTGTGTCCTTTTCACTAAGAACTAAGTCCATCAGGAGATAGTTTAGAATCCTCGAGACTAGAAGCTATCCTCCAAGTTTCGGCAAATTGAGCCATACTTTCTTAAAATTACGATAAGCGTACGGCAGTTTCGTTTACTCTTTCAGTCTTAAAATGAACTGGGGCTACATTTCGGCCTAGAAGCTCGACACCGAGCGTGCGCTCCTGTTACCTGTGACCATTTGACTGAAAACTAAGGCCATCAAGAGTTAGGGTAGAGTCCCCGGGACTGGAAAATATCCCCCAAGTTTTGGCAGATCGAGCCATAGTGGCTAAAAATTTCGATGCGCTTAAGGCGGTTTCGTGTACACTTTCAGTCTTAAAATAAAGTGGGGCTATATTTCGGCCTACAACCTGGAAACCTAGCGTGCGCCCCTTTTACCTGTGTCCATTTCACTAAAAACCAAGGCATTCAGGAGTTAGTTTAGAGCTTCCGGGACTGGAAAATATCCCCCAAGTCCCAGGAAATCAAGCCGAAGTTCGACAAAATTACCTTGCGCGTAAGGCGGTCCCGCCTACTCTTTCAGTCTTAAAGTGAAGTGGGGCTATATTTCGGCCCAGAAGCTCGAAAGTGAACGTTCAAAAAGTTTGGCTGTGTCCATTTCACTGAAAACCAAGGCCATCAGCAATTAGTTTAGAGTGCCCGGGACTGGGAATTATCTCCCAAGTTCCGGGAAATCGAGCCGAAGTAGCCCAAAATCACGATGCGCGTAAGGCGGTCTCGGCTAGTCTTTCAGTCTTAAAGTGAAGTAGGGCTATGCTTCGGCCCAGAAGCTCAAACGTGAGCGTTCAAAAAGTTGTGCTGTGTCCATTTCACTGCAAACCAAGGCAATCAGGAGTTAGTTTAGAGTCCCCGGTACCGGAAAATATCCCCCATTTCCCGGGAAATCGAGCCAAAGTTGGTCAAAATCACCATGCGCGTAGGGCGGTCCCGGTTACTCTTTCATTCTTAAAGTGAACTGGGGCAATATTTCCGCCCAGAAGCTCGAACGTGAGCGTTCAAAAAGTTGTGCTGTGTCCATTTCACTCCAGAGCAAGGCCATCAGGAGTTACTTTAGAGTCCGCGGGACTGGAAAATATCCCCCAAGTTCCGGGAAATTGAGCCAAAGTTGGTCAAAATTACGATGGGCGTAAGGCGGTCTCGGCTACTCTTTCACTCTTAAAGTGAAGTTGAGCTATATTTCGGCCAAGAAACTCAAAAGTGAGCGTTCAAAAAGTTTTGCTGTGTCCATTTTACTGCAGACCAAGGACGTCGGGGCTCAGTTTAGAGTCCCCGGGACTGGAAAATATCCCCCAAGTTCCGGGAAATTTAACCGAAGTTGCTCAAAATCACGACGCGCGTACGGCGGTCTCGGCTACTCTTTCAGTCTTAAAGTGAAGTGGGGCAATATTTCGGCCGAGAAGCTCGAAACTGAGTGTTTAAAAAGTTTTGCTGTGTCCATTTCACTGCAAAACAAGGCCATCACGACTTAGTTTAGCGTCCAAGGGACTGGAAATAGCCCCCAAGTTACGGGAAATCCACCCGAAGTTAGTCAAAATCACGATGCGCTTAAGGGGCTCTCCGCTACTCTTTCAGTCTTAAGGTAAAGTGGGCTTAGATTTAACTCCAGAAACTCGAAAGTAAGGGTTCAAAAATTTTTGTCTCTATTTCACTCACATCTTAGACAATCAGGAGTGAGTTTAGAGACTTTGGGACTGGAAAATATCTCCCAAGTTTCGCCAGATCGAGCCGAAGATCCTCAAAATCACAATGCGCGTAAGGCGCTCCCGCCTACTCTTTCAGTCTTAAAAAGAAGTAGGGTTATATTTCGGCCAGCAAGCTCGAAAGTGCGCGTTCAAAAAGTGTTCCTGTGTCCATTTCACTGGAAACCAAGGCCTTCAGGAGTTAGTTTAGAGTCCCCGGGACTCGAAAATATCCCCCTATTTGCGGGAAATCGAGCCGAAGTATCCCAAAATCACGATGCGCGTAAGGCGGTCTCGGCTACTCTTTCAGTCTTAAAGTTAAGTGGGGCTATATTTCGACCCATAAGCTCGAAAGTGAGCGTTCAAAAAGTTTTGCTGTGTCCATTTAACTGCAAACTAAGGCCATCGGAAGTTAGTTTAGCTTGCCCGGGAATTGAAAATATTCGCCAACTTCCGGGAAATCGAGCCGAAGTTGGTCAAAATTACGATGCGCGTAAGGCGGTCTCGGCTACTCTTTCAGTCTTAAAGTGAAGTAGGGCTATATTTCAGCCGAGAAGCTCGAAAATAAGCGTTCAAAAAAATGTGCTGTGTCCATTTTACTGCAAACCAAGGCCATCATCAGTTAGTTTAGAGTCCCCGGGACTGGAACATATCCCCGAAGTTCCGGCAAATCGAACGGAAGTTGGTCAAAATCACGATGCGCGTAAGACAGTGAGGCTATATTTCGGCCTAGAAGCTTGAAAGTGACCCTTTAAAAAGTTACGCTTTGTGCAGTTAACTGCAAACCAAGGCCATCAGGAGTTAGTTTAAAGTCCCCCGGACTGGAAAATATCCCCCAAGTTCCGGGAAATCGAGCTGAACTTGGTCAAAATCACGATGCTCGTAAGGCGGTCTCGGCTACTATTTCAGTCTTAAAGTGAAATACGGTTGTATTTCGGCCCAGAAGCTCGAAACTGAGCGTTCAAAAAGTTTTCCTGCGTCCATTTCACTGCAAACCAAGGCTTTCAGGAGTTAGTTTAGAGTCCCCGGGACTTAAAAATATCGCCAAAATTGTAGAAAATCGAGGGGAAGTTGCTCAAAATCACGATGCGCGTAAGGCGGTCTCGCCTACTCTTTCACTCTTAAAGGAAAGTGGGGCTATATTTCATCCCAGAAGCTCGAAAATAAGCCTTCAAAAAGTGTTACTGTGTTCATTTCACTGCAAACCAAGGCCATCAGGAGTTAGTTTAGACTCCTTGGGACTGGAAAATATCGCCCAAGTTCGGGGAAATCGAGCCCAATTTTGTCAAAATCACGATGCGCGTAACGCGGTCTCGGCTACTCTTTCATTCTTAAAGTGAACTGGAGCTATATTTCGGCCCAGAAGCTAGGAAGTGAAAGTTCAAAAAGTTTTGCTGTTTCTTTCACCGCAAACCAAGCCACATCAGCAGATTGTTTACAGTGTCCGGGACATCAAAATATCCCCCAAGTCCCGGGAAATCGAGCCGAAGTTTATCAAAATCACGATACGCGTAAAGCAGTCTCGGCTACTCTTTTAGTCTTAAAGTGACGTGGCTGTATATTTCGGCCCAGAAGCTCGAAAGTGAGCGTTCAAAAAGTTTTGCTCTCTCAATTTAACTGAAAACCAAGGCAATCATGAGTTAGTTTAGAGTCCACGGGACTGGAAAATATCTCTGAAGTTATGGCAACTCAGGCCGAAGTTGGTCAAAATCACGATGCGTCTAAGGCGGTCTCGGCTACTATTTCAGTCTTAAAGTGAAGTGGGGCTATATTTCGGCCAAGAATTTCGAAAGTAAGCGTTCAAAAAAATTTGCTGTGTCCATTTCACTGCAGACCAAGGCCATCAGGGATTAGTTTAGAGTCCTTGGGACTTGAATATATCCCCGAAGTTTCGGGAAATCGAGCCAAAGTTGGACAAAATCACGATTCGCGTAAGACGGTGTAGGCTACTCTTTCAGTCTTAAACTGAAGTGGGGCTATATTTCGGCTCAGAAGCCCGAAGGGGAGCGTTGAAAAAGTTTTGCTCTCTCCATTTCAATGCAAACCAAGGCAATCAGGAGTTACTTTAGAGTCCCCGGTACCGGAAAATATTCCCCATTTCCCAAGCAAATCGAGCCAAAGCTGGTCAAAATCACGATGCGCGTAAGGCGGTCTCGGCTATTCTTTCATTCTTAAAGTGAACTGGGGCTATATTTCGGCCCAGAAGCTCGAAAGTGAAAGTTCAAAAAGTTTTGCTGTGTCCATTTCACCGCGGACCCCTCCACATCAGGAGATAGTTTACAGTCTCCGGGACATGAAAATATCCCCCAAGTTCCGGGAAATCGAGCCGAAGTTTGTCAAAATCACGATGCGCGTAAAGCAGTCTCGGCTACTCTTTTAGTCTTAAAGTGACGTGGCTGTATATTTCGGCCCAGAAGCTCGAAAGTGAGCGTTCAAAAAGTTATGCTGTGCCCATTTCACTGCGAAGCAAGGCCCTTAGGAAGTAGTTTACAGTCCCCGGAACTGGAAAATATCCCCCAAATTCCGCGAAATCGAGACGAAGTTGGTCAAAATAACGATTCGCGTAAGGCGGTCTCGGCTACTCTTCCAGTCTTAAAGTGAAGTAGGGCTATATTTCGGTCCTGAAGCTCGAAAGTGAGCGTTCAAAAAGTTTTCCTCTCTGAATTTCACTGAAAACCAAGGCAATCATGAGTTAGTTTAGAGTCCCCGGGACTGGAAAATATCTTTTAAGTTCTGGCAACTCAAGCCGAAGTTGGTCAAAATCACGATGCGCCTAAGGCGGCCTCGGCTACTCTTTCAGTCTTAAAGTGAAGTGGGGGTCTATTTCGGCCCAGAAGCTCCAAAGTGAGCGCTGCAAAAAATTTGCTGTGTCCATTTCACTGCAAACCAAGGCCATCAGGAGTTAGTTTAGAGTCCCCGGGACTGCAATATATTTCCCAAGTTCCGGAAAATGGAGAAGACGTTGGTCAAAATCACGATGCGCGCGAGGCGGTCTTGGCTACTCTTTCAGTCTTAAAGTGAAGTGGGGCT
Organism: Orbicella franksi; assembly: GCF_964199315.1. Classification (NCBI taxonomy): domain Eukaryota; kingdom Metazoa; phylum Cnidaria; class Anthozoa; order Scleractinia; family Merulinidae; genus Orbicella; species Orbicella franksi. Next base: position 1,244,368 of record NC_138155.1, read on the forward strand.
ATATTTCGGCCCAGAAGCTCAAAAGCGAGCTTCAAAAAGTTTTGCTGTATCCATTTCAATGCAAACGAAGGCCATCAGGGGTTACCTAAGAGTCTTCGGGACTGGAAAATATCCCCCAAGTTCCGGAATATCGACCCGAAGTTTGTCAAACTTACGATGCGAGCAAGGCGGTCTCGGCTACTCTTTCAGGCTTAAGTGAAGTGGGGCTATATTTTGGCCCAGAATCTCGAAAGTGTGCTTTCAAAAAATTGTGCTGTGTCCATTTCAATGCAAACCAAGTCGATCAGGAGTTAGCTTAGAGTCCCCGGGACTGGAAAATATCCCCCAAGTCCGGGGAATTGGAGCCGAAGTTGATCAAATTCATGATGCGCGTAACGTGGTCTCGGCTACTGTTTCAGTCTTCAAGTCAAGTGTGCCTATATTTCGGGCCACAAGCTAGAAAGTGAGCGTTCAAAAAGTTTTGCTGTGTCCATTTCACTTCAAAACAAGGCCATCAGGACTTAGTTTAGCGTCCAAGGGACTGGAAAATATCCCCCAAGTTCCGAGAAATCCATTCGAAGTTCCTCAAAATTACGATATACGTAAGGCGGCTTCGGCTACTCTTTCAGTCTTAAAGTAAAGTCGGGCTATATTTCTGTCCAGAAGCTCGAAAGTGAGCGTTCAAAAAGTTTTGCTGTGTGCATTTCACTGCAAACCAAAGCTATCAAAAGTTAGTTTAGGGTCCCCGGGACTGGAAAATATTCTCCAAGTTCCGGGAAAGCGAGCCGAAGTTGATCAAAATCACGATGCGCGAAATGCGGTCTCGGCTACTGTTTCAGTCTTAAAGTAAAGTGTGGCTATATTTCGGCCCACAAGCTCGAAAGTGAGCGTTCAAAACGTTTTGCTGTGTCCACTTCACTGCAAAACAGGGCCATCAGGACTTAGTTTAGCGTCCAAGGGACTGGAAAATGTTCCCCAAGTTCCGGGAGATCCACCCGAAGTTTGTCAAAATCACAATTCGCGTAAGGTGGTCTCGGTTACTCTTTAAGTCTTAAAGTAAAGTGGGGTTTTGTTTCGGCCAGGAAGCTCGAAGGTGAGCGTTCAAAAAGTTTTGCTCTGTCCATTTCACTGCAAACCAAGGCTATCAACAGTTAGTTTAGAGTTCCTGGGACTGGAAAATATCCCCCAGGTTCCGGAATATCGACCCGAAGTTTGTCAAACTCACGATGCGAGCAAGGCGGTCTCGGCTACTCTTTCAGTCTTAAGTGAAGTGGGGCTATATTTCGGCCCAGAATCTCCAAAGTGTGCGTTCAAAAAATTTTGCTGTGTCCATTTCAATGCAAACCAAGTCCATCAGGAGTTAGTTTAGAGTCCCGGGTCTGGAAAATATCCCCCAAGTCCCGGGAATTGGAGCCGAAGTTGATCAAATTCATGATGCGCGTAACGTGGTCTCGGCTAGTGTTTCAGTCTTAAAGTCAAGTGTGCCTATATTTCGGCCCACAAGCTCGAAAGTGAGCGTTCAAAAAGTTTTGTTGTGTCCATTTTACTTCACAACAAGGCCATCAGGAGTTAGTTTAGAGTCCCGGGTCTGGAAAATATCCCCCAAGTCCCGGGATATCGAGCCGAAGTTGATCAAATTCATGATGCGCGTAACGTGGTCTCGGCTACTGTGTCAGTCTTAAAGTCACGTGTGGCTATATTTCGGCCCACAAGCTAGAAAGTGAGCGTTCAAAAAGTTTTGTTGTGTCCATTTTACTTCAAAACAAGGCCATCAGGACTTAGTTTAGCGTCCAAGGGACTGGAAAATATCCCCCAAGTTCCGGGAAATCCATTCGAAGTTCCTCAAAACTACGATGCGCGTAAGGCGGTCTCATGTACCCTTTCAGTCTTAAAGTAAAGTGGGGCTATATTTCTGCCCAGAAGCTCCAAAGTTGTGCTCTGTCCATTTCACTCAAAACCAAGGCCATCACGAGTTACTTTAGAGTCCCTTTGACTTCAATATATCCCCCAAGTTTCGGGAAATAAACGCGAAATTGGTCAAAATCACGATTCGCTCAAGACGGTCTCGCCTACTCTTTCAGTCTTAAAGTAAAATGGGGCTCTATTTCGGCCCAGAAGCTCGACAGTGAGCTTTCGCTGTGTCCATTTCACTGCAAACCAAGACAAGCAGGAGTTAGTTGAGAGTCCCCGGGACTGGAAAATATCCCCCAAGTTCCGGCAAATCAACCCGAAGTTTGTCAAAATCACGATGCGCGTAAGGCGGTCTCGGCTACTCTTTCATTGTTAAAGTAATGGGGGCTATATTTTGGCCCAGAAGCTCGAAATTGAGCGTTCAAAAAGTTTTGCTGGGTCCATTTTACTGCAAACCAAGGCCTTCAGGAATTAGTTTAGAGTCCTCAGAACTGGAATATATCCCCTTAGTTCCGGCAAATCGAGCCGAAGTTGCTTAAAATCACGATGCACGTAAGGCGGTCTCGGCTACTCTTTCAGTCTTCAAGTGAAGTGGGTTTCTATTTCGGTCCAGAAGCTCCAAAAGTATGCGTTCAAAAACTTTTTCTGTTTCCGTTTCACTGCAAACCAAGACCAGCACGAGTTAGTTTAGAGTCCCCGGGACTGGAAAATATTTCGCAAGTTCCGGGAAATCGAGGCGAAGTTGATCAAAATCACAATGCGCGAAACGTGGTCTCGGCTACTGTTTCAGTCTTAAAGTGAAGTATGGCTATATTTCGGCCCACAACCTCGAAAGTGAGCGTTCAAAAAGCTTTGCTGTGTCCATTTCACTGCAAAACAAGGCCATCGGCACCTAGTTTAGCGTCCAAGGGACTGGAAAATATCCCCCAAGTTCCGGGAAATCCACCCGAAATTTGTCAAAATCACGATGCGCGTAAGGGGGTCTCGGCTACTTTTTCAGTATTAAAGTAAAGTGGGCTATATTTCGGCCCAGAAGCTTGAAGGTGAGCGTTCAAAAAGTTTTGCTGTCTCCATTTCACTGCAAACCAACGCCATCAGGAGTCAGTATAGAGTCCCCGCGACTGGAAAATATTCTCCAAGTTCCAGGAAATGGTGCCGAAGTTGATGAAAATTACGATGCGCGTAACGGGCTCTCGGCTATTCTTTCAGTCTTAAATTTAAGTAGGGCTATATTTCGGTCCTGAAGCTCGAAGGTGAGCGTTCAGAATGTTTTGCTGTGTTCATTAAACTGCAAACCAAGGTCATCGGGAGTTAGTTTAGCGTCCCCGGGACTTTAAATTATTCGCCAACTTCCGGGAAATCGAGCAAAAGTGGCCCAAAATCACGATGCGCGTAAGGCGGTCTCGGCTACTCTTTCAGTCTTAAAATTAAGGGGGGCTATATTTCGACCTAGAAGCTCGAGACCGGGCGTGCGCTAATTTTACCTGTGTCCATTTCACTGACATCTTAGGCCATCAGCAGTTAGTTTAGAGTCCTTGGGACTGGAAAATATTTCCCAAATTCTGGCAGAGCGAGCCAAAGTTGCTCAAAATCACGATGCGCGTAAGGCGGTCTCGGCTACTCTTTCAGTCTTAAAATGAAGTGGGGCTATATTTCGGCCGAGAAGCTCAACACCGAGCGTGCGCTCCTTTTGCCTGTGTACATATCACTGAAAACTAAGTTCATCAGGAGTTAGCATAGAGTCCTCGGGACTGGAAAATATTGCCCGAATTCCGGCAAATCGAGCCAAAGATCCTCAAAATCACGATGCGCGTAAGGCGGTCTCGGCTACTCGTTTACTCCGAAAATGAAGTGGGGCTATATTTCGGTTCTACAAGCTCGACACCGAGCGTGCTCTCCTTTTACCTGTGTCCTTTTCACTAAGAACTAAGTCCATCAGGAGATAGTTTAGAATCCTCGAGACTGGAAGCTATCCTCCAAGTTTCGGCAAATTGAGCCATACTTTCTTAAAATTACGATAAGCGTACGGCAGTTTCGTTTACTCTTTCAGTCTTAAAATGAACTGGGGCTACATTTCGGCCTAGAAGCTCGACACCGAGCGTGCGCTCCTGTTACCTGTGACCATTTTACTGAAAACTAAGGCCATCAAGAGTTAGGGTAGAGTCCCCGAGACTGGAAAATATCCGCCAAGTTTTGGCAGATCGAGCCATAGTGGCTAAAAATTTCGATGCGCTTAAGGCGGTTTCGTGTACACTTTCAGTCTTAAAATAAAGTGGGGCTATATTTCGGCCTACAACCTGGAAACCTAACGTGCGCCCCTTTTGCCTGTGTCCATTTCACTAAAAACCAAGGCATTCAGGAGTTACTTTAGAGCTTCCGGGACTGGAAAATATCCCCCAAGTCCCAGGAAATCAAGCCGAAGTTCGACAAAATTACCATGCGCGTGAGGCGGTCCCGCCTACTCTTTCAGTCTTAAAGTGAAGTGGGGCTATATTTCGGCCCAGAAGCTCGAAAGTGAACGTTCAAAAAGTTTGGCTGTGTCCATTTCACTGAAAACCAAGGCCATCAGCAATTAGTTTAGAGTGCCCGGGACTGGGAATTATCTCCCAAGTTCCGGGAAATCGAGCCGAAGTAGCCCAAAATTACGATGCGCGTAAGGCGGTCTCGGCTAGTCTTTCAGTCTTAAAGTGAAGTAGGGCTATGCTTCGGCCCAGAAGCTCAAACGTGAGCGTTCAAAAAGTTGTGCTGTGTCCATTTCACCGCAAACCAAGGCAATCAGGAGTTAGTTTAGAGTCCCCGGTACCGGAAAATATCCCCCATTTCCCGGGAAATCGAGCCAAAGTTGGTCAAAATCACCATGCGCGTAGGGCGGTCCCGGTTACTCTTTCATTCTTAAAGTGAACTGGGGCAATATTTCCGCCCAGAAGCTCGAACGTGAGCGTTCAAAAAGTTGTGCTGTGTCCATTTCACTCCAGAGCAAGGCCATCAGGAGTTACTTTAGAGTCCGCGGGACTGGAAAATATCCCCCAAGTTCCGGGTAATCGAGCCGAAGTTGGTCAAAATTACGATGGGCGTAAGGCGGTCTCGGCTACTCTTTCACTCTTAAAGTGAAGTTGAGCTATATTTGGGCCCAGAAGTTCAAAAGTGAGCGTTCAAAAAGTTTTGCTGTGTCCATTTTACTGCAGACCAAGGACGTCGGGGCTCAGTTTAGAGTCCCCTGGACTGGAAAATATCCCCCAAGTTCCGGGAAATTTAACCGAAGTTGCTCAAAATCACGACGCGCGTACGGCGGTCTCGGTTACTCTTTCAGTCTTAAAGTGAAGTGGGGCAATATTTCGGCCCAGAAGCTCGAAACTGAGTGTTTAAAAAGTTTTGCTGTGTCCATTTCACTGCAAAACAAGGCCATCACGACTTAGTTTAGCGTCCGAGGGACTGGAAATAGCCCCCAAGTTACGGGAAATCCACCCGAAGTTAGTCAAAATCACGATGTGCTTAAGGGGCTCTCGGCTACTCTTTCAGTCTTAAGGTTAAGTGGGCTTAGATTTAACTCCAGAAGCTCGAAAGTAAGGGTTCAAAAATTTTTGTGTCTATTTCACTCACATCTTAGACAATCAGGAGTGAGTTTAGAGACTTTGGGACTGGAAAATATCTCCCAAGTTTCGCCAGATCGAGCCGAAGATCCTCAAAATCACAATGCGCGTAAGGCGCTCCCGCCTACTCTTTCAGTCTTAAAAAGAAGTAGGGCTATATTTCGGCCAGCAAGCTCGAAAGTGCGCGTTCAAAAAGTGTTCCTGTGTCCATTTCACTGGAAACCAAGGCCTTCAGGAGTTAGTTTAGAGTCCCTGGGACTCGAAAATATCCCCCTATTTGCGGGAAATCGAGCCGAAGTATCCCAAAATCACGATGCGCGTAAGGCGGTCTCGGCTACTCTTTCAGTCTTAAAGTTAAGTGGGGCTATATTTCGACCCATAAGCTCGAAAGTGAGCGTTCAAAAAGTTTTGCTGTGTCCATTTAACTGCAAACTAAGGCCATCGGAAGTTAGTTTAGCTTGCCCGGGAATTGAAAATATTCGCCAACTTCCGGGAAATCGAGCCGAAGTTGGTCAAAACTACGATGCGCGTAAGGCGGTTTCGGCTACTCTTTCAGTCTTAAAGTGAAGTAGGGCTATATTTCGGCCGAGAAGCTCGAAAGTAAGCGTTCAAAAAAATGTGCTGTGTCCATTTCACTGCAAACCAAGGCCATCAGCAGTTAGTTTAGACTCCCCGGGACTGGAATATATCCCCGAAGTTCCGCGAAATCCAACGGAAGTGGGTCAAAATCACGATCCGCGTAAGACGGTCTCGGCTACTCTTTCAGTCTTAAAGTAAAGTGGGGCTATATTTCGGCCCAGAAGCTCGAAAGTGACCCTTTAAAAAGTTACGCTTTGTGCATTTAACTGCAAACCAAGGCCATCAGGAGTTAGTTTAAAGTCCCCCGGACTGGAAAATATCCCCCAAGTTCCGGGAAATCAAGCTGAACTTGGTCAAAATCACGATGCTCGTAAGGCGGTCTCGGCTACTATTTCAGTCTTAAAGTGAAATACGGTTGTATTTCGGCCCAGAAGCTCGAAACTGAGCGTTCAAAAAGTTTTCCTGCGTCCATTTCACTGCAAACCAAGGCCATCAGGAGTTAGTTTAGAGTCCGCGGGACTTGAAAATATCGCCAAAATACTAGAAAATCGAGCGGAAGTTGCTCAAAATCACGATGCGCGTAAGGCGGTCTCGCCTACTCTTTCAGTCTTAAAGAGAAGTGTGGCTATATTTCATCCAAGAAGCTCGAAAATAAGGGTTCAAAAAGTGTTACTGTGTTCATTTCACTGCAAACCAAGGCCATCAGGAGTTAGTTTAGACTCCTCGGGACTGGAAAATATCACCCAAGTTCGGAGAAATCGAGCCGAATTTTGTCAAAATCACGATGCGCGTAAGGCGGTCTCGGCTACTCTTTCATTCTTAAAGTGAACTGGGGCTATATTTCGGCCCAGAAGCTAGAAAGTGAAAGTTCAAAAAGTTTTGCTGTGTTTATTTCACCGCAAACCAAGCCACATCAGCAGATTGTTTACAGTGTCCGGGACATCAAAATATCCCCCAAGTCCGGGAAATCGAGCCGAAGTTTCTCAAAATCACGATGCGCGTAAAGCAGTCTCGGCTACTCTTTTAGTCTTAAAGTGACGTGGCTGTATATTTCGGCCCAGAAGCTCGAAAGTGAGCGTTCAAAAAGTTTTGTTCTCTCAATTTAACTGAAAACCAAGGCCATCATGAGTTAGTTTAGAGATATTTAAGGGATATTTTCCAGTCCACGGGACTGGAAAATATCCCTTAAGTTCTGGCAACTCAAGCCGAAGTTGGTCAAAATCACGATGCGTCTAAGGTGGTCTCGGCTACTATTTCAGTCTTAAAGTGAAGTGGGGCTATATTTCGGCCCAGAATTTCGAAAGTAAGCGTTCAAAAAAATTTGCTTTGTCCATTTCACTGCAGACCAAGGCCATCAGGGGTTACTTTAGAGTCCTTGGGACTTGACTATATACCCGAAGTTTCGGGAAATCGAGCCGAAGTTGGTCAAAATCACGATGCGCGTAAGACGGTCTCGGCTACTCTTTCAGTCTTAAACTGAAGTGGGGCTATATTTCGGCCCAGAAGCTCAAAAGTGAGCGTTCAAAAAGTTTTGATGTATCCATTTCAATGCAAACGAAGCCCATCACGGGTTACTTAAGAGTCTTCGGGACTGGAAAATATCGCCCAAGTTCGGGCAAATCGAGCCGAAGTTGGTCAAAATCGCGGTGCGCGTTAGGCGGTCTCGCTTACTGTTTCAGTCTTAAAGTGAAGTGAGGGTTTATTCCTGCCCAGGAGCTTGAAAGTGAGCGTTCAAAAAGTTTCCCTGTGTTTATTTCACTGCAAACCAAAGCCATCAGGAGCTAGTTTAGAGTCCCCGGGCCTGGAAAATATCTCCCAACTTCCGGGAAATCGAGCCGAAGTTGGTCAAACTCACGATTTGCGTAAGGTAGTCTCGGCTACTCTTTCAGTCTTAAAGTGAAGTGGGGCTATATTTCGGGCCAGAAGCCCGAACGTGAGCGTTCAAAAAGTTTTGCTGTGTTCATTTCACTGCAAACCAAGGCCATCAGGAGTTAGTTTAGCGTCCCCGGGACAAGAAAATATGCCCCAAGGTCCGGGAAATTGAGCCGAGGTTGGTCAAAATCACGATGCCCCTAAAGTGGTCTCGGCTAATCTTTCTGTCTTAAAGTGAAGTGGGGCTATATTTCGGGCCAGAAGCCCGAAAGTGAGCGTTCAAAAAGTTTTGCTGTGTCCATTTTACTGCAAACCAAGGCCATCAGGGGTTAGTTTAGAGTCCCCGGGACTGAAAAATATTTCCCAACTTCCGGGGAATCGAACCGAAGTTGATCAAAATCACGATGCGCGAAATGCGGTATCGGCTACTGTTTCAGTCTTAAAGTGAAGTGGGGCTATATTTCGGCCCAGAAGCCCGAAAGTGAGCGTTCAAAAAGTTTTGCTGTGTTCTTTGACTGAAAAACAAGGCCTTCACGAGTTAGTTTAGCGTCCCTGGGACTGGAAAATATTTCCCAAGTTCCGGTAAATCGAACTGAAGTTGGTCAAAATCACGATGCTCCCAAAGCGGTCTCGGCTACCCTTTCAGTCTTAAAGTGAAGTGGGGCTATATTTCTGTCCAGAAGCTCGAAAGTGAGCGTTCAAAAAGTTTTGCTGTGTGCATTTCACTGCAAACCAAAGCTATCAAAAGTTAGTTTAGGGTCCCCGGGACTGGAAAATATTCCCCAAGTTCCGGGAAAGCGAGCCCAAGTTGATCAAAATCACGATGCGCGAAATGCGGTCTCGGCTACTGTTTCAGTCTTAAAGTAAAGTGTGGCTATATTTCGGCCCACAAGCTCGAAAGTGAGCGTTCAAAAAGTTTTGCTCTGTCCATTTCACTGCAAAACAAGGCCATGAGGACTTAGTTTAGCGTCCAAGGGACTGGAAAATGTTCCCCAAGTTCCGGGAGATCCACCCGACGTTTGTCAAAATCACAATGCGCGTAAGGTGGTCTCGGTTACTCTTTAAGTCTTAAGAGTGAATGCCTATAAAAATGGACCTAAATCGCCTGTCAATGGCACAAGTCGAAAAATTGATTTCACTTGTATTTTGTCCATAGATAGGTCCTAGTAAGAATAGAAACGGACCATAGTTAGTTTCCGCTAATACAGCTTTCTTTGCTAGAAATATGGCAAAAACGATTTCCACCCGATTGGGCTTAAAATCTACTTCCGGTTTTGCTGAATTTTCCGAATATTTGATTGCTTCGCGCTCCGCAGAACAGCTACTTGAGAATCTTTCAATGGATTTTATATTCAGTTCAGGTCTTCGTGGTATGACTGAGCGAAAAATAAAATAAATCAAAGCTAGTTTTGAGCCCGAAAAGAGATCAAACTGACACGCAAAATTTTACAATGTGTCGCAAGAGAATTATTGCATAAAAACATCGCCATATTTTTCTATGGGCTATAACTTTAAATTCCATAAAAACACTTTCTATGGGTTAAATATACACCCACCTGTTAGGATATCAAAAAATATCTCGGGCAAATGGTTTCAAGTCGCCCGCCTTGGCCTGTGTTTTTCATACATTTTCCCCAAAATCCGCCGTTGGAATGTAAACAATTGCGTGACGCGGATAGCCACTCTCGAGTAAATATTCGTTTCCAGCAATCCGATGAAAGCAATTTTAGAAACATTGTGTGGATAAAATAATGGAAAATTTTTTTTTTTTTAAAGTTAGTATAAATTATTTTTATATAATAGTATATATATTATATAAATTATTTTTATATAATAGTATAATAGTACATGTATAGTAGTATAATATTTTTTCATTTGCATTGCAACACCCACGCCTCCCCGATAGAGAACGTTACTACAGCCGTGAGTACTCCGGGTAACGATTTTAACACTTGTTTATTTTATTGATTTCACTGATAACTTACAATACAGTGGCAGTTTTAGAGATACACTTTACCAATCCTCTATGGTTTATGGCAATTGAATCATTGACTGACAAATAAAGCCAAGTAGAAATACCATAAATTCTATAAACTACTAACTACGTGACGGCATCTCTGCTCTTCTAGCTGTGTAGGAAATTTGTACCTACACAATATGCTCAAACTCAGCTAGAAAACCCGGAATTTCTTCAATCGAATTAGCCGAGGAAGAAATTGCGTTTAAGTTTCAATCACACTGGGAAAAAAATCCATCTTTTCTACTTTGGTTGTTCGATCAATTAACTGAAATTTGCAGATCATAACACTGGTAGATAAATAAACATTACAGTGGTCGATCTAGGACTAGGTTTACACTAAAGGAGTTTTTTTTGGATTCGTAAGAAGTTCCCGGATTCATCAATTTTAGAGTATTCGGACTAGTAGGGGTTTACAGTGAAAGGATATTCGGATTCTTAACCGTTTACACACGACGATAACTCCGGGAACATTCATGATGGAATGGTTAATAAGCAGTTTGTTGCCTCGACAACGAGAAACAAAATGCCTCCGAAAATAAGGCTAGGGGTAGGTTGAGACAGTCTGAAGTTTTCTTTCAACTCGCTGACTACGGTACTGTTGTCCATCATGTCAGGTCCCTCCAGGTATTTATTCTGGTCTTTACTTAATATCTAGAACCGTCGAGGTTTTTGATCGTGCCATCGTCGTCATCTGCGCAGTAAAGTATAAATTGGGTTTCTGAGGAATATGGCATTACCCATTATAAAAGTGATTACCTACACCTGAAACAGCACGAGGTAATCACCCAGCGACCGCCATCAAATGGCCATCGATGTGCCTATGACTCGACTACGACTGGATCATGTAATCCGCCATTTTCATTCCACCGCAAACTCAAAAGATCACAGGCGGAAAAATATCCGGATTCGAGAGAAAATCGATTCAAAGTTCCCACTTTAAATTCCGGATTCAAAATATCCGGAGACACGACCAAACCGGGAAGTTTTTATTTCGGATTCGTCCACTTTTGTGTAAACGGCAAAATCAATCCGGCACTAAAACGTTCCGGATTCATTACGAATCCGGAAAAACTTCCTCTAGTGTAAACCTACAATCCTGGCCATACGTTGTTGGGACACCTCCCCTTTTTGCGCGCTAAAATCCACGATTTCAACTACGTCCTTAACGTTTTAGAACAAAAGATGAATAGAAGCAAGTACAATTGACCCCCTCCCCCTAGCAATGTTGCAAGAAAATGAAGCTATTCTGAAGACTAGATCGGATGTGGGAAAAAAGGAAAAAGGGACAGTAGAAAGTGGTTAGACAGTTGTGTTGGAACCGAACGCGATTGCTGAAAAATCGTTATTATTGGAATAAGACGTGAATATCTATCTTATCGTCTCTTTAGTTCGAGAATACTGTAGTTCTAGGAGGCGAGCAATTCTTGAAACGTGGCTATTCTGAAGCTATTGTCAAGAATTTTTTTTCTTCAAGATTTTTATCAACATTGACAGGGGGGAGGGGGGTAGGCGGGCTTGCGCGGTTTTTGGTCTTAACAGAGGCTGCCTGTGAAGTCATCTGCCGTAACTGTCCCAACACTTTTGACCAGGATTGTAGTCTTAAATGAAGAGCTAACATCCATCTTGTTTTGTTCGCGGAAGTCGGTCACGGAAAAGCGAATTTCAATGAAATATATATATATAATTTGATTAAGCAATTAGCCAAAAATAAGTTGGCCGCCAAAACAGCTTAGGGTTTAGCCTAACTCTAAACTTAAGTTTTAAGACTGAAGGAAAAAAGAAAAAAAGCATTGAGAATTTCAGTTGTTTCAAACAGGAACATTTGCGCACAATGAACTATACGTATAGCACGTGCGTAACCTGGAAAGCAATCCGTCCAGCACAGTAATTGTTCAAATTAACAGCTTACCGAGACACTCGCACTGTTGATGCCTCTTATTTACAATTTAAACTTTTAGGATTTGTTTAATTTACTTTTTCCGACTTTTTAGCAGTAGAAAAGGCACTAAATGTGCGGGTACAAATAAAAAGGTTTAACCGAAAATCGATCCGTCGAAATCAACAAATACAAATTTAATCACTGTAGCGTTCCTTCAGATCACGTAAGGCTACAAACCAACAATATCAACTTGTCATTACGCTTAACAAATGAACTTAGAACGATTTTCTTTCTAGAACTCGTTCTTGTAATTAAAATGATCAAAGAAAGAACGAAAGCTTAAAACGACATAGCAGTAACACCCGAACTCCAAGTAAATTGCTTTTAATTGGCGTTTTTAATTAACGAAATTTCCAAAGCGATGACTTTCAAAATATTAAAGTTAAAAGTGGTCCATTATGTTTTTCTTTTTTCACCCAAATGTTCTAAGATACCGTCTGCGGTTTGTTGGAAACGAATTATGTATTCAGGGCGACCGCCCGCGTCACGCAATTGTTTACATTCTCACGGCGGTTCAGGGAACAATTTATGAGAAGCAGAGGCCAAGGCGGGCGACTTAAAACCATTTGCCCAGAGATGTTTTTTGATTTTCAAACAGGTGGGTGTACAGTTAACCCGTAGAAAGTGTTTTTATGACATTTAAAGTTATAGCCCATAGAAAAATATGGCGATATTTTAGTGCTATAATTCGTTTGCGACACATTGTAAAATTTTGCGTGTCAGTTTGATCTCTTTTCGGGCTCAAAACTAGCTTTGATTTATTTTATTTTTCGCTCAGTCATACCACGAAGACCTGAACTGAATATAAAATCCATTGAAAGATTCCCAAGTAGATGTTCTGCGGAGCGCGAAGCAATCAAATATTCGGAAAATGCAGCAAAACCGGAAGTAGATTTTGAGCCCAATCGGGTGGAAATCGTTTTTCGCAAATTTCTCCCCCAAAAAGCTACATTAGCAGAAACTAACTATGGTTCGTTTGTTTACTAGCTAGGGCCAATCTATGGGCAAAAAATGAGCAAAATCAATTTTTCGACTTGTGCCGTTGTCTGGTCCATAGTTCTAGGCACTGGCTCTTAAAGTAAAGTGGGGCTTTATTTCGGCCAGGAAGCTCGAAGGTGAGCGTTCAAAAAGTTTTGCTCTGTCCATTTCACTGCAAACCAAGGCTATCAGGAGTTAGTTTAGAGTTCCTGGGACTAGAAAATATCCCCCAGGTTCCGGAATATCGACCCGAAGTTTGTCAAACTCACGATGCGAGCAAGGCGGTCTCGGCTACTCTTTCAGTCTTAAGTGAAGTGGGGCTCTATTTCGGCCCAGAATCTCGAAAGTGTGCGTTCAAAAAATCTTGCTGTGTCCATTTCAATGCAAACCAAGTCGATCAGGAGTTAGTTTAGAGTCCCCGGGACTAGAAAATATCCCCCAAGTCCCGGGAATTGGAGCTGAAGTTGATCAAATTCATGATGCGCGTAACGTGGTCTCGGCTACTGTTTCAGTCTTAAAGTCAAGTGTGCCTATATTTCGGCCCACAAGCTAGAAAGTGAGCGTTCAAAAAGTTTTCCTGTGTCCATTTCACTTCAAAACAAGGCCATCAGGACTTAGTTTAGCGTCCAAGGGACTGGAAAATATCCCCCAAGTTCCGGGAAATCCATTCGAAGTTCGTCAAAATTACGATATACGTAAGGCGGTTTGGGCTACTCTTTCAGTCTTAAAGTAAAGTCGGGCTATATTTCTGTCCAGAAGCTCGAAAGTGAGCGTTCAAAAAGTTTTGCTGTGTGCATTTCACTGCAAACCAAAGCTATCAAAAGTTAGTTTAGGGTCCCCGGGACTGGAAAATATTCCCCAAGTTCCGGGAAAGCGAGCCCAAGTTGATCAAAATCACGATGCGCGAAATGCGGTCTCGGCTACTGTTTCAGTCTTAAAGTAAAGTGTGGCTATATTTCGGCCCACAAGCTCGAAAGTGAGCGTTCAAAAAGGTTTGCTCTGTCCATTTCAATGCAAAGCAAGGCGATCAGGAGTTAGTTTACAGTCCCCGGGACTGGAAAATATCCCCCAAGTTCCGAGAAATCGATCCGAAAATGGTCAAAATCACGGTGCGCGTAAGGCGATCTCGGCTACTCTTTCAGTCTTAAAGTGAAGTGGGGCTATATTTCGGCCCAGAAGCTCCAAAGTGGGCGTTCAAAAAGTTATGCTGTGCGCATTTCAGTGCAAACCAAGGCCATCCGGAGTTAGTTTAGAGTCCCCCGGACTGGAAAATATCCCAAAAGTTGCGTGAAATCGAGCTGAACTTGGTCTAACTCACGATGCGCGTGAGGCGGTCTCGGCTACTATTTCAGTCTGAAAGTGAAGTGGGATTCTATTTCGGCCCAGAAGCTGCAAAGAGAGTGTTCAAAAAGCTTTCCTTTGTGCATTTCCCTGAAAACCAAGGCCATCAGGAGTTAGTTTAGAGCCCGCGGAAATGGAATATATCCCCCAAGTTCCGGCAAACCGACCCGAAGTTGGTCAAAATCACGATTTGCGCAAGACGGTCTCGGCTACTCTTTCAGTCTTAAAGTAAAGTGGGGCTATATTTCGGTCCAGAAGCTCGAGAGTGAGCGTTCAAAAAGTTTCGCTGTGTCCATTTCACTGAAAAACAAGACAATCAGGAGTTAGTTTAGAGTCCCCGGGACTGGAAAATATCCCCTAAGTGCCGGCAAATCGAGCCGAAGTTGGTCAAAATCACGGTGCGCTTAAGGCGGTGTCGGCTACTCCTTCAGTCTTAAAGTGAAGTGGGGCTCTATTTCGGCCCACAAGCTCAAAGCTCAAAAAATTACTGTGTCTATTTCACTGCAAACTAAGGCTATCAGGAGTTAGTTTAGAGTCCCGGGTCTGGAAAATATCCCCCAAGTCCCGGGAATTGGAGCCGAAGTTGATCAAATTCATGATGCGCGTAACGTGGTCTCGGCTACTGTTTCAGTCTTAAAGTCAAGTGTGCCTATATTGCGGCCCACAAGCTCGAAAGTGAGCGTTCAAAAAGTTTTCCTCTGTCCATTTCAATGCAAAGCAAGGCGATCACGAGTTAGTTTAGAGTCCCCGGGACTGGAAAATATCCTCCAAGTTCCGAGAAATCGATCGAAAATGGTCAAAATCACGGTGCGCGTAAGGCGCTCTCGGCTACTCTTTCAGTCTTAAAGTGAAGTGGGGCTATATTTCGGCCCAGAAGCTCCAAAGTGGGCGTTCAAAAAGTTATGCTGTGCGCATTTCAGTGCAAACCAAGGCCATCCGGAGTTAGTTTAGAGTCCCCCGGACTGGTAAATATCCCAAAAGTTGCTTGAAATCGAGCTGAACTTGGTCCAACTCACGATGCGCGTGAGGCGGTCTCGGCTACTATTTCAGTCTGAAAGTGAAGTGGGATTCTATTTCGGCCCAGAAGCTACAAAGAGAGTGTTCAAAAAGCTTTCCTTTGTGCATTTCACTGAAAACCAAGGCCATCAGGAGTTAGTTTAGAGCCCGCGGAAATGGAATATATCCCCCAAGTTCCGGCAAACCGACCCGAAGTTGGTCAAAATCACGATTTGCGCAAGACGGTCTCGGCTACTCTTTCAGTCTTAAAGTAAAGTGGGGCTATATTTCGGTCCAGAAGCTCGAGAGTGAGCGTTCAAAAAGTTTCGCTGTGTCCATTTCACTGAAAACTAAGACAATCAGGAGTTAGTTTAGAGTCCCCGGGACTGGAAAACATCCCCCAAGTTCCGGCAAATCGAGCCGAAGTTGGTCAAAATCACGGTGCGCTTAAGGCGGTGTCGGCTACTCCTTCAGTCTTAAAGTGAAGTGGGGCTCTATTTCGGCCCACAAGCTAGAAAGTGAGCGTTCAAAAAGTTTTGTTGTGTCCATTTTACTTCAAAACAAGGCCATCAGGACTTAGTTTAGCGTCCAAGGGACTGGAAAATATCCCCCAAGTTGCGGGAAATCCATTCGAAGTTCGTCAAAATTACGATGCGCGTAAGGCGGTCTCATCTACTCTTTCAGTCTTAAAGTAAAGAGGGGCTATATTTCTGCCCAGAAGCTCCAAAGTTGTGCTCTGTCCATTTCACTCAAAACCAAGGCCATCAGGAGTTACTTTAGAGTCCCTTTGACCGGAATATATCCCCCACGTTTCGGGAAATAAACGCGAAATTGGTCAAAATCACGATTCGCTCAAGACGGTCTCGGCTACTCTTTCAGTCTTAAAGTAAAATGGGGCTCTATTTCGGCCCAGAAGCTCGAGAGTGAGCATTCAAAAACTTTCGCTGTGTCCATTTCACTGCAAACCAAGACAAGCAGGAGTTAGTTGAGAGTCCCCGGGACTGGAAAATATCCCCCAAGTTCCGCGAAATCAACCCGAAGTTTGTCAAAATCACGATGCGCGTAAGGCGGTCTCGGCTACTGTTTCAGTGTTAAAGAGAGGTGGGGCTATATTTTGGCCCAGAAGCTCGAAATTGAGCGTTCAAAAAGTTTTGCTGGGTCCATTTCACTGCAAAACAAGGCCATCAGGACTTAGTTTACCGTCCAAGGGACTTGAAAATATCCCGCAAGTTCCAGGAAATCTACCCGAAGTTGGTCAAAATCACGATGCGCGTAAGGCCGTCTCGGCTGCTGTTTCAGTCTTAAACTAAAGTGGGGCTATATTTCGGCCCAGAAGCTCGAAAGTGAGCGTTCAAAAAGTTTTGCTCTGTCCATTTCACTGCAAAACAAGGCCATCAGGACTTAGTTTAGCGTCCAAGGGACTGGAAATATCCCCCAAGTTACGGGAAATCCACCCGAAGTTAGTGAAAATCACGATGCGCTTAAGGCGCTCTCGGCTACTCTTTCAGTCTTAAGGTAAAGTGGGCTTATATTTAACTCCAGAACCTCGAAAGTAAGGGTTCAAAAAGTTTTGTGTGCGTATTTCACTGACATCTTAGAAAATCAGGATTTAGTTTAGAGACTCTGGGACTAGAAAATATCTCCCAAGTTCCGCCAGATCGAACCGAAGATCCTCAAAATAACGAAGCGCGTAAGGCGCTCCCGCTTACTCTTTCAGTCTTAAAGTGAAGTTGGGCTATATTTCGGCCAAGAAACTCGAAAAAGCGCGTTCAAAAAGTTTTCCTGTGTCCATTTCACTTGAAACCAAGGCCATCAGTAGTTAGTTTCGAGTCCCCGGGACTGGAAAATATCCCCCTAGTTCCGGGAAATCGAGCCGAAGTACCCCAAAATCACGATGCGCGTAAGGCGGTCTCGGCTACTCTTTAAGTCTTAAAGTTAAGTGGGGTTATATTTCGGCCCATAAACTCGAAAGTGAGCGTTCAAAAAGTTCTGCTGTGTCCATTTAACTGTAAACCAAGGCCATCGGAAGTTAGTTTAGCGTGCCCGGGAATTGAAAATATTCGCCAACTTCCGGAAAATCGAGCCGTAGTTGGTCAAAATCACGATGCGCGTAAGGCGGTCTCGGCTACTCTTTTAGTCTAAAATGAAGTGGGGTTATATTTCGGCCGAGAAGCTCGAAAGTAAGCGTTCAAAAAAATGTGCTCTGTCCATTTCACTGCAAACCAAGGCCATCAGCAGTTAGTTTAGACTCCCCGAGACTGGAATATATCCCCGAAGTTCCGCGAAATCCAACGGAAGTTGGTCAAAATCACGATGCGCGTAAGACGGTCTCGGGTACTCTTTCAGTCTTAAAATAAAGTGGGGCTATATTTTGGCCCAGAGGCTCGACGCTGAGTTTTGAAAATGTTTTGCTCTGTCGATTTCAATGCCAACCAAGGCAATCAGGAGTTAGTGTAGAGGCCCCGGAACCGGAAAATATTCCCCAAGTCCCGGGAAATTGAGCCGAAATTCCTCAAAATCACGATACGCGTAAGGCGGTCTCGGCTACTCTTTCAGTCTTAAAGTGAAGTGGGGCTATATTTTTGTCCAGAAGCTCGAAAGTGAGCGTTCAAAAAGTTTTGCTGTGTCCACTTGACTGCAAACCAAGGCCATCAGCAGTTAGTTTAGAGTCCCTGGGACTGGAAAATATCACCCAAGTTGGGGGAAATCGAGCCGAAGTTGGTCAAAATGACGATGTGCGTAAGGCGGTCTCGGCTACTCTTTTAGTCTAAAATGAAGTGGGGCTATATTTTGCCCTAGAAGCTCGACACCGAGCGTTCGCTAATTTTTTCCTGTGTCCATTTCACTGAAAACTAAGGCCATCAGGAGTTAACTTAGAAAGCCCAGGACTGGAAATTTTCCCATAAGATCAATCAAATAGAGCTAAAGTCGCTGAAAATAACGCTGCGCGTAAGGCGCTCTCGGCTACTCTTTCAGTCTTAAAATGAAGTGGGGCTATATTTCGACCTAGAAGCTCGACACCGAACGTGCGCTCCTTTTACTTGTGTCCATTTCACTGAAAACTAAGGCCATAAGGAGTTAGTTTATAGTCCACAAGAGTGGAAAATATCTTTCAAGTTCCGGCAAATCAAGCCAAAGTTGCCCTAAATCACGACGCCTGTAAGGCGGCGTTTGCTACTCTTTCAGTCAAAGTGTGGATATGTTTCGGCCCAGAAGCTCGAAATTGAGCGTTCAAAAAGTTTTCCTATGTCCATTTCACTGCAAACCAAGGTCATCACGAGTTATTTTAGGGTCCCTGGGACTGGAAAATATCCCCCAAGTTCCGGGAAATCAAGCCGAAGTTGGTCAAAATCACAATGCCCGCAAGGCGGTCTCCGCTACTTTTACAGTGTTAAAGAAAAGTGGGGGTATATTTCGGCCCAGAAGCTCGAAAGTGAAATTTCAAAAAGTTTTCCTGTGTCCATTTCATTCCAAACCAAGGGAATCGGGAGTTAGTTTAGAGTCCCTGGGACTAGAAAATATCCCCCAAGTTCCGGGAAGTGGAGCCGAAGTTGGTCAAAATAACGATGCGCGTCAGACGGTCTCGGCTACTTTTTCAGTCTTAAAGTGAACTGGGGTTATATCTCGGCCCAGAAACTCGAAAGTTAGCGTTTAAAAGGTTTTCCTGTGTCCCTTTCACTGCAAACCAAGGCCCCCAGGTGTTAGTTTAGAGTCCTTGGGACTGGAAAATATCCCCCAAATTCACAGAAATGGAGCTAAAGTTGGTCAAAATCACGATGCGTGTAACGCGGCCTCGGCTAATCTTTCAGTCTTAAAGTGAAGTACGGCCATATTTCGGCCCACAATCTCGAAAGCGAGCGTTTAAAAAGTTTTGCTGTGTCTATTTCACTGCAAACCAAGGCAATCAGGAGTTAGTTTAGAGTCCCCGGGACTGGAAAATATCCCCCAAGTTCCGAGAAATCGATCCGAAAATGGTCAAAATCACGGTGCGCGTAAGGCGATCTCGGCTACTCTTTCAGTCTTAAAGTGAAGTGGGGCTATATTTCGGCCCAGAAGCTCCAAAGTGGGCGTTCAAAAAGTTATGCTGTGCGCATTTCAGTGCAAACCAAGGCCATCCGGAGTTAGTTTAGAGTCCCCCAAAATATCCCCCACTTCTGGGAAGTCGAGCCGAAGTTGGTCAAAATCACGATGCGCGTTAGCCGGTCTCGGCTACTCTTTCAGTCTTAAAGTCAAGTGGGGCTATATCTCGGCCCAGAAGCTCGAAGGTGAGCGTTCCAAAGGTTTTGCTGTGTCCATATGAGTAGTAATGGACGCTTATATGAGCGGTAACCAATCAGGAGCCGAGAAAGACAATAGGCTATTGTTTGGAGAACAATGGACGCTATTGTTTTCCACATCCAAGATGGCCGCCACAAATTTCAGCCAATCAGGAGCCGAATTAAGAACAATGGATGCTATTGTTTTCCAAATCCAAGATGGCCGCCACAAATTTCAGCCAATCAGGAGCCAAATTAAGAATTCAAGATGGCGGCGCCCACGAAAGTCGGCCATGTTGGAAAACAGCCCACCAGCCTCGACGGAGGACTGGGATCGGTCTCACGGATTTCAATGGCGACACAAATCACGCCAGGGTCACGCAAAAATGTCATGCAACTTCAAAATCGATACTTACAGTGTCCTGTGGTCCTAAACGACAGAGGTCCATCCAACAAGCGGCCATGATGGAGACTGAGAGACTTGTGTCCGAGGCACTTACGTTTCTATTCGTTCCAAAGCATCCTGGGACGCTGACCTCATCGGGAACCAATCCTAGACTTGCCCCACTCCCTTCACAGTCGAAGGGGTAAAAATAGGGGTAAGGGGTACTCCCCGTTCCAAAGCATCCTGGGCTGATGACCTCATCGGGAACCAATTTTAGACTTGCCCCACTCCCTTCGCGGTCGAAGGGGTAAAAATTGGGGTTAGGGGGTACTCCCCGTTCCAAATCCTAGATTTGTCCCACTCCCCTCTCGGCCAAAGGGGTAAAATAGGGATAAGGGGGTACTCCCTCTTAGTCTGCTATTTAAAACCTTCACACGTTTTGAAAAGGACCAAAACAAAGTTTGTTGACTCACGAAATGGAAGTTAGAAGAAGTCGAAGACTACTAGGATTGACCCCGAAGTAGATGAGTTCAAGGACAAATGTTTCATCTGTCAAGGCGACCTTGTCATTGACTCCTTGACTCGATGTAGTGCGAAAACTTATTGCTGTGGAAAATTTTTGCACAAGAGATGTTTGCAACAGGAGTTACAATACTCAGATAAGTGCGGACATTGCAAAACCTCAAATCCTCCGGGGAATGAAGATGAGGCACAACTTTCACCTTGGGAGGAGGTGGTACGCGAGAGGATTACCAACGCAACGAATGCCATCAATAGGTATCGGCGAGGGGGACAGCCTTATCATATTCACAATCGTAATATTGTTTCGTGGAGGACCTTGCCGCACCATGCGAATCTTTCCATCTGGTTTGAGTTTTTTACAAGACTCACCATCTTCGTGCAGCAAAGGCGAAACGCTACCCTGTACATCCATGCCTATGTCAACTTGCCGTGGATGACCATTACTCAATCAATAAGACTGACGGTGTATGAAATGTTCAGTAGAAACATCCCAACGGAAGTAATGTTCTGCGTACGCGAAGTAAAGTTTAGGTTATTGTTCCTGTCGTGGCTGCACTACGACGCTGAGGATGAAGTGATTATCAACAGATTAACTCTTCAGTCACCTTTTTCACCCCCCATTTACCCTGAAGACACAGCTTGGGTGTAACGTGTAACTTTTATTGTAACTCAAAAAACTCGTAAAACAAAACAAAAACAAAAACAAAGAGTCTGAGTCTTTGCAACGTTTATTGAATAATGATAATAAAAATAATAACATGAACTCCGAAAAAGAATTGATTATAAATTTTTAACTCTTTAAGTCTTGACCGTCGGTATTCCACAAAGTGCTGGGGACTAAAGTCGTTTCCAGTTTCACAGACTCTTGGTTCCTGGCCCCAAAACGCACGATATTCTGCCCTAGTTTTCTTTGCTTTTGGTCATGAAGTCTTTGCCTGATCCGTTCCTTATTCTTGGCATAATAACTTCTCCAATACTCGTTGATCCGTTCCCTGTTGTTTTTACAGTATTGTCTTCGGTAATTTCTGATGTGCTCCTTGTTCTGTTGACAATAGGCTCTCTGGCTGCTGGCAAGTCGTTCCTTGTTGTTTTCATACCATCTTTTACGACGAGTTTTGAGAATCCCGATGTTCTCTGCACGATATCTCTTTTGTTGGGCCAGGATTCGTTGTTTGTTCTTGGCATAATATTTTTTGTGGTAGGCCTTTTTACAGACAACCCTCTGGTCATTCCCTGACCGTTGATTGGAGCAATTCATCTTGCATGTGTAGCGTCTTGCAAATAATGACCAAAACCCTGGAATCACACACTCTTATAAGAGTCACATGGCTAATTCAGGTCTTAGCCTCTTCTTCTTCCGCATTAGTCTGTTTAGCAGGAATTTTCGTTTTACCACTGCCGACTCGGCCGCTTCGTCAAAATCCATGTCGTCTTCCTCAATAAAGCGTCGAAGAGTCTTCATGACTTTACGGTGTATTGCGTCGTGTTTGATACGGTGAGTCCATTTTAGACGCTCTAAGTAAGTCCTTCGTAGCCTTCTTCTACTTACAGGTAATAGGACGTTGAAAGCAGCATTTTCGGCATATTTTTGGGATTTTCCCTTATCCAGGAACTGCTGGACTTCTTTCAGGTAGGTTTCTTTGACGTCTTCTCCGACGTTTTGAGGTAGCGGACTCCACGGATCTGGTTCATCGTCGTCCGCTTCTTCTTCCTCTTCGGAGCTGCTACTATCCTCATCTTCTTCCTGTTCCTCTTCAGGCTCCTCTTCATCCACCTCTTCTTCCTCTTCAACGTTCTCGTCATTGTCATCTTCCACGGGGCCAAAAATATCTGTTGAACGATCATCCATGATTCTCGTCGACCTTCACCGAAGACAACGTACTTCAAATGAACCGAGTCGATTAAACTGATGTTTAATATACCATTTTGGGCAATGATCAGACATCCTCTCTCTTTCTTCGATGCCAGCGCGGGTATCCTTCGTGCGTCATGAGGTGACTAAACACGCGTCTCCTGTCATCACTGGCGGGATGTAAATCCAGGACCGTGTACCCAAACGGTCGTTCGGTCACTTTTTGATACGCGTCCATCATGTCTTGCCAGCAAGTGGGAAAAGCTTGAAGCAGTAAATTCTTCATCCCTAATTGATCTCTTGGATTTTTGAAGGCTACGATGTAGTGGGCGTTCCTGGAAATACTCTTGGCGTATTTCCCTGGTGGAAACATGTCTTGGCACAGGTACAACACGGTGATATTTTGATGATGAGAGTGTTTGGTGAATAAGTCTAGCAACGCTTTGTCCTCACCTCCCTCTGCCATCAGATCGTCCAGTACGAGTAATCCACCCTTCGGAAACCATGACTTGAGATGGTCTGACTCTGGAATCCCTTCGTGAAATTGCACACCAGCGTCTTCCATGTCTCTAAATCCGTCTTGCCACGCCCCGTAGCAATAATGAATCGTAGTGGGAGGGTTTACAAACAATTCTTCCAAGTGATCCAAGAGTAACGATTCGGTAAAACAAGTCTTCCCACAACCAGAAGGGCCCACGATCAAAATACTGGAGGGTGTCTTGTCTTCTCCCATTTCTATTCTACTAGGGATCCCATGGTGCTTTTCGGTAGGAAATGTGATATTTGGGACATCTCGTGTCTTATCTGATCCACTGCTTTGACAACTATGTTTTTCGTGACGAATTCTACTGTCTGCACGAGAGAATAGTCTATGACAATATCGACAATAAAGGGACATGACTCCTTGCTAGTTTGACTCAAAATGAATTCAGGCAGTTAATGCCTTAGTTTTATACATGATTAATGGTCCAGTTGACGAGTGTGGTGGAGGCGGTGGCGGTGGTGGTGGTGGTGGCGGTGGTGGTGGTGATGGTGAATGTGGTGGTGGTGCAGGTAATGGATGTGGTGGTGGTGGTGGTGGTGAATGTGGTGGACGTGGTGGTGGTGGTGGTGAATGTGGTGGTGGTGGATGTGGTGGTGGTGGATGTGGTGGTGGTGGATGCGGTGGTGGTGGTGTAGGTAATGGATGTGGCTGTGGTGGTGAATGTGGTGGATGTGGCGGTGGTGGCGGTGGTGGTGAATGTGGTTTTGGTGGTGGTGGTAAATGTGGTGGTGGTGGAATGTGGCGGTGGTGGTGGTGGTGGATGCGGTGGTGGTGGCGGTGATAAATGTGGGCGTGGTGGCAAATGTGGTGGTAGTGGTGGATGTGGCGGTGGTGGTGGTAAATGTGGTGGATGTGGCGGTGGTGGCGGTGGCGGTGGAGGTGGATGTGGTGGTAAATGTGGTAGTGGTGGTGTAGGTGGTGGATGTGGCTGTGGTGGTGAATGTGGTGGATGCGGTGGTGGTGGTACATGGGTGGTGATATAGGAGGTGGTGGTGGTGAATGTAGTGGTTGTGATGGTGCATGTGGTGGTGGTGGTGAATGTGGCGGTGGTAGTGAATGTGGTGGTGGTGAATGTAGTGGTGGTGGCGGTGGTGGTAAATGTGGTGGTGGCGGTGTAGGTGGTGGTGCAGGTAATGGATGTGACGGTGGTGGTTGTGAATGTGGTGGATGTGGTGGTGGTGGTGAATGTGGTGGTGGTGGATGTGGTGGTGGTGGATGCGGTGGTGGTGGTGTAGGTAATGGATGTGGCTGTGGTGGTGAATGTGGTGGATGTGGCGGTGGTGGCGGTGGTGGTGAATGTGGTTTTGGTGGCGGTGGTAAATGTGGTGGTGGTGGAATGTGGCGGTGGTGGTGGTGGTGGTGGTGGATGCGGTGGTGGTGGCGGTGGTAAATGTGGTGGTGGTGGTAAATGTGGTGGTAGTGGTGGATGTGGCGGTGGTGGTGGTAAATGTGGTGGATGTGGCGGTGGTGGTGGTGAATGTGGTGGTGGCGGTGGCGGTGGAGGTGGATGTGGTGGTAAATGTGGTAGTGGTGGTGTAGGTGGTGGATGTGGCTGTGGTGGATGCGGCGGTGGTGGTACATGGGTGGTGATATAGGAGGTGGTGGTAGTGAATGTAGTGGTTGTGATGGTGCATGTGGTGGTGGTGGTGAATGTGGCGGGGGTAGTGAATGTGGTGGTGGTGGCGGTGGTGGCGGTGGTGGTGAATGTGGTGGTGGCGATGTAGGTGGTGGTGGTAAATGTGGTGCTGGAGGTGGTGGTGGTAAATGTGGTTGTAGTAGATGAGGTGGTGGTGGTGTCGTAAAAGATGGTTTGAAAACAACAAGGAACGACTCGCCAGCAGCCAGAGAGCCTATTGTTAACAGAACAAGGAGCACATCAGAAATTACCGAAGACAATACTGTAAAAACAACAGGGAACGGATCAACGAGTATTGGAGAAGACTTAAAGAGTGAAAAATTGTAACCAATTCTCTTTCGGAGTTCGTGTTATTATTTTTATTATCATTATTCAATAAACGTTGCAAAGACTCAGACTCTTTGTTTTTGTTTTTGTTTTGTTTTACGAGTTTTTTGAGTTACAATAAAAGTTACACGTTACACCCAAGCTGTGTCTTCAGGGTAAATGGGGGGTGAAAAAGATGACTGAAGAGTTAATCTGTTGATAATCACTTCATCCTCAGCGTCGTAGTGCAGCCACGACAGGAACAACAACCTAAACTTTACTTCGCGTACGCAGAGCATTACTTCCGTTGGGATGTTTCTACTGAACATTTCATACACCGTCAGTCTTATTGATTGAGTAATGGTCATCCACGGCAAGTTGACATAGGCATGGATGTACAGGGTAGCGTTTCGCCTTTGCTGCACGAAGATGGTGAGTCTTGTAAAAAACTCAAACCAGATGGAAAGATTCGCATGGTGCGGCAAGGTCCTCCACGAAACAATATTACGATTGTGAATATGATAAGGCTGTCCCCCTCGCCGATACCTATTGATGGCATTCGTTGCGTTGGTAATCCTCTCGCGTACCACCTCCTCCCAAGGTGAAAGTTGTGCCTCATCTTCATTCCCCGGAGGATTTGAGGTTTTGCAATGTCCGCACTTATCTGAGTATTGTAACTCCTGTTGCAAACATCTCTTGTGCAAAAATTTTCCACAGCAATAAGTTTTCGCACTACATCGAGTCAAGGAGTCAATGACAAGGTCGCCTTGACAGATGAAACATTTGTCCTTGAACTCATCTACTTCGGGGTCAATCCTAGTAGTCTTCGACTTCTTCTAACTTCCATTTCGTGAGTCAACAAACTTTGTTTTGGTCCTTTTCAAAACGTGTGAAGGTTTTAAATAGCAGACTAAGAGGGAGTACCCCCTTATCCCTATTTTACCCCTTTGGCCGAGAAGGGAGTGAGACAAATCTAGGATTTGGAACAGGGAGTACCCCCTCACCCCAATTTTTACCCCTTCGACCGCGAAGGGAGTGGGGCAAGTCTAAAATTGGTTCCCGATGAGGTCATCAGCCCAGGATGCTTTGGAACGGGGAGTACCCCCTTACCCCTATTTTTACCCCTTCGACTGTGAAGGGAGTGGGGCAAGTCTAGGATTGGTTCCCGATGAGGTCAGCGTCCCAGGATGCTTTGGAACAAATAGAAAGGTATATAAGTGCCTCGGACACAAGTCTCTCAGTCTCCATCATGGCCGCTTGTTGGATGGACCTCTGTCGTTTAGGACCACAGGACACTGTAAGTATCGATTTTGAAGTTGCATGACATTTTTGCGTGACCCTGGTGTGATTTGTGTCGCCATGGAAATCCGTGAGACCAATCCCAGTCCTCCGTCGAGGCTGGTGGGCTGTTTTCCAACATGGCCGACTTTCGTGGGCGCCGCCATCTTGAATTCTTAATTTGGCTCCTGATTGACTGAAATTTGTGGCGGCCATCTTGGATTTGGAAAACAATAGCATCCATTGTTCTTAATTCGGCTCCTGATTGGCTGAAATTTGTGGCGGCCATCTTGGATGTGGAAAACAATAGCGTCCATTGTTCTCCAAACAATAGCCTATTGTCTTTCTCGGCTCCTGATTGGTTACCGCTCATATAAGCGTCCATTACTACTCATATGAATGCAAACCAAGGCCATCAGGACTTAGCTTAAAATCTCCGGGACTGGATAATATTTCCTAAGTTCCCGTAAATCGAGCCAAAGTTGCTCAAAATCACGATGCGCGTAAGGCGGACTCTTCTACTCTTTCAGTTTTAAAATGAAGTGGGGCTATATTTCGTCCTAGAAACTCCACACCGAGCGTGCGCTCCTTTTACCTGTGTTCATTTCACTGAAAACTAAGGCCATCAGGAATAAGTTTACAATCCCCGGGCCTGGAAAATATCCCCCAAATTCCGACAAATCGAGCCAAAATTGCTCAAAATCACCATTCGCGTAAAGCAGTCTCGTCTTCTCTTTGAGTCTTTAAATGAAGTGGGGCTATATTTCGGCCTGGTAGCTCGACACCGAGCGTCCGCTCTTTTTACCTGTTCCCATCCACTGAAAACTAACGCCATCTGCAGTTAGTTTAGAGTTTCCGGGACTGGAAAATATCCCCAAAGCTTTGCCAAATCGAGCTACAGTTTCTCAAAATAACGATGCGCGTAAGCTTGTCTCGGCTACTCTTTCAGTGTTAAAATGAACTGGGGCTATATTTTGACCTCGAAGGTCGACGCCGAGCGTGCGCTCCTTTTACCTGTGTCCATTGTATCTGTGTCCTGTGTCCACTGAAAACTAAGGCCATCTGCAGTTAGTTTAGAGTTTCCGGGACTGGAAAATATCCCCCAAGTTTCGCCAAATCGAGCTAAAGTTTCTCAAAATAACGATGCGCGTAAGCTTATCTCGGCTACCCTTTCAGTGTTAAAATGAACTGGGCTATATTTTGACCTCGAAGCTCGACGCCGAGCGTGCGCTCCTTTTACCTGTGTCCATTTCACTGAAAACTAAGGATATCAGGAGCTAGTTTAGGGTCCCCGGGACTAGAAAATATCCCCCAAGTCTCGGCAAATCGAGCTAAAGTGGTTCAAAATCACGATGCGCGTTAGGCGGTGTCGGCTACTCATTCAGTCTTGAATTGAAGTGGGGCTATATTTCGGCTTAGTAGCTCGACACCGAGCGTGCGCTCCTTTTACCTGTGTCCATTTCACGGAAAACTTAGGGCATAAGGAGTTCGTTTAGAGTCGCTGGGACTGGAAAATGTACCCCAAGTTCGGGGAAATTGAGCCGAAATTGGTCAAAATCACGATGCGCGTAAGGCGGTCTCCGCTACTCTTTCAGTGTTAAAGTGAAGTGGGGCTCTTTTTCGCCCCAGAAGCTCGAAAGTGAGCGTTCTAATAGTTTCGCTGTGTGCATTTCACTGCAAACCAAGGCCATCAGGAATTAGTTTAGAGTCCACGGGATTGGAATATATCCCCCAACCTCCGGGAAATTAATCCGAAGTTGGTCAAAATCACGATGCGCGTAAGGTGGTCTCGGCTACTCTTTCAGTCTTAATGTGATGTGGGGCTATATTTTGACCCAGAAGCTCGAAAGTGAGCGTTCAAAAAGGTTTGCTGTGTCCATTTCACTGCAAACAAAGGCCATCTGGAGTTAGTTTAGAGTCCCCGCGACTGGAAATTATCCCCCAAGTCTCGGAAAATCGAGCCAAAGTGGCTCAAAATCACCCTTCGCGTAACGCCGTGTCGGCTACTCTTTCAGTCTTGAAATGAAGTGTGGGTATATTTCGGCATAGAAGCTCGACACCCGAACGTGCGCTCCTTTTACCTGTTTCCATCCACTGAAAACTAAGGCCATCAGGAGTTAGTAGAGAGTCCTCGAAACTGGAAAATATCCCCCAAAATCCGGCAAATCGAGTCATAGTAGCTCAAAATCACGATAAGAGTAAGCCGGTCTCCTCTACTCTTTCAGTCCTTAAATGAAGTGGGGCTACATTTCGGCCTAGAAGCTCGACACCGAGCCTGCTTTCCTTTTACCTGTGTCCATCTTACTGAAAACTAAGGCCATGAGGAGTTAGTTTAGAGTCCCCGGGACTGGAAAATATTCCCAAGTTCCGGCAAATCGAGCCAAAGTTGCTTAAAATCTCGATGCGCGTAAGGCCGTCTCGGCTACTTTTTCAGTCTTAAAATGACGTGGGGCTATATTTCGGCCTAGAAGCTCGACACAGAACGTGCGCTCCTTTTAAGTGTGTCCATTTCACTGAAAACTAAGGGCATCAGGAATTAGTTTAGAGTTCCTGGGACTGGAAAATGTCCCCTCAAGTTCCGCGAAATCGAGCCGAAGTTGATCAAAATCACGATGCGCGTAAGGGGGTCTCGGATACTCTTTTAGTCTGAAAGAGAAGTTGGGCTATATTTCGGCCTAGAAGCTCGAAAGTGAGCGTTCAAAAAGTTGTGCTGTGTCTATTTCACTACAAATCAAGGCCATCAGGAGTTAGTTTAGAGTCGTCGGGACTGGTAAATATCCCCCAAATTCTAAGAAATCAAGCCAAAGTGGGTCACAATTACGATGCGCGCAAGGCGGTCTCGGCTACTTTTTCAGTCTAAAATGAAGTGGGGCTATATTTTTGCCTAGAAACTCGAAACTGAGCGTGCGATCGTTTTACCTGTGTCCATTTCTCTGCAATCCAAGGCCATCAGGAGTTAGTTTAGAATCCCCGGGCCAGGAAAATATTCCCAAAGTTCCAGGAAATCCAGGCAAAGTTGCTTAAAATCACGATGCGCGAAGAGAGGTCTATTCTACTCTTTCAGTCTTAAAATGAGGTAGGGCTATATTTCGGCCTAGACGCTGGAAACCGAGCGTGCGATCGTTTTACCGGTGTCCTTTTTTCTGCAAACCAAGGCCATCACAAGTTACTTTAGAGTCCCCGAGTCTGAAAAATAGCCCCCAAGTTCCGGGAAATCCAGCCAAAGTTTCTGAAAATCACGATGCGCGCAAGGCGGTCTCAGCTACTCTTGTAGTCTTGAAATGAGGTGAGGCTATATTTCGGCCTAGAAGCTGGAAACCAAGCATGCGATCGTTTCACCTTTGTCCATTTCTCTGCAAACCAAGGCCGTCAGGAGTTAGTTTAGAGTACCTCAGACTGCAAAATATCCCCAAATTCCCGGAAATCGAGGCGAAGTTGCTCAAAATCACGATGCGCGTAAGGTGGTCTCTGCCACTCTTTCAGTCTTAAAGTGGAGTGGGGCTATATTTCGGCAGAGGCGCTCGAAAGTGAGCGTTCAAAAAGTTTTCCTGTGTCTGTTTCACTGCAAACCAAGGCAATCAGAAGTTAGTTTAGAGTCCCCTAAACAAAAAAAAATCCCCCAGGTTCCGAGAAATCGAGCCGAAGCTGGTCAAAATCACGCTGCGCGTAAGGCGGTCTCGCCTACTTATTCAGTCTTAAAGAGAAGTGGGGCTATATTTCGGCCCAGAAGCTCGAAAGTGAGGGTTT
Organism: Orbicella franksi; assembly: GCF_964199315.1. Taxonomy (NCBI): domain Eukaryota; kingdom Metazoa; phylum Cnidaria; class Anthozoa; order Scleractinia; family Merulinidae; genus Orbicella; species Orbicella franksi. The sequence continues at coordinate 1,274,099 of NC_138155.1, forward strand.
AAAAAGTTTTCCTGTGTCGATTTCACTGCAAACCAAGGCCATCAGGAGTTAGTTTAGAGTCCCCGGGCCTGGAAAGTATCCTCCAAGTTGCTGGAAATCGAGCCGAAATTGGTCAAATTTACGATGCGCGTGAGCCGGTCTCCGCTACTCTTTCAGTGTTAAAGTGAAGTGGGTCTATTTATCGGCACAGAAGCTCGAAAGTGAGCGTTCAAAAAGTTTTCCTGTGTCCATTTCACTGCAAACCAAGACCAAGAGGAATTGGTTTAGAGACCCCGTGACTGGAAAATATCCCCAAGTTCCGGGAAATCGAGACGTAATTGGTCAAAATCACGATGCGCGTAAGGCGGTCTCGGCTACTCATTCAGTCTTAAAATGAAATGGGGCTATATTTCGGCCCAGACGCTCGAAAGTGAGCGTTCAAAAAGTTTTGCTGTGTCCATTTCACTGCAAACCAAGGCAATCAGGAGTTAGTTTAGGGTCCCCGGGACTGGAAAATATCCCCCAAGTTTAGGGAAATCGAGCCGAAGTTGATCAAAATCACGATGCACGTAAGGCGGTCTCGGCTACTCTTTCGGTCTTAAAGTAAAGTCAGGCTATATTTCGACCCAGAAGCTCGGAAGTGAGCGTTGAAAAAGTTTCGCTCTGTCCATTTCACTGCAAACCAAGGCCGTCAGGAGTTAGTTTAGAGTCCTCGGGCCTGGAAAATATTCCCCAAGTTCCGGGAAATCAGAGGCGAAGTTGGTCACAATCACGATGCGCGTAAGGCGGTCTCGGCTAATCTTTCACTCTTAAAGTGATGTGGGGCTATATTTCGGCCCGGAAGCTTGAAAGCGAGCGTTCCAAAAAATTTGCTGTGTCCATTTCACTTCAAACCTAGGCAATCAGAGGTTAGTTTAAAGTCCTCGGGACTGGAAAATATTCCCCAAGTTCCGGGAAATCGAGCCGAAGTTGGTCAAAATCACGATGCGCGTAAGGCAGTCTCGGCTACTCTTTCAGTCTTAAAATGAAGTGGGGCTATATTTTGGCCTAGAAGCTGGACACCGAGCGTGCGCTTCTTTTAGTTGTGTCCATTTCACTGAAAACTAAGGCCATTAGGAGTTAGTTTGGAGTCCATAGGACTGGAAAATATCTCCCAAGTTCCTTTAAATCAAGCCAAAGGTGATCAAAATCACGGTACGCGTAAGCCGGTCTCGGCTACTCTTTCAGTCTTAAAATGAAGTGGGGCTATATTTCGACCTAGAAGCTCAACACCGAGCGTGCGCTCCTTTTACTTGTTTCCATTTCACTGAAAACTAAGGCCACTAGGAGTTAGTTTGGAGTAAACAGGACTGGAAAATATCTCCCAAGTTCAGGCAAACCAAGCCAAACTTGCTCAAAATCACGATGCGCGTAAGGCGATCTCGGCTAGTCTTTCAGTCTTAAAATAAAGTGGGACTATATTTCGGTCTAGAAGCTCGACACCGAGCGTGCACTTCTTTTACCTGTGTCCATTTTACTGAAACCTAAGGCCATCAGGAGTTACTTTAGAGTCCCCGTGTCTAAATAATATATCCCAAGTTCTTGCAAATCGAGCCAAAGCGGCTTAAAATCACAATGCGCGTAAGGTGATCTCGGCTACTCTTTTAGTCTTAAAATGAAGTGGGGTTATATTTCGGCCCAGAAGCTCGACTGTGAACGTTCAGAAAAATTTGCTGTGTCCATTTCACTGCAAACCTAGGCAATCAAGGGTTAGTTTAGAGTCCCCGGGACTGGAAAATATCCACCAAGTTCCGGGAGATCGAGTCGAAGTTGGTCGAAATCACGATGCGCGTAAGGCGGTCTCGGCTACTCCTTCCGTCTTAAAATGAAGTGGAGCTATATTTTGGACCTAGAAGCTTAACACCGAGCGTGCGCTCCTTTTAGTTGTGTTCATTTCCCTGACAACTAAGGCCATTAGGAGTTAGTTTGGAGTCTATAGGACTGGAAAATATCTCCCAAGTTCCCTCAAATCAAGCCAAAGGTGATCAAAATGACGATGCGCGTAAGCCGGTCTCGGCTACTCTTTCAGTCTTAAAATGAAGTGGGGCTATATTTCGACCCAGAAGCTCGACACCGAGCGTGCGTTCCTTTTACTTGGTTCCATTTCACTGAAAACTAAGGCCCCTGGGAGTTAGTTTGGAGTCCACAGGACTGGAAAATATCTCCCAAGTTCAGGCAAATCAAGCCAAACTTGCTCAAAATTACGATGCGCGTAATGCGATCACGGCTAGTCTTTCAGTCTTAAAATAAAGTGGGGTTATATTTCGGTCTAGAAGCTCGACACCGATCGTGCACTCCTTTTACCTGTGTCCATTTCACTGAAAACTAAGGCCATCAGGAGTTAGTTTAGAGTCTCCGGGTCTAAAAACTATACCCCAAGTTCCGGCAGTGTAAAATGGGGTTGACTAGCCTACACGACTTCTACGGTTCGTGACATTTGTACATTTGCCGTTCTCTGTTCGGTCACTCGGTCTTTCTTGTCGCTTCACTCGTGTTCATGAAGGGCACTTCATGTTGTGTAACAAGGAGGAATTTTAAGTGAATTTGAGCCGTTAGATCATTCTATGGCAAATTTTTTTTTAGGTCATAGGTCTGCATGTTATCTGCGTGTCGACTCGTTAAGTTTGACACCTCTGTAATTTGCCATGTGTTTTTGCATTTTTTAGGCTCATTTCTATTGCAAAATATGCTTTTATGAGTCTCCATGAATTTGCTTTTGAGGAACAAAATATGAAATTTACCGTGACATGTTGCTTACTTGCATTCTATATTGTGACGCCGGGCCCGGCTGTGATTAGAACTGTTTGCAAGCACAGTAGGTAGATCCTTATCACGGATATCATATTTGTTCTCGTCCGATTTCCTTCGGAGACGCCGTAGCTTTACTTTGAGAAAGCTATACGTTTGTCTAGTGACATTCTTATGTTTCTTGCAGCTATCTGCTCGAGCTTATGTTTCTCTTGCTCGATGTATAGGTTTATTCCTCCTTTAGTTGTTCTGGCACCACATGATTCAAATGTAGCTGTTTACGCGCAAGTCCTGTTGACTGTTTTGCGTCTTTTATATGCCATTGTTCGGCTTAGTTCAGGCAAGACCATGGTTTCGATCCTCCATGTGGATCTCATCAGTTGCCGGTATTTCTAAAATATTCTGTACATCTGAAGTTGCTAGCGCAACTCGTACCTCTGTGAGAATGCAAGACATTCTGCGGCTTGGCACAAACTTCTCGTGGTGTGTACCCTTGTGACGGATAGAACATGTCTGGTTTCTATTGGCTATGACAGCTAGCCAATGGCGTAATGTACTTTTCGATCCTTACTTTTTTGAAGCTTGACCTCGTTATTGTGTGTTTCTTTGACGACCCAAAGCGGCGTAAGGCGTATGCGCGTAAGGCGTATGCGCGTAAGGCGATCTCGGCTACTCTTTTAGTTTTAAAATGAAGTGCGGCTATATTTCGGCGTAGAAGCCCGACACCGAGCGTGCGCTCCTTTAAGCTTTGTCCATTTCACTGAATACTAAAGCCATATGGAGTTATTTTAGAGTCGCCGGGACGGTAAAATTTGCCCCAAGTTCCGGTAACTCGAGCCAAAGTTGCTAAAAATCACGATGCGCTTAAGGCGGTCTCATAAGCAACTATTGCTTCATTTGCCGGAGCTTGGGGGATATTTTGCAGTCGCGGGGATTCTAAACTAACTGCTGATGGGCTTAGTTTTCACTGAAACTGACACAGGTAAAGGGAGCGCACGCTCAGTGTCGAGCTTCTAGGCCGAAATATAGCCCCACTTCATTTTAAGACTGAAACAGTAGCCGAGACCGCCTTACGCGCATCGTGAATTTGAGCAATTTTGGTTTGATTTGCAGAACTTGGGGGGTATTTTCCAGTCCCGGGGACTCTAAACTAATTTCTGTGGCCTTACTTTTCAGTGAAATGGACACAGGTAAAAGGAGCGCCCACTCCGTGTCAAGCTTCTAGGCCAAAATATAGCCCCACTTCATTTTAAGACTGAAAGAGTAGCCGAGACCGCCATACGCGCATCGTGATTTTAAGCAACTTTGGCTCGATTTGCCGAGAATTAAGGGATATTTTCCACTCCTCGGGACTCTAAATTAACTCCTGATGGCCTTACTTTTGAGTGAAAAGGACACAGGTAAAAGGAGCGCACGCTCGGTGTCGAGCTTCTAGGCCGAAATATACCCCCGCTTTATTTTAAGTTAAAAGAGTAGTCAGGACCGCCTTACGCGCATCGTGAATTTGAGCAACTTTGGATCGATTTGCCGGAACTTGGGGGATATTTTCCCGTCCCGGGGAATCTCAACCAACTCCTGATGGCCTTAGTTTTTAGTGAAATGAACACACGTAAAAGGAGCGCACGCTCGGTGTCGAGCTTCTAGCTCGAAATATAGCCCCACTTCATTTTAAGACTGAAAGACTAGCCGAGATCTCCTTACGCCCATCGTGATTTTGAGCAAGTTTGGCTCGATTTGCCGGAACTTGGGGGATATTTTCCAGTCTTGGAACTCTAAACTAACTCCTGATGGCCTTAGTTTCCAGCGAAATTGACACAGGTAAAAGGAGCGCACGCTCGGTGTCGAGCTTCTAGGCCGAAATATACCCCCGCTTTATTTTAAGTTAAAAGAGTAGTCAAGACCGCCTTACGCGCATCGTGAATTTGAGCAACTTTGGATCGATTTGCCGGAACTTGGGGGATATTTTCCAGCCTTGGAACTCTAAACTAACTCCTGATGGCCTTAGTTTCCAGCGAAATTGACACAAGTAAAAGCAGCGCACGCTCGGTGTCGAGCTTCTAGGCCGAAATATAACCCAACTTCATTTCTAGACTCAAAGAGTAGACGAGCCCACCTTACGCGCATCGTAATTTTCAGCCACTATGGCTCGATTTCCCGAGACTTACGGGATATTTTCCACACCTCGGGACTCTAATTTAACTCCTGATGGCCTTAGTTTTCAGTGAAATGGACACAAGTAAAAGGAGCGCGCGCTCGGTGTCGAGCTTCTAGGCCGAAATATAGCCCAACTTTATTTTAAGACTCAAAGAGTAGCCGAGATCTCCTTACGCGCATCGTGATTTTTAGCAATTTTGGCTCGATTTGCTGAAACTTGGAAAATATTTTCCACTCCCGGGGACTCTAAACTAACTCCACATGGCCTTAGTTTTCAGTGAAATGGAGAGAGGTAAAAGAAGCGCACGCTCGGTGTCGAGCTTCTAGGCCGAAATATAGCCCCATTTTATTTTTAGACTGAAAGAGTAGCCGAGACCGGTTAACGCGCATCGTGATTTTGAGCGAGTTTGCCTCGATTTGCCGAAACTTGGGGATATTTTTCAGTCCCAGGGACCTCAAAATAACTCCTAATGGCCTTAGTTTTCAGTGAAATGTACACAGGTAAAAGTAGCAAACGCTCGGTGTCGAGGTTCTAGGCCGAAATATAGCCCCACTTTAATTTAAGACTGAAAGAGTAGCCGAGATCTCCTTATCGCGCTCGATTTGCCGGAACTTGGGACATATTTTCCACTCCCGGGAACTCTCACTTAACTCCTGATGGCCTTAGTTTTTAGTGAAATGGACACAGGTAAAAGGAGCGCACGCTCGCTGTCGAGGCTCTAGACTGAAATATAGCCGCACTTTATTTTAAAACTGAAGGAGTAGCCGAGACCGCCTTACGCGCATTGTGATTTCGAGTAAATTTGACTCGATTTGCCGGAACTTGGGGGATATTTCCGAGTCCCAGGGACTCTAAACTAACTCCTGATGACCTTAGGTTTTAGTGAAATTGAAACAGGTAAAAGGAGCGCACGGTGAGTGTTAAGCTTCTAGGCCGAAATATAGCTCCACTTCATTTTAAGACTCTAAGAGTAGCCGAGACCGCCTTAAGCGCATCGTGAATTTGAGCGACTTTGGCTGGATTTCCCGGAACTTGGGGGATAGTTTTTAGGCCCCGGAATCTAAACTAACTCGTCATTGCCTTGGTTTGCAGAGAGATTGACCCCGGGACAACGATCGCACGCTCGGTTTCCAGCTTCTAGGCCGAAATATAGTCCCACTTCATTTTAGGATTAAAAGAGTAGCCGAGAGTGCCTTACGCGCATCGTGATTGTCAGCAACTTTGGCTCGATTTGCCGGAACTTGGGGGATATTTTCCAGTCCCAGGGTCTCTAAACTAACTCCTGATGGCCTTGGTTTGCAGTGAAATGGACACACCAGAACCTTTTGAACCCCGAGTTTCGAGCTTCTAAGCTGAAATATAGCCCCACCTCACTTTAAGACTGAAAGAGTAGCGAACACCGCCTTCTGCGCATCGTGATTTTCACCCACTTCGGCTCGAATTCCCGGAATTTGGGGGATATTTTCCAGTCCCCGGGGCTCTAAGCTAACTACTAATGTTCTTAGTTTTCAGTGAAATGGACACAAACAAAAGGAGCGCACGCCCGGTGTCGAGCTTCTAGGCCGAAATATAGGCTACTTCATTTTAAGACAGAAAAAGTAGCCGAGACCGCTCTACGCGCATCGTAATTTTGAGCAACTTTGGCTTCATTTCCCGGACCTTGGAGGATATTTTCCAGTGCCCGGGACTCTAAATTAACTCCTGATTGCCTTATTTTTCAGTGAAATTAACAGGAAAAAGGAGCGCACGCTCGATGTCGAGCTTTTAGGTCGAAATATAGCCCCATTTCATTTTAAGACTAAAAGAGTAGCTGAGAGCGCCTCACGCGCATGGTGATTTTCAGAAATTTGGGCTCGATTTGCCGAAACTTGGGGGATATTTTCCAGTCCCGGGGATTCTAAACTAACTCCTGATGCCCTTAGTTTTCAGTGAAATGGACACAGGCCAAAGGAGCGCCCGCTCGGTTTAAAGCTTCTAGGCCGAAATATAGCCCCACTTCATTTTAAGACTTAAAGAGTAGCCGAGACCGCGTTACGCGCATCGTCATTTTAAGCATATAAGGCTCGTTTTGCCGGAACTTGGAGGATCTTTTCCAGAGCCCGGAACTCTCAACTATCTCCTGATGGTTTTAGTTTTTGAAGAAATGGACACAAGCAACAGGAGCGCACGCCCGGTGTCGAGCTTCTAGGCCGAAATATAGCCCTACTTCATTTTAAGACTGAAAGAGTAGCCGAGACCGCTTTCCGCGCATCGCGATCTTGACTAAATTTAACTCGATTTCCCGGAATTTGGAGGATATTTTTCAGTCTCGGGAACTCTAAACTTACTCCTGATAGCCTTAGTTTTCAGTGAAATGGACACAGGTAAAACGAGCGGACGCTCGGTTTCAAGCTTCCAGGCCGAAATATAGCTTCACTTCATTTTAAGACTGAAAGAGTACGCCAGACCGCCTTACGCGCATCCTAATTTTCAGCAAAATTGCCTCGATTTGCCCGAACTTGGGGGATATTTTTCAGTCCCGGGGACTCTAAACTAACTCCCGATTGCCTTACTTTTCAGTGAAGTTGACAAAGCTAAAAGGAGCGCACGCTCGGTGTCGAGCTTCTAGGCCGAAATATAGCCCCACTTCATTTTAAGACTGAAAGAGTAGTCGAGATCTCCTTACGCGCATCGTGATTTTGAGCAATTTTGGCTCGATTTGCCGGAACTTGGGAAATATTTTCCACTCCCGGGGACTCTCAATTAACTCCTGATAGCCTTAGCTTTTAGTGAAATGGACACAGGTAAAAGGAGCGCTCGCTGGGTGTTAAGCTTCTAGGCCGAAATATAGCTCCACTTTATTTTAAGACTCTAAGAGTAGCCAAGACCGCCTTACGCGCATTGTGAGTTTGAGCGACTTTGGCTGGATTTCCCGGAACTTGGGGGATAGTTTTTAGGCCCCGGGAATCTAAACTAACTCGTCATTGCCTTGGTTTGCAGAGAGATTGACCCCGGGACAACGATCGCACGCTCGGTTTCCAGCTTCTAGGCCGAAATATAGCCCCACTTCATTTTAGGATTAAAAGAGTAGCCGAGAGCGCCTTACGAGCATCGTGATTGTCAGCAACTTTGGCTCGATTTGCCGGAACTTGGCGGATATTTTCCAGTTCCGGGAACTCTAAACTAACTTTTGATGGCCTTGGTTTGCAGTGAAATGGACACACCAAAACTTTTTGAACCCTGAGTTTCGAGCTTCTAAGCCGAAATATAGCCCCACCTCACTTTAAGACTGAAAGAGTAGCGGACACCGCCTTCTGCGCATCGTGATTTTCACCCACTTCGGCTCGAATTCCCGGAATTTGGAGGATATTTTCCAGTCCCCGGGGCTCTAAGCTAACTCCTGATGGCCTTAGTTTTCAGTGAAAGGGACACAAACAAAAGGAGCGCACGCCCGGTGTCGAGCTTCTAGGCCGAAATATAGGCTACTTCATTTTAAGACTGAAAGAGTAGCCGAGACCGCTTTACGCGCATCGCGATCTTGACTAAATTTAACTCGATTTCCCGGAATTTGGAGGATATTTTTCAGTCTCGGGAACTCTAAACTAACTCCTGATAGCCTTAGTTTTCAGTGAAATGGACACAGGTAAAACGAGCGGACGCTCGGTTTCAAGCTTCTAGGCCGAAATATAGCTTCACTTCATTTTAAGACTGAAAGAGTACGCCATACCGCCTTACGCGCATCCTAATTTTCAGCAAAATTGCCTCGATTTGCCCGAACTTGGGGGATATTTTTCAGTCCCGGGGACTCTAAACTAACTCCCGATTGCCTTAGTTTTCAGTGAAATTGACACAGCTGAAAGGAGCGCACGCTCGGTGTCGAGCTTCTAGGCCGAAATATAGCCCCACTTCATTTTAAGACTGAAAGAGTAGCCGTGACTGCCTTAAGCGAATCGTGATTTTGAGCAACTTTGGCTCGATTTGCCGGAACTTGGGGGATATTTTCCAGTACCGGGGGCTCTAAACTAACTACTGATGGCCTTAGTTTTCAGTGAAATGGACACAGGTAAAATTAGCGCACGCTCGGTGTCGAGCTTTTAAGCCGAAATACAGTATAGCCCCACTTCATTTTGAGACTGAAAGAGTAGACGAAACCGCATTACGCGCATTGTTATTTTCAGCAACTTTGGCTCGATTTGCCGAAATTTGAGGGATATTTTCCAGTAGCGAGGACTCTAAACTAACTCATGATGGCCTCGGTTTCCAGGGAAACGGACACAGCTAAAATGATCGCACGCTCGGTTTCAGGCTTCTAGGCCGAAATATAGCCCCGATTCATTTTAAGACTGAAAGAGTAGCCAAGACCGCGTTACGCGCATCGGGATTTTGAGTAACTTTGGCTCGATTTCCCGGAACTTTGGGATATTTTCCAGTCCCAGGGACTGTAAGCTAACTCCTGATGGCCTTAGTTTTCAGTGACATGGACACCGGTAAAAGGAGCGCGAACTCGGGTTCGACCTTCTAGGCCGAAATATAGCCCCACTTCATTTTAAGACTGAAAGAGTAGCCGAGACCGCTTTACGCGCATCGTGATTTAGAGCCACTTTGGCTCGATTTGCCCGAACTTGGGAGATATTTTCCAGTCCCGGAGATTCTAAACTAACTCCTGATGGCCTTAATTTTCAGTGAAATGGACACAGGTAAAAGGAGCGCACGCTTGGTTTCGAGCTTCTAGGCCAAAATATAACCCCACTTCCTTTTAAGACTGAAAGAGTAGCCGAGACCGCCTTACGCGCATCGTGATTTTGACCAACTTTGGCTCGATTTCCCGGAACTTGGGGGATATATTCCAGTCCCGGGGACTCGAAACTAACTCGTGATGGCTTTGGTTTTAGGTGAAATGGACAGGGGAAAAATATTTCAACGCTCGGTTTCGAGCTTCTAGGCCGAAATATAGCCCCACGTCACTTTAAGAGTGAGAAAAGGTAGCCGAGACCGCCCTACGCGCAGGGCGATTTTCCCCAACTTTGGGACGACGTCCAGGAACTTACGGGATATTTTCCAGTCTCAGGGACTGTAAACTAACTAGTGATGCCTTGGTTTTCAGGGAAATGAACAGAGGAAAAATATTTCAACACTCTGTTTCGAGCTTCTAGACCGAAATATAGCCCCACTTTACTTTAAGAGTGAGAAAATTTAGGCGAGACCACCTTACGCGCAGGACGATTTTCCCCAACTTTGGTTCGATTTCCAGGAACTTGCGGGATATTTTCCATTTCCGGGGACTTTAAACTAACTCGTGATACCTTGGTTTTCAGTGAAATGGACACAGGAAAAATATTTGAACGCTTGGTTTCAAGCTTCTAGTCGGAAGTGTAGGCCGACTTTATTTTCAGGGTGAGAAAAGGTAACCGAGAGCGCTCTACGCGCAGGGCGATTTTTCCCAACTTTGGATCGATTTCCAGGAACTTGCGGGACACTTTCTAGTCCCGGAGACTCTAAACTAATTCGTGATGGCCTTGGTTTTCAGTAAAATGGACAGAGGAAAAATATTTGAACGCTCGGTTTCGAGGTTCTTGGCCGAAATATCGCCCCACTTCACTTTAAGAGTGAGAAAAGGTAGCCGAGACCGCCCTACGCGCAGGGCGATTTTCAGCAACTTTGGGTCGATTTCCAGGAACTTGCGGGATATTTTCCAGTCCCGGGGACTCTAAACTAAGTCGTGGTTGCGTTGGTTTTTAGCGAAATGGACAGATGAAAAAGATTTCATCGCTCGGTTTCGAGCTTCTAGTTCGAATTATAGCACCACTTAACTTTAAGAGTTGGAAAAGGTAGCCGAGACCGCCGTACGCGAAGGGCGATTTTCCCCAACTTTGGGTCGATTTCCAGGAGCTTGCGGGATGCTTTCCAGTTCCGAGGACTCTAAACTAACTTGCGATGGCCCTTATTTTCAGTGAAATGGACAGAGGAAAAATATTGAACGCTCGGTTTTGAGCTTACCTTCTAGGCCGAAATATAGCCCCACTTTACTTTAAGAGTGAGAAAAGGTAGCCGAGACCGCCCTACGCAAAGGGCGATTTTCCCCAACTTTGGGTCGATTTGCAGGAACTTGCGGGATATTTTTCAGTCCCGGGAACTCGAAAGTAACTCGTGATGGCCTTGGTTTTCAGTGAAATGGACAGAGGAAAAATTTGTGAATGCTCGGTTTGGAGCTTTTAGGCCAAAATATAGCCCCACTTCACCTTAAGAGTGAGAAAATGTAGCCGAGACCGCCTTAGGCGCAGGGCGATCTTTCCCAACTTTGGGTCGATTTGCAGGAACTTGCGGGATATTTTCCAGTCCTGGGGACTCTAACCAACTTTAGGAGGCAGCGTGGCGTGTCAAACTCGCAATCCAGCAGTCCCGGGTTCCAGTCTCACTCTGACTTTTACCTGGATTTGTTTCTCGGTAGCCCCGAGTTCAAATCCAAGCAGCTCACGCTTGTAAATAGCCAACTGGTTCGCCTCCGGCCAATTGGGATTCTTAACAATGATAAGTTCAATTTGAATTATTTATTATACTAATGTTGTGAAATATACAAGTAAATGTTTCCATTTACTTTTCAGTTTTGGAGTAAGGTAATTTTGTTTGTTTTTGTTTTTGTTTTTGTTTTGTTTTGTTTTTTTTTTTTTACTTCTTTTAAATATTTAAAGTTAACATGGGATGAAAGTTTTCGTTACCTACATGTCTGAAGGCTGGTTTGATCGCAGTGATCGATGAAGAAAGGTTCTCAGCCATTGTTGCAATCCTACGTGTATGCTAAAGCTCTCCAGCGATTTTAGCGATCTTTGTGACAAGATAGAAACAACTTACAGAGATTGAAGCCATCGTAGCTACGATGAATAAACCAGGATGCACTGCGTTGATGTTTTTGATTCAAGTCCTGTCCGGTTTTCTGCTTTCTGTGGCTTGAGTGACATGCAAGTGAGTTACAGAGTTAAATTTCAGTCAGCAACGGCGGGTTATCTTTCCGTAACAATCGTAACAACCATATAACTAAACCAACCCTACTATTTGAGTTTTTTTTAGCAAATGGAAATAAGTTTTGAACAATAACAAAAGAATTAGAGATTAACGTTTCCGTGCTTTGAAAATGTCCACCGCCGTTAAGAATATTTTATTATAAAAGCGGTAATATATTATTTACAGATGTAAAGCATGAAATTTATTTTCTCTTTCAACCAGGCCTAAGCTTATTTTTAGATTGTAGTTTTTCCTCTAAGAATCGGCCGTTGTACATCAATCATTGTTGAAAATTATTTAAACAAAATAAATTGTGACGACTACAAGAAAATTTGCATATGTTTACTATTTCGCTTTAATTTTTTGAAAATTACAAAAAGCATTGTATACGGATCTTTTATTCCCATTGTATGAAATATTATGTAAAACGAAGCAAACAGTTAGTAGCGTATCTTGCTTTCCTTAAAAAAATTGTTTTGCTTTTGACAAGAAATATTTTTTTGCCATCATACGATAAATTTAAGCGACGTAAATATTCAAAAATGCGGCGGGAAAGGTAGCCAAAATTTGCAGCTGTGATTACCATGTATTACAATGTATGTTTTACAACATCACTTTAAATATGCTTTGTCCCTCAAACCTCGCTTTCAGATCTCCTTAAAGCTTTTGGATTTCCATTAGATTTGATCCCGTTTAGTTTGGTTGGCGACTGAGCTGTAATTTTACCATTTGCATTTGCATGCTTCGTAGGTGAAGGTGAATACAAAGTCTTCGTCGTCTGTGCATAATTTCCATTGTTCTTTGAACCGAGCTCGTTTGTGAGTAAAGCATTCTCGACCAGTTCCTCAGATTCGTGAAAATTGTTTGAAAATATCGGAAGAGTAACATGCGACCGATTTTCATCCAAAGGAGGAAACTGCATTAGTGGCACCCTGTTTAGATTTCCAAACATATCTTCGGTCGATTCTTCAAATGCGTGTGAATTTCTTGCTTTGTAATCCCTTAACTCACGTTTTAGTCTTTCGATTATTAAATCTTGATTATCCGCAACGCTTGCCCTCGATCTTGGGGTTTCCAAAGAAGTAGCGAAACTTGTGAAATTCCCCGTGTTCGTTCGTGACAATGTGTGATCAAGCGCGTTATCATCCAATATTTGGCGGTTCCTTTGCGTGAGGTTTCTTCTCGGTACTGAATGCGAATTTTCAGGATATGAAACATCATGATCCGGTTTTCTTCCAACAACTCGTCTCCATTGCGGTGGTAGACCAACAAATCGACCAGAGTCCCCGTCCACAGCCACATGTACACGATGTTCAAAATTCACAGGTTCAGAAACTTTTTCAGATTTTCTCTGCGTACTTGAATCAGTCTTTAGAAGTCCAAGATCTCGAGCGAGTCTTTTGAAGAATTTCCTTGGATCCATGACGTCTAGATATCTTCTAAATAACAGGATAGCATCGCCGATGACGAATATCGTTTTTATTTTGCCACAAACCGTACGCAACTAAGGGACACTATTCCCGTCAATTGATGAAGCTCTATATATACTACACATGTGGTTTGATCCAAATTATTTCTTCCAATCGCTCGCAAAATTAAAAGTAAAATAATGGAACAATATTGCTCCTTTTTTGAAAGTAAGCCGATATGTCGAAAATAAACTTGATAATATAGAAAGAGACTTGCCTTTACCGACTTTTATTTGCATAATAACAACCCTAAACAATAAGTGAGACAAACTCCCTTATATGGCAAAGAGATAACCATAAACAGACATTTTGTTTGAATATTCTTGACATGTTTATTTTTCTATCCTATCGTGGTTGTCTGCAGTTCGTTCAGTCACAAAGCAAAGACATCAGTTCACATTAAACAATAAAACGAGTGAGCTATCAATGATCAATTTCTTGTCGACTAATTTTCACTCGATTCACTTGTTCTAAATTTCTATTTTATGATGTACCCTTTTTGTATTTTTATAAAAACAGAGTATGGATAAACAGAATCCTTAATTGCATATATTTCAAAAAATAATCAGCCTCCGAAAATTTAAAGATTTAAAACCTCCTAAAAATTTGTATTTGCGACGAATGAAAGCACAGTCAGTTGCGACTTAATGAAACCAAACTAACGGCAGTTGTACTTTTCATTTTTCATGAGTTAATGTTATGATCTGGTAGTTTGTGTGCATGTAAAAGGACATGTGGTAGCATAAGCATATTATGGTTTAAAATAATAATTAATCCGTGCTTCAATTGTTCGTCGTTTGCCTTTTTCTAATATCGCCGTGAGGCATTCTTTAAGTTGAGGATTTACTGTTAGCAGGCAAAACTAAGTTTGATCTTAAAGTTTCGTGATTACATATATGATACTGACTGATAACATCATGTCCTTTTTCCGTATTTGTGTTGTCTTGCTGACCTGCAATTTATCTTCTTTTAACACTCATGTCAACTGGCTGCCTGGCTCCGCTAGCCCTTATGGTTATTCCAGGTAGCCAGTACTCTAATTTTTAACATTGATATTTTTGTGCCTTTAGTATCATAATATGAGAGAGTACAAATGAAGATAGTTGTTGTTGTAGTTACTGTTGTGTTTTGGTGAAGACCAACATAAAGTTAACAACGAAATGAAAAACAGCGTTTTGATCGCGTTCTAACAGTTTTCTGGTGATATAAAAACAAATTGAAAACCTATGACCTGCTCAATTTGCTTACCACTTCGCCTCAGTCTTTCTCACACAAGTCTTCTCCTTCTCAATCAACCAAACCCCTCGGCATCGATTTGACATGTGTCCTATGGAATACTTTTATTCTCCATTTACCAATTATATAAAATACCGCTCATACGGAAAACAAACGATGAATAACATACAATGTTCTCAAGTTGTGCGTGATCTCACACGGATTATGACTGCAAGTACGTGTGTGTGTGTTAAGTGATTCTATTTCATAAGCGATGGCTATATTTACCATCTAACTTTAACTGGGACTCCGTATTACTTGTTATTAGACTCCGTGTTACTTGTTATCAGACTCCATATTACTTGTTATTGTGAATCACTAAAAAGGCTTAAAATAATAAACTGGGTTCAACTTGAGAATGAAGTTAATTCTAAGGCGCTAAGCGCCATTTCCAATTTAGGTGATAAAATACTTACCCTTGGAAACTGTAACCGTTCCCTTCAATGTTTTGCTACTGAATTCGTTCTTGAGTTTAAGCGATGCTTAATTTGCGACAAGCTAAGGTGGTGCGTGTCGCTTATTACCTCGCTTGATGATTTTATGATCACGTGGTGCGACAAGAGTACAGTAATCATACAAATAAATAAATTGCAATATTTAAATTATGATATTTAGAGAGGAAGCCACATCAACCTTAGATGGTTTTCATGCAGGTCCTCTATCCTGGTCCAATAAGAATTTGGAGTGTTGGTTTTTGTAGAGGGAGGAAACCCGGAGAGCCTGGAGAAAAACCCTCGGAGCAAGACGAGAACCAACAACAAACTCAAACCACAAGCGGCACCGAGCCGGAATCGAACCCGGGCCGCATTGGTTGGAGGCAAGCGCTCTCAGCACTGCGCCATCTCTGCTCTCCGAATTGACGAACAGAATGTAAAATGACGTCACGGACAAGCTATACCATCGTCGAGGAAGTAAACAATGTCACCAGTGAATGTTCTTTGCCGATGTTTGTTGTTTATCAAGAATTCTAACATTTTTATGATTTGGTTCATTTCAACTGGGTTCAAAGAGGAACCCGAATGATTTAAAGTCAATATAATGCTACGCTGATTGACAAAGCACGTGATTAATTAAGCTTATAGACCTCATGAGGTACCACGAGTCTCTATGATCTCCAATCAGAGCTGAAAATAAAATATTAATAATTGTTTTTCTTTCCACTGACGTAATAAAAATAAGTTAAACTGCAAAGTCAAGGCAATTGATGGTTTCTAATTAAATTGCAGGCACGTACGCGACGATATATGTTACATAAAAACAGTTCATAGTTTTTCCAATATTTTTAATAGTTGTAAGATATAACCTTCTCGTCCACCTTTCGAATGCTATAGAGAGTGCTTCATTCGTACTTTTGGATTCAACGTTTCTTTTCTGGGCTTACTGGGTCAGAAGATAAAATATGAACATTTAAAAAATATTTACTCAAGAGGTTTCAGAGAGTGACATGACCTTGGCTTAGTGGTCCGTTCCGTTGAAGTAGTTCAATTGCTAAATATGACTTGGGATTTCTCCTTCAGAAAAAACACGCAAGCAAAATTACTTTGGGAGTTTGAAAAAGAGTTGTAAGTTACTTATATAAAAGATTTGGTGGTTTCGTGCATTTTGGTGTAAAAACGCTTAAAGTAAAAATAATAACAGTGATAAGAGAATGGCAACTTTCTGCACGTATTTATTTTTCAAAGCAAATAAATTTGTTTTACGCCAATGCCAATGTCGCGAGCTAACCACGTTGTTTACGCGCAGGAAATTCGCGCCTGCACCATTGCGTGGGCGCATAACGCGACATTACGGAATGGATCGTCTCGTACGATAACCTAGTCGCGTGTGGGCTTATTTTGCAAGCTGATCTCAGATAACAAGGTGCTACGTTGAATTTAGAAAAGCTTTTGTCAAGAGATTGATGAGATCACCTTAAGTTTTCACCAAACATAATACTTCATATCCCCTGCAGCGTAGTCAAACCCTCACGTCAATGCCAGACAGGAAGCTTGCTAGTCTCCAGTTTGCGCCAGTTTTAGCATTTATTTTCACAATGTGCTACTTCAATGTTCATTCGGACTTCTACCAAGTTGATAAGCCAAATTGTGATTGAGTCTTTATTAATAAAATGAATGAAAAACATTGCGTGTTAAGTCGTTCAGAGTTCCAAGTCTCCTGTTGATAACCACCCGCGGAGAACCTAAGGTTTTACAAAACAACTTTTAAGTAAAACTTAAACTACGGAGATCAAAAGAAAAGTTTTTTCTGACTGTGAAAGCGCTGTGAGTTGATAAAATTAGAGGGGACATACATGCTACTAGTAACGAGTTGCAACCAGGTTGGTGCAGCAATATGGAAGTATTTAAGTCAGAGTGGGTATCTTTATAGACTGTTGAAAGGCTTTATTT
Organism: Orbicella franksi; assembly: GCF_964199315.1. NCBI lineage: Eukaryota > Metazoa > Cnidaria > Anthozoa > Scleractinia > Merulinidae > Orbicella > Orbicella franksi. The sequence continues at coordinate 1,291,129 of NC_138155.1, forward strand.
GATTTGCCATCGCATAGAGGCAAAACCATTGAGTGGAGGTGACTAAAATGTCAAAGGAACATTATCTATGGTCGTCATTCTTTCGAATAAAGACGCAAAAGTGTATGGGGATGAAGGATCACTTGTTACTACAGTCGAACCCCTATTAAGCGGTCACCTATTAAACGACCACACCTATAAGGCGGCCAGTAATCAAAGTCCCGATGAGGGCTTGTTTATTGTTTTTACCTCTATTAAACGGCCAGCCCGCATTAAGCGGCCAATATACATTTCCCCGAGGGTGGCCGTTTAATAGGGGTTGAACTTTATTAAGAACTAAAGTCCGAGACTGGGGAAATATAGTAAAATCGTCTGTCTTTCTATCAGTCAATCAGGCAGGGAGACAGTCAGTCATGGTCAGTCAGTCGGTCTGTCAGTCTGTCAGTCTGTTAGTCTTTCAGCCTGTTAGTCTGTCAGTCCGTCTTGGGGAGCCATATTTTTCCACAATTGAAGGCCGAGACTTTGACATAGTGCACAACTGGTTAATACTGACTTTAACTAACTCTTTATGCTTAAAACAGTTTCTAGAACGACTATAAGTATTGTTTACTGATCACTGGTTAAGTTACAGCCACAGGCAATTTCTCTCCCTTTTTTTTTCTTAAAAAAAAAACAAACAAACAAAAAAAACATGTCAATGATGGCATTAAATATATCATTAACTACACTGTAAATCATCAGCAACAACATGATTTTCCTCTTAGCAAGCCTGTAGAAAATAACAGAAAAATAAGAAACAGCGAAAGTGTTGTTTTATAATATAAGTAACGAAGAAGTGACTCGTAAAATTAACCCCCAAGATCGAGCAGTTTCAGATCAGTCACCACTGAGACTGACGAACAGCTGTACGGCTGGACTCGCCCACCATGAACTATCACGGCAGCCATTCAAGGGATGAAGGAATACTCTCTTTGCGGTGGAGCAAGGCATAGGGACGCTGTTGGAAATCTCACACAGCTATTTCTAGTTTTTTCATAAACACTTAAAGCATTGGTTGGCAGAAGACACACTTTTTAGTTAATCTTATTAGCCACTGAGTGAAACTCTGTTAATATTTTATAAAATATTAAGACAAAATCCTGTTTACTTTGTCTATTTACTTGAGTTCCAAAAAACACATTTGCCTCTTTGATTGCAACTGGTTAATCATATTACAAGACTTTCTTCTATTTATCATTTTATAGAAATGCTTTTTTGGTGCATTTTAAGTGAACTAAACAACAGTCAAACTGTGTTTCGATTAGTTTGCAGCAAGTACCTTTCTCTACAAACACGCTACTAAACAACAACGGTAAATAATTGCATGGATGGATATCCACACTGCAAACAAAAGAGCAAAAAAGCTTTGAATTACCTGTTGTTGAATGTGCGTACTTCCTTCCATTGTGAGCTCAAGGTGTTAACATTTACTCTGATGGTCAATACCAGTGTATGTCAGTACATCCTCTTTCACACCTCCACACTCTGGCTTGCTCAACTTGTTAGGAAGATTGACAACCACGAGAGGCTTAATCAGGTTTCCTTTATGCGCCATTTCCTGTTGAATAAAATTAAGACATTCACTGTTTTCTATTTTGGAGGACAGCTGCCAAATCCACAAGCATTTCAAGTACTTGGACTTCTTTACTGACCATATAGGCAAATGAACCTCTAATAATACTCAAGTAAGAGTTCTACTGATTTGCCTGTAAATTAATTTAAATACCTGTTTTGGGAGTCATGGGGAGACATCAAAAATGATTCATTTCTTTTTTCATTTTACAGGTATTAAAGAAAAAAACATACATATGGCTTTCGCTTGGAGTTAAAGAAAACATATCTTGCAAGAGAAGGTCTTCTCTTGATATTTTGACAATAATATTTAATTATAAACATGATCCTTAAGACGTAATTTTAATTGATTACAGCAGTTAAGGCAGAAATAAACGGAGCACAGTTTCTTTTTACAGTGATAATTTAGACATGCGCCCTACAGGGGGATTACACAGTAATGAAAACTGTCTGTCTACAGCTCAGGGTAGAATAACACTATTAATTGATTTTAAACAGCAAAAGTATTTGCGTTCACTGTGGATTAAATAATAAATAAATTATTGGCACGTTACAAAGGCGCACAGTATGTTTTGTGTTTAAACTCAGGTGAAAACCCAGCTGAAAGCAATGCGTCCGTGACACATCATCTTTTTTGGGATGTGATTGGTTCCTCTAGTTTCTATTGGCAGTCTTGACCATAAACATCCTAACCTCAGACTCTCGGAGCAACAAGAGTTCTAGTATCATTCATCTAGCCCCTCTTGTGTTTTTCCAATGACTATAATATAACAAATCATCAGTTGAGGAATATTATCTTGATATAGCACTTAATTCTTAAAATATTGGACGAATTATTTTGCAGACCTGCACCGAGCAATGAGATTTTATAAATTATATAAATGAACAGTTCTCTATATTGGAAGATAACAGAAGATTTTGGCTCGCTGACAAAAGACCGGAAAACATTTCTGATGTATGTTTTTCACAGGAATATTTATAAAGAATGGTTTAATTTGCGTATTTTTACGAACAAAGCTGTTAAGATCCTTCATGTTAGCCGCATTGTTTAGATATTTCGTGGGATTGTTCACGAGACTTCTTTGTATTTGAATATAAAAGAGCACGCTTTCATAAAATTGTTATTGGCCATTAAAATATTTAAGGACAAAAAGACCAATTTTTCTCTCTATTGAGGGATTAAGTTTACAATATTAACGAGGAAAATTACAGATGAAACGAACGAATTGATTCATGTGGCCTTCAAAGCTTGTTTGTAGTATGTGATAATATATTTTCCTTTGAAGGGGCTAAATTAATTTGTGAACGGTGAAACTTAAATAGCCTGAAAAGTTCATAATATTTTTAGGTTTATTTATTTTTTCTTTTCAGATATGTTATTGAAAACAAAATCTGAATAACTCAGCACATGTTTTTGGATAAATAAGAAAAAGGCCCCTTACTTAGCAAAGCTCGAGAGCAAAACCAAATATTACATATTATAGTTGGCTTTCTTCAAATTTTATCTCGATAAGAGATACATGTGGTTAATGCCTGCATCGAAAATGGCTAATCAAAATCCTATGAAATAACAGTATCTATGTAAATGAATTTACCAATATCTCTTGGCCTTGACTAGCATGACTTTTTGCTAAATGTTATGATTCCAAAACTCAGTCCAATTACTTTGTTAGCGTTTGCTCTCTAATAAAAAAATCAGGTTGTTTTACTACCCCTGAGGGGTCCCTGGAGGGGTCGATTAATTTTCATTTTGCATTTTCTCTCTCTTGCAAGACATATTAAGTGTTTGAGGCATTACAAGAAAGAAGATTGCACAAGAGTCAATGCTCTTGTTTGCAAAGAGATGCTTGCTTTCCCTATCCTTCATAAAACCTGTTTCTTACATCCGGGAAGTGAACATATTCCCTCGCAGGAAAACGCGCGAAATAGCGTGTTTGCAGATGCATTGTGCTTTGAATTATTCATGTTATATAATACGATGCACTCGCCGGTGGCCTTCTCAGCAGGATAGATACAACAGCAAAAACGCACGTGTCACTCGTCAGTGAAACAAGACACTTTTTGGACGACGTCTCTCGTGTGTTTTTCATTTCTCAACTCTAGAATTTGATTCACGCTCGCGGAAAATCTGCATCGCTCTTGTCATATTTCGAGGTGTTACTCTAGCTTCCCTTTCCGTCTCGTTGTGATCACTGATTGAGCTAGAGTTGGGCGTTTCTTCATTTCTGACACAAAAGCCACGATAGATACTAATGGAAAACGTAATAATACCAACTCGAGAAGATTCGACTTCAAAAAAACATTAATACTTAGACAATTGGGTAAAACAGCAGCTCCTTTGCATGCCTGTAACTCGCCTGATTGTCGCACCTACTGTCACGGCAAGTTTTTGCCACAACAAAACACCAGTACACAAGTAGGTACGCGGTGTTCACCGGGAATTTCCATATTTGAACTGGGAAATTCCTCCAAAATCCCCTTTGTGAAGGTCATTACAATTAATATTTCCCCTCCAATCTAGTTCGTGATATCTGTGCGCGCTCGCTGCCTCTTACAATCATCGACCCCTTCCAGCGCCGAGCAGCCAATCACAAACAAGCAGATGAATAATTACGTAAGCAAAACACACGCAATGAAAAATATTTAGCATGGATGAAGCATCAGAATAGCTGGCCAACATTTTGACGACCGCGCGAGATTGCCGGTTTTTCGATTTGCAAATTGCAACAGAGCAAAGTTTCAGTCTCGTCGATTTCGGCGACCAATCTGGGAAGTCGTTCTGAAGCGAGAATTCTTCGGTATCATTTTCTTGTGCCGCTGCATACCGGCTTTGTGACATTTTTGCAAGCCCTTATATCACAAGGTTTGCCGGTGAGTCATTTCCACGTGTTTGGAGTGGCGTGTGACACGGTGTGCTACTTACTCGAACAGTATTCAAGTAAAAACACACGTTGTTTGGTACTCAGAAAGACTTGATAACTCTCAGAAGAGCTCAAAATATGTGCAAAGACAACTCTGGCGCTCGATACGAACAGCCTCCGGCTCACATTGCCCCTAATGGCGACTTGAACAACTCCCTCGCCGTGTCTGAAGTCGCAGAGCAGCTGGCCGAAATTGGGGATAAAGTTGAACTCAGTTATCAGCAGAAGAGAAGGCGAGATGAAGAAGCTGGAATTGCAATAAGAGCAGTTTTCATTGCTTTGTTTATTGCATTCCGTGTGATGATTTGACAAGGACAAAAAGTTGCAGAGGCAGTGCTTTACGTTTAGTTCTCTGCCTAACCCAGCGCCCGGTTAAAGTAGTACAGAAACGCTAACCATCATCTAGTTTATGGCTTACTTACAAGCAAATATACATCGGTGCTTCTTGTTCAAAGTTCTTGGATATTGTGTAGAAGATCAGCAGCAGACGAAAGGCTACTGCAGCACAACTTAGACATGCTTTGGTTAATCTCTAACATTTTCCATCTCTGTGCCAGAGAATCTCGTGCTTTCTTTTGCTTCTAATCGCGAATCATCGACCAGAAAAGCAGCATAACCAACGGGCACTGCAAGTTTTATTCCATACTGCCTCTTGAGCGTAACGAAGTATGATTTCAATCTATGTTGCGATCCTTTATCGCGAAACAGAAAGGTTTTTGACTCGTAGGGTTGAACCCCCGGTCGTACAAGGTGTTATTTAATTCCATTTTTTAGTTTCGTTCTAAGGAATGTTTCTTACGCATGACTCTATTTCGGTAAATTCGATTTCAAAAGGAAAAGATAAATATAATAGCTAAAGAACTTGGATCAATTTTGTAAATAGCGCTTTCTAGTTATAAAGGCCTTATAGCTCGTAGGAGATTCTTTACCCTAAATATTCAGTGAAAGTTCTTTTCCATTTCAACTTGGTAACTCGTGCAAACCTTGTTTTGGCGAAGACTTCCAGACCTTTGCAGTGAAATTGACAAAGTACCAAGTTTTCTGTCTAATATACTAAAATCGCAAACGTTTCCCCTCTACGAGTTACATAAGATCTAAGCATACCAAGTGATGCAGAGAAGACCCGATATCTGGAGCTGTGGTTTTTGCGCCTCGAGTACACGAGTCTAAAGATCGAGATTTGATCTTGGACCGCCTTAAATGGTGCAGAATGCGAGGAGCGGCCTGAACGATTCAAACCCGGAAGACCAAATGAACACTTGAGATTTCTCATTGCGTAGGAGTGAACATTACCAGTTAAGGCCTTGTAAATACATGAAAAGGAAAGCACCATCAGCGAAAGTTCTTGTAAGCAGGAGTGTTTATCCGTGTAAAAGTAATTCCATGTTTGGAATAAAGTGTCACGAACGATACAAGTGTGTTTCCTTACAATCTATCGTACTGCGGTACGAAGTTCCTTCAAAGAATGCCGACTTCGCAATTGAGTTCTTAGAGCATTATTTCTTGCAATGTAAGGGTACTTTTTATAGGGAACTAGTCAAGTAAACTGGCCATGACAAAATCGTTTATCTTTTTGTAACCTAACCCTGATGCAGCATGACAAAATTTCTACTACCCTTTGGAACTCATGCAAAAGATGGAAAAGTTTAGCTCTCCCTCGATAAAGAGGATTTCTAATGATATATAAGCTTTATTGGATACATAAAGGGAAAGCAAGAGCACGGGGAAATTTATTGTTTTGCTATGGATTATTTCATACGCAGCTATTTCCATAGTCATGTGCTCGTAACAATGTCAGACGATTCTGTAAAAAACATACCTTGAAAAATCCTTTTAGTTTCCTCCAACTCAAAATGGCGACCATATTGGTAGACTTAATTTACGTACAACCTTTGTTCTCTCTTATTTCTATATTCTGGACTAGTTTTTCGTCTCGTTACTGGATTGCAGATCAGAACTAAGCAAAGCTTTTCGCATCTTATTAAAATGGCGTCGATTGTATTTCATCCCCCCTCACATGACCCTGGAAGGAAAAACCTCAACAGTGCAACTCACTGTTCCATCGATTTTTAACGACTGAGGAAGGACTTTTAAGCTTTCTTCTTATAATGTCACTTCCAGCCCGTTTTGATTTTGTGAGAGTAAATATTACCGGCTTGCTTTTTCAAACCGTGCTAACCCAAGCACTGCATGCGAAGACAACGTCTATTCCAAACCACCGTATTGCCGGCTACAAAGTCTTCCCTCTTCCTGCAACAGTGGCTTGCATCATTAGCAAGAGGATGACAAAGAGTAAAATTAACTTTAAAACCTTGCAAGGGATTGCCAAAATATTATGAGCATACAGATAAAAACAAACTACGTTTTTGCGATCTCAGCAATTATCCTGCAAAGAAACAAACGACGTGCTCGTGAGGGTTACTTCACCACCATACACAACATTCTATACCCTTCTGGTCAGCTCAGTTGCAGAACATTTGCTGTGCCACAACTTTGAGTGCTACCTTTGCTGTTCACAGATTGTCGACATGTATATAGCTGCTTAAACAATTGTTGCAGTCTCAAGACCATCCACATGTATACGAGTTGTGCTGTGTTGTGTCAACACTGCAAAACCCAGGGCCAAAGTCTAAGAAACACATATTGTAGAAGCTACAACTCGCTCAGCTATTCCTACCTAGAAATGTGGAGAAATATTTTTACAACATAGAGTTTATTAAACTGTTATCTAATATAAGCTGCTAAGTTATGACAACGAGCATATCTGGGCCACTTGTGAAGAAGCCACACAGCAAATCCAAACTCAGTATGCTAAAATTACAGACAGCTTCTTCAACAGTGCAGCAAAGATATAAAGGCTGTTCACTTCATGGAATTAGTTGCTACGATTGGGAAACATTAAGGTCAGCATTTAGCACAAGGTGACTTGAAAAGTTTGCTTTCCAATGTTGCAATATCTCCTAACATGCTCCAAAATATCCTTACGTGTTTAACATTTCCCTCACTTGCCAATTTAATCCCCAAAAGAAGCTCGAAGTTACCTAAAATAAATGGTAGAAAACCGTAAAGGAAACGCTTGCACGCTTCTCTTCTAATATACTTTCCCTGCTAAAAGTTTCAAAAACTATGTGTTAGATGGGAACAGTAAGTTGCAAAGAGGAGCGCTTTGTATGACAACATGATCGACCATGCGTACTAAAAATACTGAAAAATCGACAAGGAAAATCTTTCAAATAACATTCAGGCGCCAGATCCCTGGAGTAAATATAAAGAGAATTTTCTCCAGGGACATTCACTGTGAAATCCTTGACTATTTATTCTGTAAATTCGAGCAGATTTTTCGAAGGCCTTCGACGAAACCGGCGATTTATTTGACACTGCCTTCTACAACCTCGTATTTTGTGATGTATTTTGCACTGCTCGCTCTTTCTTTCTTGTTTCTAAGCGACAGGTTTAAAGTTTTGATTTCATTTTTTCTCCCTCGAGCATTTTTTTTTTCGTGTGGCGCTCATCAGAGAGTAACACTCGGTAAATCAACGAGTAAAGAAATACACACGACTTTCCGAAGTAAAATTCGCAATGTAGTTTCAACCCCAAGCGGTGTGGCGCGGAAAGAATAAATAAAAACCACATTCACTGGCCTTACTCCAGCGATAAAATAAACCAAATAACCATTTTATTTTCAAAGGATTTGTGACCAAGCATCATTCTATGTTGTGCTGGATCGTCCATACACTCTCTTTAGTTCAATGTGGCTATCACGAGTTCATTGGAACAGAAATCCATGGCGGTGGAAATAGTAAATAAACTCACCGACAAAATGGAATACATTTTCTCGAGGCCGACGAATAAATATTTTTTTTAAGCAGTCAAGTGTGGACATTTTTCTTTTGAATGCCGTTCGTTTCGTTTTCTCATGTACATTTCTGCGGAGGAAATTTTTCCTGCGTTAACGAAATTTAATTTCAAGGGAAAGGGGAATTTTCTGGCCATAAAAATACATATTTTTTAGCTCCGTCAGAGCAGGTGCATTTGCCGCTTTACGGGGCCTCCTTCAAAACAATACTGCGATAAAAATATTTGATAAATAATTGTAATTAGTTACCGAGTTTCCGCTTTCTTATTGGTGGCTATTTCGGTTCGGTATTCAGACGTCAAATCTAGCATCACGTAGATTCTGCTTGCCTCGAGAACAAAAGCGAGCCGTTCACTGCTGACGGTCTAATGACAGACTGTCAAATGTTCAACCAATGGTGGAGCAACACCAACGGGGAAGAACTGCATCTGTTTCCTTTCAATTAATTTGAGATGAAAAGCATCCGAGGGGATAGTGAACTAAAGCTGACCGTTGTTTCAGCTATCCATCCCTGTCAGTATTACCAGGCTACTTTCCCCTCCCATGACGGGGAAATTTTCAATGCAGAAAGCAATGGTTTATTTTGTCGCCAGGTAAAAACTAATAACATTGATAACGTCTTTTACGGTGGACAACAGATTATTTTTCAAAACCGGTGAATCTTATTGGAATAAATCTGATGGTTTTGCTTTTGGCTCTGAGACTAAGGAGACGACTTATTAGCTGTACTCCCGATGGAGACAGCCAAAGTTCATTAGAAAGGAAGCTAGCTACAATGCAAAACTAGATCTTGGTTGTCAAGCTGGCTTGAAGAATTAGCAAGTCAATTTGGTTTTACTTAAGTCGGCAAACCAAGCTTACCGAGTTCCGAATAATTTACATTTCGTTCCGGCAGGCCGGCGGCAAATATATAGCCCGGAGGACTAAGTCGAACTAAAAAATATAAAATGGACGAACTCTAAGATTCAAGCAGCGAGAAAACTAGAATACATTTTACAATATGATTTTAAACTACAACAAAACTTAGAAGGAATCGGGAAAAATCGAATTGAGTAGTCTGATACTCTTCGGCAGACATTGACCGAAAAAATATTCTGTGAAATTGGTACAGTGGAATAGAAAATTATCTTACCTTTCTGTTGAGGGCTCCAAAAAACATCGATATTTCCATTTTTCTCCGGAAAAAAGAGTGTTTGAGCTAAAAGAGACAAGAAAGTTCTTTCAATGACATTTTCCGCGTGGTACAGCCGGTTTTCTTGTGAAAACTGGCTCATCGGTCACACAGAAAGGATTGCCCAATATTTATTGTGCGCAAGCGTACTAGAAGAGTACGTGACAGGTTTTCAGCTCAATATGCAAAATCTTTTGCTCCAGAATGACGAATGCACTTAGTAACACAAGTTTTTCTAGCTAAGCGTTAAAATTAGAAAACACCTGAGCGGAAGCAGTCATCATTACTCATGGAATCATTCTTGATGATTCACTCTTAGAATATCTGTCCACAAAACTTAATTTCACAAAAAGACACTTCTAAATCCGAACTAGTTATGAATTCTATGCTGGAAGTTAAGCTGTATGTAAACTGACAGGTGTCTGGTTCCCTCAAATTAATGTTTATTGGTGTACCACAAAATTTATTTAATTATTTACACGTTTTGCTTGTTATTCGTTCAATATGAGCACTGAAGACGAACAGGTTCTGGTTTTCTTGTTTTACATTTTATGTCTCCTATATTCTGTCAGTTCGACAGTTTGTTCGCGATTGTTATAAAACATGTGCTCAAATAATAGGGGAAATAAGCTATGAATCACTGATGAAATAAGCACAGACGATATAATACCTTGAAGGGCCAGCGATTGTTATTAAAACACTTTCACTAGTGTTTCAAAAGAGAACGGAGGAACGGAGAAATCAATTGAACTACAATTAACTGTCTTTGAGAAAATTTGAATCCGTTTTAAAACAAATAGATGCTAATGCCACCGAGCAAGGGAAGTTCTTTTAAAGTGTGGCTAAGTGTTAAAAATGCGAAAATTCAGTTTCTGCTTGTCTTCTTTAATGGTCTGTTGTTATGCGCCATTTGTCTAGCGCTAATGTCACAAACCTTTTAGCGGCACGATTCGTAGCTGGATTCTTGGTCTCCAAACAAAGGGAATGGTTTAAAAGGGAAAAAGAAAGACAATTTTGCGAGGAAAAGTTCCGTAGTCCAAACTAAATCTGAGCTTACGAATCTTATAGGCAGTTTGGAAAAGTTTGGCAAACTTTTCCAAACTTTTTCCTGAAAAGAGCAATTATTTCTGTCGAGGAATTTTACCGAGCGTGCGCAGGTTCTTTCTCTTCGGTCAACGCATGCGTTGAAGTGGACAAAGGACATGTGTGCCAAAATCGAAAACAACAAAGAGGAATGGCTGAGCATTTCCTAGCGAGCGAAAGTTTCTATTTGCTTGATGGTCTCGCCGTGTCGCCCTTGTATGATTCCAAGAAAGGCTCAGAGACAAAAAATCGGACAGGGAACCTGAAATGAGAATCGCTTGGCAGTTATACGTACGATCCAACCATAAACTGTAGGTGTTTTGAAAGCTATGCTAAGCCCTAAGTCTGTTTGTGATGTATTGTGTCCTGAACTTGTGATTGTGCTCTGAGTTTGAAGACCTTTATACGGTGAAGCGTTTTCTTGCCCAAAGAAACAATACTTTATTTGGTTCTTGCCGCCTGTGTGTGACGTGTTTGGCTCCGGCCTTGTTACTTGGAACGCCATTGTTCTGACTGAGCTCAGTCTCTGTTGTTCATGGCCTGATCATACCTATTCTGTCTTTTTCGGTTAAACGGCTGAGAAAATAAATCCTCTTGATGTGTTCGTAGCTTTTAATACAATCATTTTTTTTTTTGCCACTAAAGTGAAAAAAAATAAGATCATGGCAATCTATACCATCCTTGTTTACACCGCTGTACAGAAAACTGGTTGCGGGAGTGCTATGATGAAATGTTCTGGAACACAACATTCATACGGTCACGTTGTAATTCGTAAATATGTGTCTCGTTTATTAATGGGTTTACCGGGGATTAAGGTATCAATATTAGCTTAGTGCGCCATGAACAGCGAGGAGACCGCGTTAACAGTCTACAGTCATATTGTTGGATAAACAATTGACCACGTGTCTAGATGGAAAAATCTGTATGTCCGAAATTAACATAAAGCACTGGCAGGGTTGTTTCGCATTTGACGGGTATGACACAGAAAAGCCTTTTCTTGCGTTTACAAATAAATTAAATAGGAATCTCTTTCAAACCACAGCGACAGCGCTTGGCAAACTGTTGTTCGCATTTTGGTTACACTCTAAGTTGTGTATAAATAAGGGCGATTGCTTTGGTAAAATATAAATATTCATTATTGTTGTAATTTGTCATCTGAACTTACCCGGATGAGTTACGATGGGAAAAGGCTATCAATCTCAAATGCCAGCCACCATCTTCAAGCAAAAAACATAAAATTACAGCTAATCGCGATGTTGACGTTGTTGTGCTGTCATAAACTCTTCTCGTAATCCTTACTCTGTAAAAATCGTACAATTTGTGAATAAAAGGCGTCATTAGTTTTTAACATATATAGAATCCTGATCATATAGAATGATGCCTTAATGTTAGAGTACTTCGTGGTAAATGTCTAGCTATTCTCTATACTACACTTTTGAAAAGTGTTGGTAGAAATCATTACCGAGTGTTATGTGTCAGCGTTGAATTAATGAAGAAATTGTGGGTTATAAGGGCTATTAAGTTTGGTTTGAACAAGCCGATCCAAAATTTACCAGACAAAAATTAGCACTCAAAGATTCAGTTCTGGGCGAGCTAGATTCTTTTCGTTGAAGAACGATAGAAAAAGAAAAAAAAATAAGTTGCGGCTCTCTAAAAGTGATTATACCAAGCAAAAACAGAATGGTACGGATAAGAGAATAAATAAAATCGTTTTCCTCTTGCGTGCATTCATTAATCGGTCTTTTTCCAGTTTCTTAACCGCGATAAACGCCATGTTTGTTCAGTGATCATGATATTTTGGGTCATACATTTTATTTACTCGCATAAGACGACGAACTGACAATTTTTTTTCTTTCAAAATTAAACTGATTATAATCAGCTGTCAGAAATGTCTCAAACACGAAATGCAATCAGCAAAACATATAATCAGTCCGTTAAAAATTTTCTGTCTTTCCTTACCTTTAATACACTGAGTAGAGAGCTGTACAGCCGACCAGTCGATAGCACAATATATCTACCGGCACTAGCCCTTCAAAAGTACGGGTCTGTAAAGAAACCAAGTGACATCGATGGCAGATTATCGTAACTTTGTTTTTAGAAATACGTATTTAAAAATTATTTAACTTATTTTTCTACGTATCAAGCTCTCTTACAGAATTAAAATTACTTTTTTCGTACTCCCTTGATTTCTATACTTGGCAGGATTTCACGTTCACAACGAACTCAGGGAAAGCAGACCGGTGGTTTGCCCAGCTTAGCAGAATTTTCAGTAATACCGTGACCTATCTCCTCATACATTTTGGATATCAGTTTCTTAGGCAATATTAATGTCTTACTCGGCACAACAATATTTGCATTTTTGTTATTTGTCAAGTGTAGACTTTGCGTAGGCGAGAAAATCAACGGAATGATTGCAGTAGCAATACATCACGCATTCTCTATTCTGGTGGCGCTTTCAAACTACACAACACGGGGCTAAATGATGTGTTTATCTCGCTGAATATCACGGCTTGATTAAATTCTTTTCTGAGGATACTGCATGGGCAAAGAAAAACACAACGAAGTTTGAAAACATTCCGCGGTGAATGTTTTGGCTTAATTATTGTAAATCAACTATTACAGCCAACCAGTGCAGGCTTATTTTGAAATCGGGAATCGTGTGATGAAACGCCAGAAAAAATAATTGAAATTAAAATTATATGGGAACTGGCGGCGTATCAAAGCGAACGTGCAAAACTTTGTTGATTTCGATTGATTGTTGTTCGTGTAAACGGGCCTCGAGAGACACGGAAAATTTTGTCCATGATATATTGAACTGATGAAGATGTAGCGATCAGCGAGAGGTAAATCTTTGAAAAGAACTGCAAAGATTGACTTGTCAAGCGTTTTTTTGTCTTCGATGATACCTGACGGTTAAAAGAAAATTTGATAAAGATCGCAATTAAAGTCGGATGCGGGAAATTTTAAACTCGCCACTTTGGTGTGACGTAGTTCAAATACAGCTGGAAAAAATCCTCAGTCATCGTATAGCTCGTGACGGAACACGGATAATTTTGATCATTTTTTTTTTTTTTTAAATGTGCGCCACTTATTTTTATTTTTCTGAGACACGTTGCCATCTAAGACAAAATCAAGAAATATGAATTGAACAACTTCATATATTGGCCATTAAAAAACATCCCCTTCATCAACCTATACTGATTTATTTTCACACTGAAAACTGTTCCAGAGCGTTCGTGGGGTGAAATATAATAATGACACATGAATTGCAAATCGAATTTACAATAAACTCTCTTCTGATCGAATATAAAATCCTCCATACCACTAAAGTACTTTTTAAACCAATTCCTAGGTTTGATCGTTTTTTATCGTTTTTCTCTCACCTTTCAAATAAGCAATTCATCCGATTAAATTGACTTTGATAAGACGCAACAGCCCGTGCAATGTGAATCAGATCACGCAGCCATGCTGATCATTTTTTCTCTGCATGCAATCTTTAATAACGTTTCAAACTTCGTAAGCGGCCTTAGGCTGTTCTTGTGTGAACATCAGTAAACATCTTACTTATTTTATCTCGCGTGATCTTTCTTCTTCACTGTTCTTTTGGCAGCCATCTTGGACCATCTTGTACACCAACATTCTCTGGATAGAGAAGGGGTATGCCCTTTCATCCAGCAAGTCCACTAGTGTTTAGAATGCAAAGTTCACCACTGTTTGTAAGCAAGTATTTGGGGAATGATGAAGGATGTGACAATCTGTTCATCCCCAACCCCTGACTCATAATATGTCGATTCCGGAATTCACTGGAATAACTTTTTCTTTTAAACTTCATATTGACACGTGATCATCACTCGACTTCCGGGAAGGGTACTTGGACAAAGAGAAGACTGACTCACTTTGGCTCTCCCTGTGAAAGGATCATTCACACAAAAATTCGGCTCATGCAAGAATTTATGAAATGATGAAAATACATTTCAGTTCCCCTTAAACAATTCTTCAGACTTGCGTGCCAGGCGCCGGCCTGGAGAAAATATTTAAAAAAATCTGTCAAAATCTTGATCCGAAAGAGAGATGAAAAGTAAAAGAACAGAAAAAATTACAGACTAAATTGAGTGAATTTCCAGAATGAGCTGTAGCTACATGTATCGAATGAACTGTAGCTACATCTATAGACAGGAAACAAATTTTCTAATAGTGATCATCGACGTAAATGCGGCAACTGACTTTACAATGAGCGCGGGCGCGTGGCAAACCTACTGTACATCCCACCCCTCCCTGGCTAGGAAGTTGTGTGTAGCTCTGGCCTGGGGACGATTATGGAAATTGCGGCTGCAAGTGAGAATTCAGTAGTCAAAAGTTTGCGTGCGATTTTCAGCTGAGTCCTTATATATTTCAGCGAAATGGTGTCTTAGATGTACAATAGTTCAACGTTATGAAGGTTGGGCAGTAACTATGGCGATTTTCTTACCGAAATGAAGTCATGTCGAAGGCCACAAATTTAGCTTTGTACATCTTGGTCTCGATCGACTCTTCGAGATGGCTGACAAATGCGAGATTTGTTTCTCAGAAGAAGAAATTAACTGTCATGGAGCCGTGATCTTCTTTTCAAGATGGGAATTGTTTGCTCTGGACCATCAAAGAACTTTATTAATTCAACAATGAATGGCGAAAATGGCGCATTTACAGGTACAATGCAGTTTATCCGATAATTTGCTCGCGTCCTGAAGCGTGAAAACAATCCTAAAAGGGCGTAAAATCATGAAGTCCTACAGTGTGTTCTATCCCAGCGTTCAGTTTTTATTCCCTTTACATTAATCGTTCTTTCTATTTTAATTTTGTTTTGCAGAAGATATTGTCGTTCGTGTATCGGATGAGGGATTCTGCCCGTCTAAACTCGTTCTACATAAAGGACAGGTAAGTCCCGCATCTACACAGCAACTATAGTCACAGCGTAGGCTTAATTTAATCTTATCTAGGGCCACAGAATGAACGTAACATGGAAGATATGTTTAAGTTGCTAAGGCCGAATGGATATGCTACTTAGCAAATGCACATTTATTCAGTCAGGCAGATTGAAATCATTACTTATTAATTGAGTTATATTGCGTTTTGGATGTGTTTGTTTTCAAACCGTTACAAATTATGCAAATGTCACAAACTTAATAAATAATGAACGTTAGTTTGGGGTGATCTGGATCATGATCAGTGATTCAAGAACAATCAGATGATGGTACATTAAAGGAATCGATTCCTTCACTTTGGTCAGAGATTCATTATGACTTGTACAATGTCTGGGGGATCTCAGTTCACTGATCCAGGTCACCCCAAAGGAATGCAGCCTAATTATTTCCCACCAATCTTTATTCTAAATACATAAGATTTTGTTTGATACAATTATGACTTGGGAATTTTCAGTGCATCCTGTTTGAATGGAATGTAGAAAGACCATCTTCAGGTGTCAACATCATTCAGGTATAATATTAATTAATTTAATGTTGCGAACATTGACAGTTTTTAAAACTGTTGGGTTTAAGTACTTTGTTGTATAACCCTGGCTGTTAAGGGGCTGAAAATTGGTTATATGTATGATATTGAATATTATATAATTATAACAAGCCAATTTTTGAGATAATTCCTTTTCTGAATTTCAGTTTGTTTTCTTGAAGCTGGCTGTTTGTTTTTTTACTGAGAAGATTTAGCTGATTAACTCGCATGCTTTCACATTTATTTTAAGGATGGTGCTTAGTAAATACAATGGTTTTTGTGGAAAAAGTTGATTTTCACAGTAGGAGAATTTTGCTTTCATTTTAGTCGCGTTCTTGGTAGCATAGTTGATTACATGTATGTCAATGTCAACCCTAGCGCACGCGTGGACTGTGATGCGCAGAACATGTGCGCACTAACAATATAGTAGACTCTGTCTAATTTATTTATATCATTATTTAATACTCAGGTGAGTGGTACAGAGCTGGATCATGTACCTGGTGGATATAACAGTGGCAGTCTAGCTTGCTCTGGTTCTTTTAAAGTGTGCTTGGGAAGGGAAGGCCAATTTACCTTTTTGAGGTTTGTACAATTTATAACAACAACTGGAAAAATTGTCTAAGTTAAAGAATTTGTACCATTAAAAAAAAATAGCATTAACATGTAAGGGTAACAATATTGACATAATTGAAGAAATAAAATAAAAACTTAACAATGTGCACAATAAAAACAAAACAGAAATACTCTAGATTATTTTACTTATTATTTTCAATTGTTGCAGTGGATCTTTTAGTGACAAGCTCAAGACTTTAAAAGTACAAGTGTTGGAGAAACCAGTCACTAAAATCAAGGTGCTTGAAGAATTTTCATTGCATTTTTTTTTATCCTTCATGTATACTGAATATGTAGTTTTAATTCTATACGGGATTTCTGCACATGAATTTCTTAAAAGTGACCACCCTGGGCACTTAAATATTTGAAAAGAGTGTATTTTAGTTAATGGAGCTGGATGTAATATAATATGCTGTGCTGAAAGATTTTCATTTAGTGATCACTATTAGTCTATTGTGGATAGTCACTTATGACATTACTTGGTCAGTTCTGAGCTGTATCTTTCAATTGGTTGTTTTTGTTAACTGGTATTATTTTACTGAGAAAGTAAATTAAGGCTTTATATAGTCATCTGTGAGTTTAGTTGCTGGTTATTGAATGAGTGTTGCAAGAGTGCTCAGTATTTGAACTTATCTATTGATAGTTTTTTAAGTTTTGTAACTTTATTTGTTTAATTAAGCATGCTGTTTATTATCAGTTTCTCACAAATGCCTAGAATAACACAAGCTGAGGGTACGAGTATTATTTCCGGAAGCGGAAGCCAACAGGGCTGTGTATATAACTTAGCACATTACTGTACTTTTGAAGTGTATGTTCAGAAATAATTTTATAGAACTGTTTGTCCACTGGATAACAACCTACATGTAGTTATCATGCAGCTCAAGATTATTGTAAGTTAGAAATTATCGTCAAATTATACAGTCTTGTGTACATGCACCAGACCATATAGCAATGTCATTTCAAAACAACATGTTATTAAATGGTCATTTACTAGATAAATCATGGAAGATTTGAGCAGCAGTTTTTTAGCATTCAAGAAGGTGACACTGTCCAGTGGAGCTGTGAAAACAGAGTTGCTGAAACACCTTGTTATCTGCAAGAAATGGAGTAGGTGTTTTGCTAGTGCACAAAACTAGTTAAATTATTTTACATTCATGTGAATTATTGTTATAAGGGGTGGTGAATGGTCCTTTAAAAACCATGGGTCTCGCAAAATTTTCATCAAATTTCACAGGTCTCGCAGTCTCGTTTTTTAGCGGTTATGGCATCTCACAGTCTCGATTTTTCTCACAAAGCTGTCTCGCAGTCTCGATTTTTTTCAAGGCTAAGAAGAAAGTCGTGAAGTGCCGATTTGTTTATTATTTTTTAGTAAAGTTAAATGACATCACAACATCTTAGAACCTGAACGTCTTGAGTTCGCATTCAAAACACTTTAAAGTCTCGGTCTCACAATTGAAGAAATCAAAATGTCTCGGGCTCGCAAAGAGAAATGCTAATCTCGTTTTCTTGCAAAGTCTTGCATTTACCATTAGCCACCCCTGTTATATGCAGCCTGCTACCTTTAGCATGAATGACACTTGTATGCAGTTAAATTACATGTGAATGGCTATACAAGATACAATAGAAGTGCTTGTAGGTAATTTTGTAAAACGTAGGGTTTTTTAAAATTATATTTCACATTTAATTAATTTAACACATACCTTCCAGTCATTTTCCATGGCAAAAATGTCTTTTATAACTTACTGAGCTGATATGACAAGGGCAATTATAATAACTTATTATTAAGTGATCTCTTGCTAACTAAAATTTTCTTTAATTACCTGTCTTAAATAATACACTTATGTACATATAATTTAATATAATTATAGTCTTTTTTTAGATGCTGGTTGTGGTTGTTCAAAACTACATAGGATGGGTGTGTGGGGACAGTACTCCAGGCCTGTCTTATATACTGAATTTGAGCAGAAACGGCAGTTATGTTCAATACATGCACTGGAACAATCATTTATTTTATGCATTTTACTGATTGTCAATTACAAACAATTTCAGGTATTGTTTTAAGCACAGTGGATTTATTTCCAAGTCAAGGTAATTTTATCTCAACAATGAGATGTGAATTCCTAAAAGGTTAAATATCAGGTACAATGTACAGTACCGATCAGAAGAAACGTAACAGGGAACGCGTTTGCGAACGGGAACGGAATGGATACAGAATGGGTACGAGAACACGAACGGAACGGGTACAGAATGGGTACAGAATGGATACAGAACGGATACAGAACGGATACTGAACGGAAATGGAACGGATACGGAACCGTTACGAATCACAAAAATGGAAAAAAGTGTTCTCCAGAACGCAAACTGTAAGAGAACGCGTTCTTCAGAACACATGGTAGTACATAAGTTACACTATCAGAGTGCTTACCAGGGATTTGGAAACGATGTAACTTTAAATACACGTTTGTTCAATTTTTGTCCAGCCGGTGATCTTGAGAAAATGACATAACGAATCATCTTATGTCTTTTTTTATTTCTTTTTACACGCACTAAGCAAGCATCTTCCCTGCATCTTCTTGTCCATTTTGTGTTCATCATGGCCATTTTGTTATTGTCAACAAGCTCAACTTATGTCCACATAAGGAAATGGATGGACGAGTCAAGTTAGACTGGGATTGAAAGGTTTCCTCATGAAGAGAAACAAAACAAAATGTCGATGTCTTGGTCGACCTTTATTACGGTGTTGTTGGCCAACTTTGCGGAAGGATCAGTGAGGATAACATTCAGTCTTTACTAAAAATTCGCCTGTGAAAATACCGTCAGTAAAAGTATCACAACGTGCTCGCTTTGGCTTTTTGTCAGTACTTTGAACTGCTGGTGTCCTTCAGCCAAGTTTCTGCCGCATTCGCCGAACAGTTTTCGCCAATACCTCAATGTTAAATCTTTACTAAAAGTATTTGTTGCATTTTTTCATCAATGGCGTTAAAAGTGCTTGACAAGCTGGTTTACTTCTTCCTTTCCTTGGGCAATCACACAGATTGCCGGTCGCTTTGTATAGTTTCGGAAAAAGGAATTACCCAGAGAAAGACTTACTATAAACTGGCCTTGAAGTTACAATACCATCTTCCCATATTTTTCGAGTAACTGGACTCATTTTTTCACGAAAATTTAAGTTTCCTGTCCATATTCTTGCATAAAGGCAACATTTTAAACCCATTTTATGAAATGCAAATGAGTGTCGCTAATCTTGTAAACGAGTTCTCAGAAACCTCATTCCTCTCAACGAGTTCCAAGAATACTTACTGATGGAACGCCAACAGAACGGGAACAGAACAGCACAGAACGGATACAGAACGGGAACGGAACGGATACAGAACGGGAACGGGAACGCGTGTGGAACGGAAACAGAACGCGTTCGGTCAAGCGTTCCCTGTTAGGTTTCTTCTGATCGGTACCGTATGTTGAACTTTGCACTTGTGGCCAGGGTTAAAAAACGAAAAAAAAAAAAAGAGAACACTTCGTAGAAAATTGTGCTCAAAATAAGCAGGTTATAATCCTAATATGGGAAATAAGGTTTATACAATCACAGACCGACAGAGTACCAGCTGTCCTGTCCTTGTGTTTTGTAACTAATAGGCCATGTGAATTTGAGGTTAACTTACCTTGGAGCCCTTAGACTAGCATATTTTACATGTAGAGCCTAGCACATTGTGATTGTAGTGTATGTAAACTGATCAAAATGCGAATTGAATGACCAGGCTTCAACTATACTGTACAACATACTTACATATACTGGTAGCTGCTGACAAAATAATTATTATTGCTGACAGTGATGAGAAAAAATGTAACATTTTTGGCTTTTTCCTCCAGGCTCGAAGTTAAATCAGCCTGTGAAAGGACATTCCAGAACACAGGATTGTACTACTTTAACCTTGAAAACTATGATGCTGACTGGGCTGATGATGACGTAACTAGCTCTTTCTGTTTGGTGAAGGTTACACAAACAGACAGGTACATTTGTCAAATTTGTAGACTGCATAATTACAGCTTCTCTGTGGATTAGATACTCAATATTATGTAGTCAAATGCTGTCACTTAAGGCAGCTACTCAATTATATACAATTGGCCATCAACATGTAAAATGTCAAAATCTGGTATAAATATCAAAGTCTTGTCATATCAACAGTCTAGTATTAGAGGTGATGATCTAGGCTAAAAAAACAGGTACATAGTTATTTTTTTCTGCCACAAGGCAGTCAGTCATTCACGCCAAGTTCAAATTGAACCTCAGTATATGTGTAACAAAGGGCCAGGAGACTGCCAACATATGTTTGATATAACAAGGTTCTTGTGACGTTCTTGTCCTTAATTTATATTCCACCACTACTGGGGCGAAGAATATTGTTAGTCAAACCATAGAGGTTCTTTAAACTGAAGTTCCACCGTATAATGTGATAAGATCTGCAGAGGTATTATGTCTAAGTTGGGATCAATATTTATCATATTGTTAAATTTAAGGGAGTTCCTAGTTCATCCATCTGAGGAAGGTCTGCATCCCAATTTGATCTCAGCTAGAGTCCAAGATAGAATCTGGCTTGAGTGTTCATCGAGCAGGGTAAGGGTTTTTAATATTATGTAACAAAAATAAAATAAACTATTGATCAAACCAACAGATAAAGAACAAAAACAAACACCAACTTTTGAATACTCTCTCCTTAGATTCATGGCAGCAAAATTGTGGATGCGTATATTTATAAAGATCCCCTGGCCAGCCCTTTGGTAAGAGTGTTAGTTTCTAGTAAGAAATATTGCAGCTTCAATTATATAAATTCTGTAATGGCTTTGTACCATTGAATATTGAATTGTTTTATAATTTTATGGTATGAAGTTTCATATTATCTATATTGTAATATATAACTATGATATTGGAAAGTATTAATTGAAAATAATTTTTAATTCAATTATTAATAAAATTATTTGAATATTAATAATTTTCTTTATTGTACGTTTAGGTTACAGCAAAACTGTCTGGCTCATCAAGGTATATGCAGTTTGTGTAATTACCTTGAACTTGTTTCATTTGCAATCTGGTGTACTAGGGTTTTCTTCAGATGGGTTCTTTTAGACCTTGTTTATTGAGAGACTCCATACAAAAGGACTTTAATTTAATTAATTACACACAATGAACCATGAAACAATCCCTTTTATTATACAATTCCCCCCCCCCCCCCCCCTTACACGTACATTGTATGTTAGTGTATGATTGAATTAAGATTACATGTATATACTATCCCTTACAAAGTGATACTCCCAGGTTGTTGTTGTTGGTTTTTTTTTTTTTCAGATTTATAATAATTAAGCATTTTTTATTAATAAGCTTGCATCTTTTGTACCTGCACATCTCATTATTTTCTGTCTTGTAGAATTGCCGAGCTTGTGTGCCATCAGTTTACTGAGCAAGGCCTATATCACTATGTTTACAACATGGCTGACCTCTCCCAGTTACGTGGGTGTGTTGTGGTACAACCCAAACCAAGGGAGCATGTCATCAAGATAATGGATGGCCAATTTACACCTGGTAAGGAATAATACATGCAGCTCGGACTACGTACATGTAGCAGTAAAACTACTACCTACTCCAAACAAGCATAGATGTACGTATGTAGTGAAATTACAAAGCACAAAACTCATGCTGTGAATACGATTGTTCAGATTTCATATTTGGTAATTTGCTGATTCATGGAGATCATTGCTCCATGTACGGTTCACCAAAAACGGAAACGTACTAAAAATTAATGTTGTTGTTGCTGTTGTTGTTCACAGAGCTTTATCTTTACCTTTATCAACAAGATAAGTGTTTATGAAAACGACATGTGAGCAATAATTTTCAAAGTATTAAAACACCTTGGACAGTTGAGCTCTATATCTGTTACTTATTAATTTGTTTTAATTGTTTTTTGTTAGCTCTCAGGACAGTTTTTGAAGGAGAGAGAGTTTGGTGGACTCAACAACATGAGCAATCATTTATCCTGAAAGAGGTAATTAGCTCAGGTTTAGAGCTCATGAAGGTCATGTGTTTTCTAAAGTTGACCACTGACCAAGCACTGGTTTTTGATTTGATTGTGGGCTCCTGTCAAGTTACCTTGTTAATGTTTTTCACTGCTTTGTTTTGTGTAGTTTGAGATAACTGAAACTCAAAACAGGGCCAAACAATATAAGCAGTAAACCTCACCACAAAGTTACAAAACTAAAATCAAATTTTCGTTTATTCTGGATTAGCTTAATTGAGCTTTGAGCAACCCGGCCCGGGAGCTCCTCTTTTAGGCTTGGCTAAATCTATATATTATTATCTGGATTACATGCATAGAGATTACTCTCAAGAATTT
Organism: Orbicella franksi; assembly: GCF_964199315.1. Classification (NCBI taxonomy): domain Eukaryota; kingdom Metazoa; phylum Cnidaria; class Anthozoa; order Scleractinia; family Merulinidae; genus Orbicella; species Orbicella franksi. The sequence continues at coordinate 1,314,229 of NC_138155.1, forward strand.
TGTCAGATTGCCCCAATATTTTCAGTATTATTTTAGGCATTTATACATTTAGATGAATGAGGGTGCATTGGTGATGCTTGGAGGGGATGTAGATGGAACTGTGGGGCAGTTTTTAATTACTTTTTGATTAAAATAAGCTCAGTTGAAAATAAACAAGTACAATTGATGTTTTTAAAAATTGCTACTGTCAGGGTACAGTGGTTAATTTATCATACCATTCCTCTCTATCTATGAATTCTAGATTTGGTCCATACTTTCCTTCAAAAATTTTGGCTTTAGAGATCTCTCTTTTCCTTTGATTTCCAATAATAGTATGGGTATTTTCTGAAACCACACATCGCAACTGCATTTTCTTTAACCATTAGCTGTTTGTTCTTGTTTAACTTAGCTGGGCTGCTGCACACCTGCTAAAGGTTTGGCTGTAAGACGGAAATCTTTCAGATCTGGTAGGTTTTTTTTTTTTTTTTTTTTTAGCATTGTTATGATGATTCCTGTGGCTGAGAGGAATGCTACATGTAAATCTGTTGGATTGAGAATGTATCATAACTAAATCTTTTGATTGTCACTGTGGTAATTGCTTTTATTTTTCACCACTGAATGTTCTAGGTTGTGGATGTAAAAAAGTAATGGACCTGGAGAGCATTATGAGTCAGTTGGGAGTGGCAACTCACAAGTTTCATGAGATAGGAGAGTTTACTTACTGTCTGGTGCTTCAGGGTAGCAGAGATACAGTTTCCCAGTCTCAATGCTGTTCTGTTGTGGTGGAGAGAACTGCAAAGGTAACTTAAACAACAGTAATTTGGAAACATGTATTCTTTTCTATTCTTTGTTTTGTATCATTCGATGATTGTACCATCCCAAAACCTACAGGTAGCAACTGCCACTTAATTTGCTGCTCAGACATGTACATACTCTTGATCACAGACATCTGTTTTTTTTTTTTCAGGCCGTTTCATGCACCGTTGGTATCAGCAGGGGATTCAAAAGAACAGATCACATGATGACAAGCTACATGTACAACTTCATTTTTTGAATCTGATGCTGAAACCAACAGTGCATGAAACAGGCAGAAAAAAAGCTATTTCAGCAGATGGCTGGGATCAATAATATGATAGACATTTATGGACATTTTAGAGGCAATGTACATTTTGTTTTTAAAACTTTTCTTTGTTCACTGCAAGTGTTGCAGTGGCCTGTGACCTGGAGCCTCTTCATTGAAAGAGTGTAAGAATGATAATCAAAATTAAAATATTCAGGATCCAGATATCTTCTCAATGAGTTTGTGAATCTACCACTGGATGTATAAACATTGACATGAAAAGCTCAGTGCTCCTTGAACAAGCTTAAAATTAGTGAAATTTTATAATCAAGAGTGTGCCACAAAGTTATTTTCCCTCCTGCAGCATCGTACAATCAAAGTTCATGACCAGGGCTTCGCACCAAGAATCTTGAATGTACACCCTGGAGACTGGGTGTGGTGGCAATGGGAAGGTACACAGAAACGTCATAACATAGTGCAGGTGATTAGCCGTGACACACTTTAACTATCTTAATTGTAATCCTTGGAGGCTGTCTCGAAAAGAAGCTGTCATACTTTTAATTTTTTTGAGTAATTGAAGGATACTTGTACTGAACTTGCCTAAGACTGATACTTGTACAGTTTTCCTGAGGTATTTGGTTTTGTAGCTGTAGGTAGAAATGACTGTGCATTGTTTTTTCTTTGTATATTAGGTTTCCCATCAGCACATACCAATCCCTGGTGGATTTTACAGTGGAAAGCCCACTTGTTCAGCAAGTGCCTTTACAAATGTGTTTACAGAGTTTGGTGTATTTTATTTTGCAAGGTATGGCGGTACATGTACCTTCATCGTCTAGGTGAACATAGATCTACAATCCTAGCATAGGTGGATTGACCAATAAAAAAACTGAGACATTAGTTTTTTTTGTCATAGCATGATAGCATTCATGGTAATTGGCTAAGTCCTATACATTTCTACTGTTAACACATTCAAAACGTTTATGTTACTTACTTCGTTTGTCACTGAAGATTCTTCTTTTTTCCTTAGCAATGGCCTTCCCAAGGTCTTTGGTGCTGTGGTTGTAACCCCAGAGTCTCAGGTGAGAGTGATTATTTATCGGTACATACTATATACAGAACAGTAGGTTAAACTGTCCATGTGGCATCATCAATTCAGGTCCACAAAATTCATGTGGCTGTCCACGGAATCCAGCTCGATCCACTGGTGATTTCAGCAAATGACTGTGTGTCTTGGGTGTGGCTAGATGATGAGTCCTTTAGTATACAAGAAATATTGCAGCCAGATGGTGATGTGGGGGATACTGTGGTGCATAACTCAGAAGATGCTTATAAGAGGTATGACGCATCTAACAAAGGAGTTTACATGTATGTTAGCAGGATATTAAAGGATCTCAGTGCTTTGGATTTTTTTTGTAAAAAGATATTGAAATTGTTTTGATGGTAATTGTATGCATGTATTGTTTTTGGTTTTAGATGTTATTCTCAAATACTTCCCAAGCCTGGAATGTACAATTTTTTATGCACAGCACACCATAAAGATAAAAGCAAGGTTTGGTCTTCATTGTGTAACACTTTTGCCAATCAGTTTTGCTTTATAATAGAATAGTCATTGATAATGGTGACGGGATCAACTCATATAAGCCCTTTGATTGACAATTCACTTTCTTTCCAGGTCCACAGCCAAGAAACTGATTCCATCATCCACTCTGTACTGGTAGACCCAGTCTCCTACTCGTGCGTGGTGGGAGTTACCGCTGATGGATTTAAGCCCTCCACTATTACTGTAGCGCAGGTTAGTTAGGCCATTATGTTCCTGGTGGAACAAAGAACAGTCTGTAGCGCAGGTTAGTTAGGCCATTATGTTCCTGGTGGAACAAAGAACAGTCTGTAGCGCAGGTTAGTTAGGCCATTATGTTCCTGGTAGAACAAAGAACGGTCTGTAGCGCAGGTTAGTTAGGCCATTATGTTCCTGGTGGAACAAAGAATGGTCTGTAGCGCAGGTTAGTTAGGCCATTATGTTCCTGGTGGAACAAAGAACGGTCTGTAGCGCAGGTAGTAGAGAATAAAAGTGATAGTTTTAGTATTTTGATTCCCTTACTTAAAACTACATGAAAGACTTGCTTAGATCATCTTTGTGGGGAGTTGATCATGTGTTGTTGCTGTATTTGGTTTCCTTCCTTCCTTTAGTCTCAGAGCATTCTGTGGTCGTGGGAAAACCAAGGTGACGAAGAACATAACATCCTTCATGTAAGACCGCCCCAAGATCAACAGGTAATACTTATTTCTAAACCTACTTTTGATTCAATTCTTATTCAACCAATAACACGTCATTACTTTCTTTCAGCCACTTGCTCGTGTTCGAGGTCTTTCTGCATTTGATAGTGGTCCCAAGACAACCCGTAGCACATTTTTTCACACGTTTGATGTTCCTGGGAGATATTTCATCACATCACAAGGAACAGACGCACAGCTGTGTGTAGTTGATGTCATAGAAAATGGTAATTAAAGAGTCCTAATTGGGTTTGACTATAATTGCAGAGTATAAATAAATAACATTGTTATGTACACTCGTACCTTGTTAGAAAATATGACAAGTCTTTTCCATGTAAACAGCCGAGAGTATCACATTTTGGCAGTCAAGGATCAGGGCTACATGTTGATGTACTGGTTGTGACTGGTGGGTGTGTTAAGGATCAGGGTTACATTTACATATACTCGTTTTTACTGGTGGGCGTTTTTAAAACACGAAATGGCAAAATGGCACTACGGATAAGAGTCAATGTGAGATACGAGTGTCTGCAAGGGTTAGTAATTACTGAGAGGTAACCAATGTTGAGTCAGTTATAATTAGTTTAACCAGAGTACTATTTAGGCTGGATGTAGTGGGATTTCTTGTTTTAAACACGCCCATGACTAATTCATGTCTTGAGGCTTCTTTTTAAAGCTGAATAAACTTCGTTACATGTTTTGTTTGTTTCTTGCTTTTAGCTGCGTATGTCTCACCTCCGAAAATATCTGTTGCTGAAGGAAACGGAGGTCGTGTGAGTATTTGCACGTCTTCTGTGCACAGTATGCCTAAGTTCGAGTGTAAAAGGTAAAAAAGTAAATCTGAGACGACAATGATTGGCGTTGGGCTACTTAGAACGTTAAAATAAACATAATATAATTTGAGTATAACGGGTAATTCTCAAGTACCTCGCTAATTTAAATTAGTAACTTAGTTTGGCAAGGGCTTTTGATGGAAAGAAATTCAGGCTGGCTACCTCAGTACTTTTTCTTGTGTTTCTTTCCCAAAGGTCGAATGCGGCTATAGAGTGTTCTTAGAATGTGCAACAGTGGATGCTGAGATATTTTACACAACTGACGGATCTTATCCTGCTGACTGCAATGCGGAGCTTTTGGTAAGTACAAGGTAACTAGTCACTTAACCTTAAATACTAGTCAACACGTTTGTTGTTAACTTTCGGTGGTGTTAAGACTACATATAAATATTAGCATATGAGTAACTTGCTGTGTCGTTGTGTCTCTGTTTGGACAGAATCAATTTGCCTTGTAAAGAAATTTTCCCAGTGGAAGTTCTAAAAGTTAACGTACATGTTATGCCAAATTGAGAATGCTGAATGCTCTTGATGTTAAGATTCAGAAGACTTGATGCTATATATATACTCTATAATTACTGAGGGAATTTTCATTGTGATGTCTTTCCAAAGCATTACAAGAAGAAGACAGGAATTGTCCTGATTAAAGCAGGATTCACTGTTATCAGAGCTATTGCCAAGAAAAACGGCTGGGTAACAAGCCCGGTTTACACTTCCAAGTAAGTACTATAAATGGCTGATCAACATCATTTCTCCTTACGTATTAATCAGACGGACGGGGGGGGGGGGGAGGGGGCATCTGACAAGAATAGAGAAGTTCATTTTCATTGTCCGTTTAACACACCACCCCCACCCCCCCCTCCCCACCCCCATCCCCAAGAGAAGAAGCAGGAGAGCTTGTCGCTGGTTAGTGAAGAAAACTTGTGAAGAGTGACATTTCAGGATGTAGTACTGTCGTAAGGCTTAGATTGTAATAAGATTGCTCATTTTTCAGACGGTTTTGGGTCGCTGAGGGCGACGAGTTTGGTCAAGAGGTATCAGACGATGAGGAAGACGAGGAATACTTGGAAACTGGGTCTGAAGAAGTTGATCTGAAAGAAGAGGTAAAATTTGAAGTTGTAAGCAATGTATGTGCAGGTGATCATGGTCTCTATTGTGTGTGTGGTATAAACGGGGAGGAGGAGGGGGCATCTGACAACTCTGGCCAGAAAACGAATCTAAGGAATGCTCTCAGGAAGTAACAGTACTTATCTTGATGGTGGAAAGAGCTTGTGACAACTTTTAGAGTGCTTGTTTCATTCAATTGAATAGATTTTCAAGTGGCACTGGTTGAGTTGCAGACCAAACATCACCATGGAGCTTGTGTGTGACAACACGTACAATATTGATGTAACTCTTGGTAACGCCGCTGATTTGACATGGATCAAAGGTTTTCAGGTACAATGATCTCTCTTCCGTGAATTGTGTATCCTGGTAATACACCCAGGAGATTAAGGAATATTCTTGCCCTGAACCAGTCATTTAATGTTGAAAACTGAAGATGAGTGCTGCCAAGTTTGCTGCCCTCGCAGTCGTCTATAGCTTGTTAGTAGCTAATCAGCTTTATTCTAGTGGAATCCCGCGAACCTGATTGTTTACTCGTGGACATCTCAGGCTCGTTGTGTGATTGTTAATTAGTACTTTGTAGGAGAAGGTTTTTTTTTACTTAGCTGTTTTGTATTTCTTGGCTTATTTGCAGCTTTTCATGAACGGCACTCCGTATGGAGGGTGGTTTAGCCCGCACTGCCGAAGCCTGGTTGTCAGCGGTTTGATTGGTGGAAAGGTCTATCACGTGGTGCTTGTTGTGTTCGCTACCCATGATTCTTTCGAACCCCAGCTCTCTAACGAAGTGGTATGTACATGTGTTCTTAACAGTTGATTTGAAACTACTGTAGTTCACAGTATCTTATTTCTTGAGGTGGAAAATATAAGGGGCGACCTACTCCTTTATTGCGGCTCTTTATGACTGGCGAAACGAAACAGTAGATGAAGTATACAAACAAAATTCCCTAGGCCTAGAACAAAAGATATGCCGATTGACAAGAAACGACTGAAAATTATACTGTAGAGGTTTTGAAGATGTACAGATCAACTGGTGGTGCTTTTTTCTGTGATGATGTCTAGAAATCCTCTTTCAAGCTCGTTACAGCTAGGCGATATTAAAACGGTGTTGAGCTTCTATAAATATTTGGTTGTCTTTTTTTCGCAAAGGAAAAAATATAAAATGATTTGGAGTTAACACATCAGGATGTGCTGTGAGTATTGCAGGCTTTGTAAAGATCGTGCTGATTGCCTTGTTGATCTGCAGGTAATCTCTTGCCCTTTACAAGCTTCATCCGGGGGCCCACTCGTATCTTTGGAGGCCGCTCCCTCACCCCAGTCCCTTGTGATTGTATGGCCAGCCTACGGTTATCCCGCTGAAGTCACTGCCTATTCTGTGTTTATTAATGGGCAGCCCTTTGGAGAACAGGTAAAACAATAGGGTTATTAATAGTGTGAAAAGCGAGTGTTTTTATGTGAAGAATGAATGGATACCAGATGATGTTTGACCGTTCTTTTTTAAGCCTGTACACTGTTATACTGGTCAGTTTTCGACAGAACGTTGGCTTGGCCTTTTCTGATTACTTGTCTTGCTGACAGATCATACCGCAAGCTGACAGTGATTACTGCAGAGTGCTGTTTGAGAGCAATCTACAACACGACGTTTATACACTGTGTTTGGCCTCTCATTTATCAGGTAACTGCGTATGTTTTATATCATCCTTGAATGTGGTGACACAACACTCAAGAATCGTAAGTCAGTCAAGCAGTGCCTCTGTAACGTTGCTAACGGCCTGCTTTAATATGCAATATCAATGCTTTCCCTTTTGACGTATCCTTTAAAATTTCTTAAAGTTGTTTTACAGCACACTATTTTGACTGTTCCTGAATGTTCCGCTGAGTCGCTAGTCATTGTTGGTGTGCGTCAGATATTAAGTACACAATTTTAATTGAATGATGATGTTCTTTATTCTCGTCACCTGTCTGCCTGACGATGTATCAATATTGTAAGGAGAAGTTGCATTCTAATCTATGAACTTACGCGTTAAGGAAAAAGGATATTGGAGTAATTTATCGTGACGTAAATTTTAAGACGTTTTGTTTCCATGGTAGTCAGTATCTTCTTGAGAGCAATTCAGTTATTATGCTACTGTTTTGTTCACATTAAATATTCAGAAAACCAAAAAAAAAAAAAAAGCAATCCCAGAATTAGTTACGTGCAATGTGTCTTTATTTTCAGTGGAGTTTTCTCGCAAACATGTCTCGCCGAAAAAGAAATCTCTCCTCCGCCATTTCTTGATGTTCAATGTTTTAAAGTTTGTGTGACTCATTGTTTTTCGCTTCAGAATCAGATGTTCTGCTGTATTCCAATGAGGTTGAATTCACACTGCCAGTTCCAGAGGAAATTCTTAGTACCCTACATAAACCCAAAGGTGACGAGGACTCCACAGGAGGCCATGACCTTGAAGATGGTGATGTACCTGCAAGAGAGCTGCTGTTAATTGCCGAGAGAGTAATCCCGCAATCAAGTGTTACTGAGCAGTCAGGAATCGAAAAGCTTTCGTTAAAATCAGTGGCTAGCAAACTGCAGACAATTCCAGAAGACCAGCAATTAGATATAATGGTCGCTGGAGCTGATGCAGAAAATATGGAGAACGTTCCTAGTACAGAAAATGGTGATACAGACGCTGAGCCACCAGAGCAGCAGTCTGGTTTGCAAGAACAAACAGATGCAACTGTTGTAGATGAGCATATTCCTGTTGTTGAGAATGAAGTGGATCTCCAAGATACATCACATGATGCTACACTGCTGCAGGATAATGCTAATAGCGAGCTTGTATTTGAACTGGACGCAACCATTTTTAGAGATCGTGGTGAAAATATTCCTGTGAAAGAGGCAAATCGTGGACCATTAAAAGAAGAGACGGAAGCAGAAGAAATAGAGACTCAACTGCTTGGTAGAGATGCTGGTGAGGAAGGCTTGGGTGAACACTCTGATTTAGATAAAGAGATTCTGGATAATGAGCGAAACGATGACGGCAGTTTGGATCAGCAAGAAAATCAAGGGAATGGATCGAGCAAGGAAGTGCCAGACAAGAACTGGGTCACTTATCAAGCAACAAATGAAAATGATGAAACAGGAATTGAATCAAAGTTGGACAATGAAGCAGAAACGTTTGGGACGGAGAGGATTTCAGAGCAAAATGACTCTGATTTCTTGGATCATGTTGAAAAACAACACGAAGAGGGAATAGCAAAGGAGGCAACTGTCACTCCAGCCGAACATACTGACGGTAATGGTCACGCACCAAGTCACGCATCATGTGACAATGATGCCGAATACCAGGAAAGCAAGCACTCTTCAAATTTTCAAGAACACCAGGACATTAAAACGCATGACACTGACACAAGAAAAGAACATGATGAACAAGAATATGGTTATTCTGAAGGCCTTGAACAAGCCGCTGACACTGACAATAGTCACGAGAGCCAACCAAGAGGCAATGATGTAGGTTTGGACACAAATGACGATGGACTGAATAGTGAACTGATTAGTAAAAGAAATGCAAAAGAAAATAATTCTCCTGACAAAAACAACAGTGATTCAGACGTACAAGAGGCTTCAAACCCAGGGAATAATGGTGGGGTTGATGATGATACATGTGCGGTAAATGCGGAGATCAGTGAAACATGGGAAAAGGAAAGCGAAGAAAATGCCAAGCTCAATGTAAGAGCAACAGATGCAGAAGAACCTAAAGAATGCAGAGAATACAAAGAAGAATGTTACAACAAAGGTGATGATTCTGAATTGAAGGTGGAGAAAGTGAATCAGTTAGACGAGGAAGTTGAAAGAGGATTAGAAAGCGATCAGCCGCTCGAAAAGATCCTTACAGGAGCTGACGAACTGCTACAAGAGCCACCCAGCAATATTTCAATGGTGGAAAACCAAGGCATCTCACTGCCTAAAGAAGAAGACGAAGACGAGGATCGAAACGTCAAAGGGTTCAGAGAGAACAGCACAATTGATGAGAATGTCAATGGCGGTGAGAACCAATCAATGGCCAAACAGGAGCTAAGATCTGAACATTTCACGTCTGATCAAGTACGTAGCACTGATGATGTCACCAATGAGCCAAAACCAACTGCTAAAGGAGACAAACAGACGTGCAATGAAGTGCCGAAAGATACTTGGTCAGCGTCAAGCAACCTTGGATCAGTGAAGAATGAAGACGATGATAACAAAGATGAAATGGAAACAACAGATATGCCTACTTTTGAAGAAGCAGCCTTCGAGGGTGGTGTTTGGTCGTCACGTAGTAACGTAGAGGACAATGACAGCTTACAACAAGTTGACAAGGAACATGAAATCTCTTATAGGAAGAGAAAAGATGAAATACCTTGTGGAGGAGACAGTTTGCAAGGTGAGATTTGGTGTTTCTGGTGTCGTTTTGTATCTGGGAAAGACTGATATGTTCTGTCAACGACAAAAATCTTTCTACTGAACTGTACTTTGGCTTACGAGTGTTGATTCTTTGCGAGGCATAGTGATTCTCATCTACCTCGCACAATTTCCTGTTATCGAAGTTCTTTAACGCTGCTTTGGCTTGTGCATTTCTTTTTAGCATGAACACCCTGTTAACCACAACGTCTAACACGCCTTCTTTCGAACTCCAATTTGATAGCAAACTGTTTTTACGTGGCCACTGAAGCATCACAACAGCTACTTTTTAAGCTAATGCCTCATTCCAGTTTTGCATCAATTCGCTGTTCTTTCTTCTCTTTCAGTTTATTCCATGTCTTTTAGCGGCATCGTAACACTTTCATTCCTGCTATATAAGATGGCCTTTGTGGACGTTAAATGGTACTTTCTTCTATCTATCGTTTTTTCATGGTTAATGACCTGATTATGAGCTGTAACCTAAATACTTGTTCCAGTTAACTGATGATGTCTTTCTTGAGTTAGAAAAGGTTACCACCCTCTGGTTTGGTCTGTTGATTTCCGCGAGTCTATCAATCTTTCCTGTCTCCTTCCTTCTGTATCGTGCTGTCTCCTTCTGTAACTGGGTATGTTGTTAAGCATTGAAATCTTCCACTCTGATTATCACCTTGATCTACAGCTTTTCTTTGAGCAAAATGTTGCACGGTTTTCATTTCCCGTTACGTTTATTTTATAGAATCTTTTGTGAACGTATTGATGTTTCTACCAGTAGAGTATAATTGTTGTTATAAAGGTCCACATCAGCCTGGTGCTGCCTACAACTCGACCTTTTTGAAATAAAGTATGCAATGAACGTTTAAAATCCCATGCTAGGCTTCAGGACACTCATTGTTTTTTATGGTTGTATCTGTCATTTAGGACTAGGCACCAGTCCTGAGGACCTCCCGCAGGATGGATCTGAACAACTACCCAGACCCCTGTTAGTAATCAAAGGGACCACGCCTACTACCGTAACTCTGGAATGGGAGTGGTCACTACTGCCCGAGCAAATCGCTGGCGCTGACGTTCTGTATTCGGTGTTGATACTCGGTAGCAAGTTTCACAGCAATATTAATAGCAGTCTGTGGTAAGTTTTCATCATGAGTGCTATTAATATAATGTCAGGAGTGTCAGCCTGGGCTTTCAATATTTCTTCTTTTAGTTTCAGCTTTGAGGAAAGTCCAGCTAAGACGATGTGGCCAAAACAAAATGTAAGTAATCTTAAAATGCTCTACAAAAGCGTCTCATGCATGGTGTGTGATCTTGGCCCTCTTGGGAGAACTTGCGGACGATAAGCTCCCTTGCTTTTTCTCGTGATAACAAGCTTACTAACAAGTTTTTTAATTGTTATTTTCAAGACAACTTTGAAGCAACACTCATGGCGCACCACCAACACTGTTATAGAGATAACCGGCTTGAAGCCTCGCCGTAGTTACAGGTTAGGTTTTGTGCTGCCGGCGTTATTTATCCAATGGAAGTTAAAGTAGAACGCAAGCGGCCATTTGACATTGCCATCTTTTGTCTTTCGTTTGTTTAGACTAGCAGTTCTTGGTCAGTTGATGCCTTGTGCTAATGACTGCCTGTCGAGTGTTATTTCCTTCACGATGCCTGGGCCACCAAAACCGCCATTAATCCATGTCACAGACCTCAAGGATAGAGAGGTATAGTCTCATTGAAATTTCAAAAAATTACTTCAGCCTGTAAAATGTGTTTTCTCATTTGGATTGAATAATAATACGCAGTTCTGACCAACCATTATGCAAGTCTCTAATTGATATTTTCTTCGTAGTAGGATCGTTAAATGATTTTAGCGTTTGGTTGTTTCAAGCGAACACGTTGTCGACGCTAAGATGCTATAAGAATAAAAAGTTCAATTAACTACTCATCTGTTTTGCACGTGGGTTATATCTTTTAGTAGCCGTCTTCTGCAAAACACTTTTATAGAAATGTCACGATTGCTTTGAGTTGTGAGCAAATTGTGTCCTATTACTGATAAACAAGTTGATGACCGCGACTAGAAAATACAATCTTTTGAACAGCGTGAAAAATTATTGCTGCGTGTTTTTAATCTAATATCCTGTGAGAGTTAATCGCCTCCATTTCTGTTGTTTCTTGGTATTTCAGGTTACCTTGACTTGGAAACCGCCCGCCTCGTTTGGTGAGGCGACTGTAGTGGGATATCGACTACTGAATGACAGAAAGGCATTTCGGGATGATTTAGACTGCGAGACCCTTAGCCTGAGTTTAAATGCTTTGGAGGAAGGTTTGTTGCAAAAAACTGTGCTCTAGTATTTTATCTTAGAGAAGAGAAATAATACATAATTATGTATGTAGCATCTGCTCAGTAGCGCTGAGCTGAAGCGATGAGTTATATTTTGAGCCTGCATGTTGTTACGATGAGGTGCCTGGTCGAGTTAAATGTTTAGAATTTTCTATTTCTTGTTTTGTTAGGTCATCGTTTGTCTATTTTCCAAAAACCAGGTTTTCGTGGGATTACTATCACGGATTTTCCCAAAAGAAAAGCATAGAACAAAACTGACTAAGACGAAAAATTGGTTGTTTCATGTTCTCATAAGCTGCAATATTTTAAACTAGTAGAAGCTGGATAAAATTGTTATCAATGTAAGTCAAACACGCCTTTTTTTGTTCAACAGGAAAACATTACAGCTTCAGTTTGTTGGCCCTTACTGGACACAGTGTGGGTGACAGCAAACCATCCAATACCGTCATTGTATACTGTCCGACCCCTCCCACATCACCACAAATCTACCCCAGAGAATCTACAACAGCGGGATCTATATCAATCGCCTGGAAACATGAGGAGCCAGCGAGCGCTGATAACACTACACCGCATGCGTACTACAGCTACAATGTATTCGTGGACGACACGCTCTATGGGGAATACCTGCTGGCCGGTTTGACTGACATATTCGAGGATGAGCACACTTATACTGTTCCAAACTGCGCGTTTGGCCGGAAGTACAGAGTGTGCGTTAAATCATATTTGAATCCTCGAGAGATTGACAGTGGCGTTGATAGTACGGTGTATGTGTGTGGTTGCTATGGCACCAGCTCAAACGTTTTAGACCTGTACTGTGCAGGGCCGCCGTCTCCACCCAATATTCGAATTTCTGGGATTGACCAATCAGGGGTCACTTTGTCTTGGAACAGGTCACGTGAATTCGGTGGAGTCACCTTGGCGGTATGTTATGGAGCGCAAATAACTTCATTCCAATGAATGCTCACAAATTTATGTCGTTTTGTGGCCGAGGGAGACTGGTCACCATTCGTGCATATTGGCGTCATCTCTTTTTGACTTTTAATCGCGCGCCCGCGTTAGTGCCCGCCAGAGTCAACTTCTGTTATTACTGGCCAATTTAGTAACAATCTCTTACTTGTCAGATTCATTTCTTTGTTATCGTAGTGCTGAATTATTGTTGTCGTTTTTCGTTCTAAGGGTTACATTCTTCACGTAAACGGCAAATGGTCAGGAGAACTGCTCCCCCCGGAACAGCAGGAAACAAAGCTGACAGGTTTTAATCCAGGAGATGTTATTCGCGTTCAGTTGGCTGCTGTGACTGGTGACCTTGGTGTTCCAATATCAGATGTTGTTAACCAGGAGGGCAATAAATCGCGTTGTTTCCCTCCTTCATACGAGCCACCCGACAGTGGAGTGGAAAGCAGCTCAAGCTTTCTGTCCAAGCGGTCAACCGATTCAACCAAGCAGTTTTCCCGCTCAGTAGGGCCGCCATTAGTGATCCAGTTTTCCAACTTTGTGAAGAAAGTTTCTTCTTTTGAAGTGATCAATGTAGGTTGTCGGTCTGCTTTGATCACATGGTCTTTAGATGATACCGCTGATCGCTGTATTGAGCCGGAAATTCTTAGTCTATCATGTTGGAAAGCAACAGAACAGCGAGGGTCTGCTGTTAAACACATTGTCAGAGGTAAAGACTGGGTTAATTAGAATCTGTCACTGATCTGCTAAACAACAAACCATTGATTAGAATGGTTCAACTTGCAACCAACCATTGATTAAAATAGTTCAAATTGCAGATCTCCGCCGGCCAAACATTTTGCGATGACGCACGAGTAGTGATCTGCATGTGAAGCATCTGCTGTTCACGTGTATCTGACCAATAAGAGTCACCATTAGTAAATGCTAGTTTTATGTCCATGTTGAAGAAATGTAGCTAGACTTTATACTGCATTATATATCAGGCATGTCTTCTCATTGATTAAACAATGCTGTTTGTCTTTCAACAGAGAAACCTTTCCGAATTAAAGACCTTGCACCCGGGATTGAGTACTGTGTGGTACTAGAATGCTTCGCATCACACGTCAATGACGACAAGTCCAGTGAACAGCCAATCAACCGCACTCAATCCCAGTCCACGTCATTCAAGACAGGCCTTGCACCAGGCCCCCCGAGAAACATTTATGTTGTTTCTGCTACAGAGCAAAGTATCAAGCTAGCATGGGAGCCTCCTGAAGAACATGGTGTACCTGCGATGATGATTCAACTTAACACTAGAAAAAAAGATGAAAACGTCACTGACAAAGGTACAGATGTTCAAGTATCGCCTGACACGTGCGTTTTCAATTTTGATTGTTTAGCTTCGAGGACGGAATACATATTCACTCTAAAGGTTTTAACGGAAGAAGAATTGTTAGAAATGAGCGAGGTGATGGCTGGTTCTATTGCGCGTTTCTCTGCGTGGACAAACGGTGTTGAGCCTGCAGACAAATTGAACTTAGAATCGCGTACGCCGACTTCACTTGTCATTACATGGCAGCCCGCGGTGTCTTATGGTATGTCAACTGTTCAACACTATGTCGTGCATTATGTTCAAAACAAACAGCTACGTAAGCGGTCACGTGGTAGAGTGGGGCCGGTAAAGGAGGCTGGGAAGGAACTGATTGTTGAACCGGAGCGATGTTATGCAGAGCTGTGTGGATTGGAACCTGGTATTGTATACAGAATCATTTTGCAAACTGTTGAAGGGCTGACAGACTACTCGTATGATGAGGATTTTGAGAGCGAGGACAGCGACACGAATTCAACAATTAGCAGTGTTCCAAGTGAAAAACCGCCTAAAGTCCGACAAATGCACCTCTCAGGACCCCTGTTAGTTTGTACTGCTGCACCGCCTGAGCCACCAGTTCTGCTGGTCAGAGGATTCACCGCTACGCAGATTGAACTGTCATGGAATCGACCGCTGGTTCTTGAGCCCGGTAAGAAAGTTTGATTGTTGAACAGTTTTGTAGTCTTGAGTAGAGATATATTACGGGGAATTATGGTACAATGACCTCATTAAGTTTTATTAATGATGTTAAAAAATAGTAGACACCACTATGTGCCTCAGAGGAAGAGTATAGATGGTCTAATGATTGAGCTGATAAACAGTTGCCTTACTATATTTGTGTTAACTTGAATTACAGTTAGTTTATTCAGCCAGGTTATTGATTACTGTAAGCTTTCCAAAAGTGTTCAGCTTCAGTTTCTAATTTCACCCAATAAACATTAGTCACCCGCTTATGAAGCCTATTTGTCAGATATTCAGTGTACCGTAAATCCTCGAATTAACGCCCGGGGCGCTTATTTCAAATTTAGGAGAAGATCTGGGGGCGCTTAATCGAAGGGGGGGGGGGGGGGGGGGGCTTTTTTAATTTTTCCCAAATCGTGGCCTGACATGATCATTTTTTAATACATCATATGCATATAAATAACAACATAGGCTGTTTATGGACATAAAAAGCTGATCCTTAACTTTAAATCGCCGCACCGTTAGTACTTGACGTGTTCAACGTGTTCACTTAACGTGTACTCAAACTGAAACAATGTACAAATCTAATACTACACGACGAAAACTATACATCCTTCGTTGGCTCAGTACTCCTCCACAAAATGGGCAAAGGTGAGGGGGGCGCTTATTCGCGGGGAGGCGCTTATTTCAGATTTTGGTCGATAGGAGGGACGCTTATTCGAAGGGGGCGCTTATTCGAGGATGGCGCTAATTCGAGGATTTACGGTACTCGTCATCGCCGCAGTTATAGCAGAATGGCGTGACACAGGTGTAGCGTTACTATGTAAATAACTCACGTGTTTATGTGTGACGCAGTCGTGGTTTCGCGGAGCACTGTTGGTGAAGACCCCGCACGTGGCCGCATTCGTCATTTGAAAGGTTTTCGCGTGGAGGTGAATGGACGTGTGTACGCACGATTGGCTGCCAGCAAAACTGACATCACGCTAAAGAAATGCAAGTCTGGTATGAAATACACTTGCGTAGTTGTAGTAATGACCTGTCCAGAGAAATCAGACGGCCATCAAAGAAAGGTAAGAACAACTGCAGGTTTGATATCTTCCCTGGCTCTGTAAGAGCCGATTGTTTTCTTCATTTCTAATTAAGTTAATTCTTTTCATGCTATTTTTTTTTTGTTCTTGTCTTGTAAATCTGTAGAATAAAATTGGTTAGGGTTAAGGTTAGTTTTCGTTATTTCATGTATTTTCTTCTCAGAGCGAAACTTTGGATGCGTTTGTAAGCGACACGGACACCGATGAAGACAGCAACCCGCTGTCAGACTGTTTTGAAGAGTCGGCCTCAGATCCCGTCGAAGTGACCTTACCGCGTCAGGACTGGGGTGTATCTTTGAGCGTGAATTACTGTGAAAACAAACCCGCAGGCTCGTTGGGGGACAGCCCGTGTAGTGAGAGTGGCGAGGAGGAGGGTGGATTGGAAGTTCGGTGGAAGATGACTGAACTGGCGGATGATGTGAGTGGATACAGACTGGTTTGGTACAACAGCAAACAGCAGGACAGGAACGAAGTGTTTTTATCTGGCGATGCAAGTGGGTACGAAATATGGTCTGTGTCATTCAGGTAAATATCGACTAAAGGTCAATCATCGTTCAGTATAACATACTAATGAAGGAATGCCAGACAGCTACATACAGGCATCGACACATCCTCCTAATTGCAACACAGCTTATGGGGACATGCACTAAAATAAAAGAAAAGAAATACTGTAACCTACTATTATTACAGTCAATTCAAGAAGATGTTATAAAAAATCATACAATTAAACCTTTTATGTACAATTACTAAATGTTCTTTTTACCGTTCCCACCCTGCCTCCTCCCCCCAATCTATTTAGTTCATATTCCACTCCCTTCCCACCCGTACCTCCCCATATAACTTTGAAAAGTTCTACGGAAGTTATAATGGCTGCATGTATCTGGAAAACGGCGCTCAGTTACTGCCTTATAGACTCATTCCACATTCTCCATAATTGATTTCTTTGTGTTACCTAAATCGTATAGTTAAGTAAGTATAAACCTACCGAGTAAATGCTGATTTGTTCTTACTTGCCCATCAGTGCTTTGTACACTTTTTATCTGGAAATACTTGACATTAGAGAAGAAGCTGTAACAGTGTTTGGACCAGTCCATTGTGAGGTAATATGCCACTCAATCCTCTTTATCCGCACCCCATCTTTATGATATCCTTTTTCTAAGAAACGCGCTTAGAGATAGTTGTTAGATCTACGCTTAGCTTCAGTATGATAAAACTTTCTAAAAGCAGCACATCTATGAAAGCACTAGTAAACACCCTATAAGAAGGCACGTGCTAAAAGATACTTTGATAATCAAAGTAGACGAGTGATTTTCCTTTTCTCGTATTGTTTACTAGAAGGTTTCTGTCGAGTTATTATTAAAATGCGTGGAACTTTGTGTGAGCTAGAAATATTGTAAAAACACGAGTAGCAGTCCTTCATTATACTTTCTTAAATTTATGTCCAATCCTTGTTAGACCCCAGGCCCTCCGTCCTCTCCGTGGATCTGGTGCCGAACTTTGTCTTCATATCAGATCACTATTGAGTGGAATGAGCCTGTTGCATACGGGAATGTCACCATCCGGGGTTACCAGGTGAGTTTGCTTAACGTTGTCTTGTCTGCTACTTGGGGCATCACGCAATCTCTCTCTAGCGTTGTGTGACGCTTTGACGAACGGCAAGAAGGAGATCATACTTAGCTTAAAATGATTTTTTTTTTTTCTTGTAGGTTTATCTCAATGAACGTCGTTTAGAGAAAATAACAGACCGCAGACAAAGAAGAGTCAACATTCACTGCCAATCATCCAGGTAGGATCCATAAGTCGACAACAGGGAATGTGGCAAAATTCTAGAAGAGTTTAAACGGCAGAAATTATATGAAAACAAGAATTTCACGTTGCCGAAATTCTTATGCAAACCCTCAATTAATATCAAGGCAAGTACGGGAATGTTTTAGTCGAGCTGGATTTATCGATTATTGGACCCTACTCCAGGGAGTAACAGAGCTGGTGGCCAATAATTGAAAACAACCAGTAACAATGGGTATTAGAATTCTCTATTGCTGGTATTTTCTTCAACTATTGGACCAGGTAGATCATCCAGAGGTTTTTTTCATGCGTTACGTCATGCAACAGTATCGTATTAATCAATTTTACTTGCCGTGCTGGGTGAATACGGATTAAAAGTCTTTCCGTAGGATCTCACTTGAGCTTCGCTCAACCTGTTGTGTTAAACCTCGGGCGAATATTCTTCCAATACGGACCTTGCGCTAGGTAAAAACACATGCTTATCAAACGCGTGTCGATGGAATACATGTGACCGATTTCATCTTACAATATTGTGTTATGCTGTGGAGCAGAAAGGTGCGAGAACAAAAAAAAAGCAAATCATCAATGTAACAACATGTTCTAGAACTGAAGAAAATTCTGCTTCGCATGTGACAGTATTTACATCACGTTTTAAACCTTGGATTACATCATCTGGAATTGCGATATTGAAAGTCGGCTTTTTAAATTAACTTTTGGTCTTTCTTTGGTCTTTAACACTATTATTTTCTCACCTCGGGGGGCTTCAATTCAAAAGAAGCAGAATTGTCTTTTGCCGTTGCTTTGACAACAAGTCGAAGTGTTTATGGTGTTGTTTTGTGTTAATGTCGTCTCTTGAGAATATGATGATAGTCCGCATTTGATTACTCGAACAAGATCTTCGGCTTCCAAAGCGACCTTCGCTGATGTATTTCTGGTTTATGGACGGTTTTTCACATATAAGGCTTTTCTCATCCTCTGTATTCCTTCCTTTGTAACGGTTAGTCAGTAAGCGTTTGTCATCAAGTGGAGTCGCTATATTTTTGTTGTATGATTTTGTTCGTCTTTGTACATCTCTGTTTTAAATTTCCATCTTGGCTTTACTAAACATACGTATTTTAGTCTACCTGTTACCAACTTAACACTGTCGGTCGGTCCACATATTCGGCTTCTTGTGTCCGTCATTTCTGCATATTAAGTTTGTTTGAACATTTAATAGGTTACCTTATCAGTTATGTTAGCTAACATTTTGAGAATACGAGTCAGGCCGTCCTGTTGACCGGAACTCTTTAATCACCAGCTCTGTTCAAACACCTGTTTCCGTGTTGTTTTGATGTGATCTCCTATCGTTCAGTGTATGATAAATCGCTTTTTGCGATCCTGATTAAGCCGCTGTTGTTTGCAGAACCCGGACCAAACCATTTGTAGTTAATCTCAGTTTTCGATATCCTTTTCTGTTAATTCATTTTATATCATGGCGTAGTGCACGGTCTTTCTTGCGGTTTATAACACTCGCTGATTACTGATTACTGATTACTGGAGGCAGCGTGGCCGAGTGGTCAGCGCTCGGACTCGCAGTCCAGCGGTCCCGGGTTCGAGTCCCGCTTTGGAGTTGTTTCACGGTGATCGCGACTTCAAATCCTCGGCCACGCTCGTAAATAGCTAACTGGTTTGCCTCCAGCCAGTTGGGATCCTTAACAATGTTACGTTGAATTTGAATTATTTGTTTCAGTTATTTGCTCGGCCCCGCTTGCCTATGTGCTATAAAGTCTGCCAAGGGTTAATAAAGGTTATTATTATTATTATTATTATTATTATTATTATTATTATTATTATTATTATTATTATTATTATTATCATTATGTAAACACTGTTGAAATAGGTTTTAATGGTTTATTTCTTTTACTTACTTTTACCTTGTATATACCAATTTGTATGGAATATGTTAATGTTATGATGATAGTAGTATTAGTATTAGTGTAGTAACCATGATATCATGATTAGATTTTTTAAAATTATTATTATTATTATTATTATTATTATTATTATATTATTATTATATTATTATTATTATTATTATATTATTATTATTATTATTTTTTTTTTATTTAGTTTTTTTTTTTACCGTGATTACTGTTTTGTAGTCCGATAGGTAGGGAGACTTAAGCAATTATCAGATCCCAATGTTCTTGACTTCTTTGTTTCCAGTGTGTACCGAATATACGTTGTGGCACTGGGTTCAGATCCCCAGCATGGCGATTCCCCCCCGTCTAATGTACTGACGTTGTGCACACCAGTGGTCCAAGACAGCACCATGGGACGAAGACCGTCCGGGGGGATCATACGACCTCCTTTTGATGTCACCGTGAATGTGCTGTCAACTTCAAATACCAGCATCTCAATTGAATGGACCCATCCGGCAGAAATAGGTAAGGAAAGAGAGAAAAAAACCTAAGTGAAAATTCGGCACTTGTTGTCAAACACTTAGAGCTTGCACAAGCGCTAACATGTATTTTTCTGAGCCGGCGTCAGTGAAGCCTCGGTTAAGGTGAGTTCAAGATGCTATACAGGCACAGGCTACCCAACAGTTCTAAACAGTGACAGCCGACGAGCGTCGAATGTACATTTGGGACTGTCACGTCATTTCAGTACCATGACCCTTGACTGTCACATTGGTTGTGATAGTGTCCTTGTGTGCAATTTTCATCTGTTGCTGGGATCACAAAACTTCCGTGCATTGAACGTACATTTATACTATTATAGTCTTACACTGAATCTAGGGTTTTATTTCCAGTAGATACCGCTGACCATTACCTCATCAAATGGAGCTCAGTTCTCCGACCTCAGGTTAGAATGCACAGGTGTTATTTGTCTTAGATCACAATGTCACCAGTATTATGTGATCTTAAATGCCGTCTGCAGTTAATCTGCACCACTTTGAAACCTCTATTTTCACGCGCTCTTGTTTATTTACACCACTTTTGTTGTCAGGGCTAAGAGCACTGTTTGCGTTCCTCGTTTAGTAAATGTCTGTGTGTACTTTTATTCCGCCTTGCGAATGTTGATATGCTCCTTCCCTTTCCTTTTGGTGAATTACTTGGTTCTTTTTCTTCTACGTTAGGTCCAAGAACTAACATTACCATTGATCCAGACCTGTCACGTGATTGATGACTGTTCACCTGGCACTAGTCACTTTGTGGTAGTTGCAGCCGTTAATGCGGCTGGGGGTCTGGTCGCCAGGTCACAACAGTATACGGTACAGACATCTGCACCAGTTACACAGCCTGCCTTGCAGCTCAGGTACGTCTGTCCAGTTCTGTGCTGTGAAAACAATCTTTATATTTATTTACATTTTAAGGGCTTGAATTCCCTCTTCTATTTTATTGCCCTGCATTATCTATGTCAGCTGTACCGTAATTCACAAATCTAGGCGATTTCCTTTACGAATTAAAAGTGAAAAGAGAAGAGAGTTTCCATGCTACAATGCATTTGCAAACCATTCTCAGGAACCCATTGGAGCACAAGCTGTAGGCTTGTTTGACTTTCCCTCCTGAAGTGCTTATGTTAGTATTTTGTTTGTGGTAGGGCCTGCCTTCAACCTGGTATAACGATTGAATGGCGGAAACCAACGACGTTTGGCGATGCTGGGATTGATTACTACCAGCTTATGGTAGGTTCTGATATATTCTTTGTCAGAGAACTGTTTTTGGAATATGACTGACGTTCTGCTGAATTTGAAGGCTGTTCCTCTTTTTTTTCTGCCGTGTTTTATTGTTGCAGGAACTCTTCTGTGTGTCAGTGTTGTTGCAAGTTTATTTTAAACATATGGTAATAAAGAATTGGTTCATGCTTAGCGTGCGTATATCGAGTTATGGATGCACGCGGAAAGTTTGGAAAGCACGAGAGAAGCGTAAGAGCAACTCTAGCTTCTTGAGTGCTCTCCAAACTTCCCAAGTGCATCCATAACTCGATATATGTACAGCTAAAAGTATAAACCAATTCTTTTGTACCATAGCGACAACAACTTGGACGCTAAAACATCTTCTCACAATGTTCTCACAAAGTTGTCACATTGCACGGTGAAGGAAAACAAAGGATCTTATTGCATTGCCTGGATAAAAACACGCCACAGTCAGCTGAGCGACGGTTGAACGAAAGCACTTCATCTGGTTTCCAACACTGTCAATGAAAAATTCGCTTACGTAGGCAAACAGAGTCAAGAATACTCAGTGAAAATGTAAGCAAAAGTCAAAATACTCAAGTTTTAGTGAACGTCTTAGCTTGGCAAAGGTTAAAGGCTCGAAGCAGAGTTTGGCTTGTTCGGAGTGATGTTCACATTGCCGACACTTTAACAAAAGGAACTTGCACTAAACTCGACGGAAATTTTGCATCTAAATTGAAACTACACACGTCATGTCATATACGCACGGCCGCGCGTATATAGAGATTTCGTCCATGATCGACGTCCATGATAGCTCAATAGGGAGTTTAAGAAACCAGAACGCGACGCCAAGGACAACGTCGATTAAAAAATGATTATGTATTTTACCTACGAATCTCGCGATACTCTAAAGTCATTTTCCTTTGTTTCTCAGAGTCAAAACTATCACGAAACTGAATCTGGGACAGGGCGAAACATTTTCACGTTCTCTGGACAACGCGGAATTTGGTCATTTCACGTTGTTATTTTGCAGAGAACGGCAAAGAAATGTACCAAGAATTATAACGCACGTGCACAGCCATTGTTCTGCTCATTAAACTTTTTGTTTAGCGACGTTGCCGTTGCCGTTGCCGTTGCCGTTGCCGTTGCCGTTGCCGTTGCCGTTGCCGTTGCCGTCGTGGTTTTCTTAAATTCCCTAATAAGAATTAAGTAGGACCAGCGCACGCTGTAAGGGAACTCGCAGCTAAACTCGACGGAAATCTTGTAGCTAAAATAAAACTGCATAAGTCATGTTTTTTTACGCACGGCCGCGGTAAATAGATATTGTTACCATGATGGCTAAAATAGGAATTAGATAGGACCAGCGCGCGCGCTATGGTGTAATTGAGAAGGATGTATTAGAGGGAGGTGATTCACTTCTAAAAGAGGAAATATAAAGATTGAGTATAGAACTTAGGGGGATTTCTTTTTTTGTAGGTGAATGGCGAAACAGAGACAGAGCTGGATGTCGAGTGTAATCACTACAAGTTAACAGACGGTCAGCCTTGCGAGCAGTACACGTTTCTCCTCAAAGTACGTCAAGCGTCATTGTAATGGCTGATTCTCTGGTTAGATATTCCCCCTCATTCCTTCCCCCACCCCCACCCCCTCCCCGTCGTTCCTTTCACAGGTTATTTGCAAAAAGTAATTGACACAGTAGCCGGTCTGAATTAGTAAAGGTTACCTCTTTCGAAGACTATAACAAATGATTTCTCCTCAGGCCTTCAGCACCAAAGTTGCGTGCGATAGCGACTGGTCTGATCCATTAGTCGTCACGTGTCCTGGTGCAGAGAAACCGCTGATCACCAGGATCCCGTCTCAGCAAGTCAACTGTATCAGAGTTGGATGGAAAACACCATTGCTCAAGGGTGGAGCAAAGGTGGACAGTTACAAGGTGACTTAGCTGTATGTAGTCAATGATCCCAGAGTAGATTGCTTTGGATTTTTGCATGTCAGATATCATTATGATGAGTGTTTTAAAGTTTTACTAATCACCAGCTTGTCAGGGTGCAAATCTGAACGTGTTATTCCTTCAATTTTTTTCTTAGTTTATTCTTTTTTAATTTTATTACCATCTTGGACACCACTGCAACTTGCTCTCTCCCTCCAGTTTGGATTGAGATGATTATTTTGTAGTCGAGTAAGGAGTTACTTGTTAAAGCATTTGACAAGAAAGAGTAAACGTATTGTCAATCGACTTTTCGATACATCAGGCATCATTCTTAAGTCATTAATGCTAATGTCAAAGTTGTTATTTACGAGTTGAGGACTTTCTCGACATGTTGAATGTTTATTGTAGGTCTATTATCAAGAAGACAAAGGTAACATGGTAACAAGTCAAGATATTATAACCGATGCTCAATCGATACAGCATGGTCTATTGCCATCAAACATTGAAGAGGACAAACTTATGAACGTCTCTCCCGACTCGTATTATTGGGTCGTGCTACAAGTGGAGCTAACGCCAGTAGGCTGCAAGTCCGTTTACTCTGAGCCAATCAGAACACGTGCTGCTGTGTCACCTGACCCACCTGTGATCAGTTTGGAAGTCGAGGGCTTGGACGAGAGAAAAAGGCTGGAGGAGAGGATATGCGAGCTGTCAAACAAGAGAGACAGGTTGAAATTTGCTCATGAACGAAACTGTGATATTTGTGTAAGCTTGAAGGAAAGTCTTCTGACTGAGTTACCATTGTCACATTTGAGTGGAAGATAGTAAACGAACAATTGTCTTAGATATTAATTTATTATGATTCTTCGAGAGGCATCATCTTGTATCATCTTGAGGCCTAGGACCAAGCAGAGTGCTTTATGACAGATACTCTCGCAGAGTACAAACTTTTGTATTTTGTTCCTTTCAGACTTCACAGAATTCTTCATTTATTGGAGAACAGCGTTGTTGTTAAAGGATCAAAGCAAAAAGATCTTCAGGTATCGCTGATTATTCTCGTTTATGTAAGGGAGAGTGTTTTCAAAAGTATGTTGGAATGTGATTTTGTAATTTGATCATTGTGTTTCTGTTAGATGAGCATATACTTGGCGGCTAAATTTGAAGGATCAGAGTTTTGCTATCCGTGGTAGCTACATGTATCTGGAACGCTTGACTCGCCGTAATTATTGGAGGATAAACTGAGATGCACTTATGACGATGACCTTTTCGCTGTCTCAACGGTTCACTTGAAATTTCTGCTTTAGTTTTAAGCAATATACTAGCTTCCTTTGAAAATGCAATGTAGCCTTTCTGTAGGGAAAAAAAAATTATTGGTTGCCGCTGTTACAAAAATTGTAAATTACTTTTCTGTTGCAAAAACTCGAGGTTTTACTTAAGCTTAGTTGACTTATTTGCAGAACAGAATATGCCAGACAATGCTGGTGCCATAAAGATTTTGCCATAAACACCTGTAATTCAGTGAGATTTGTGAGAGTGACTGGCTGTGTTCAGTTGTTGATTATTGTTTACTATTACTATATTGCAGATTGCCAAGGCTACGGACACAATATTGGAAATTGACTCGGATCTGGCCGATGCTCTTGAAGACATCAAAGAGTACACAGGTTAATCTTCTTGTCATTAATTTCCAAACTTGAATCTTAAACAGGAAACTGGAATAGCTGGAGTCAGTGGAGGCGGCGTGGCCGAGTGGTTTATGGCGCTGGATTTGAAATCTGGAGGTCCTTGGTTCAAATCGTCCACCCTACCGCTATCTGGATTTGTCTTCGGTAGTCCCGAGTTCAACTCCTCGACCGCGTTGTGTAAATAGCCAACCGGTCAACTTCCAACCAGTTGGGATTCTTAATAGTTTATGTTATATTCGTTTATTTGTTTACAGTGTCTCCAATTAGCGCATTTAATAGTGCTAATAAAGTTATTATTATTATTATTATTATTGTTATTGTTATTGTTATTGTTATTGTTATTGTTATTGTTATTGTTATTGTTATTGTTATTGTTATTGTTATTGTTATTGTTATTGTTATTGTTATTGTTATTGTTATTGTTATTGTTATTGTTATTGTTATTGTTATTATTATTATCATCATTACTATTATTATTATAGCTTTCGCTTCGCAGATAATCAAAGTTTATTAGGCTCAGACTAAATGGCCAACATCTAATTTCCTTTTACATTATTAAAGAATTGGTTCATGCTTAGCGTACGTATGTCGAGTTATAGATGCACGCGGGAAGTATGGAGAACACGAAAGAAGCGTGAGAGTTGCTTGAGGTGATAGCCGAGAGCAAGTGCTCTCCAAACTTCTTAAGTCATTTTAGCCAACTAGGAGATATTGTTGTCTTGATGTGACACTTGATGCATGAAAACTGCAGGACATGGTGACAAACCCTTTTTTATGAAAGAATATGAAAGTTAACCACTTAGTAAAACTAACTGCACATTCATTCTTGGCTTGATTCGTCCCCAGGCTCTATTTCAACTCTTATAAGGTGGTCAAGACCACGCGACGATGGAGACGCGGTGGTGAGCGGTTACCAAGTATTTGTTGATGGCATTCGATGCGGGAAGATTCTCTCACGGTGGACTCTGGAAACTCATGTGAAGGTGACAAGCTAAAACCACTCTTGTTTTTTAGCTTAGGAAGAGGGAATGCAGGTTGAAGCTGCCATATCTTTTGGACATTCCATAGCCTTAATAGTGGTGGTGTTTTTGTCGTTGCTGTTGTTGTTGTTGTCGTATGGTTTTGATATTTGGTCGTTAGACTGTTGACCTGACAGGTTTATGGTCTTGATGTATCATCAAGTTCTCAAAAGTAATATCAATAGAACTCTTTGACATTGCTGGTGAAATAAAGTTAAGCTTTTAGTGCCAGTAATTATTTTTTTACATGTAAAATTCTTTATAGACTTGATCTGTGATTTTTTCGTTTTCAGCTTTCCGTTGCTTGTCACGTGATTGCTGTTCAAACTCTCAGCGATCACCCAGTTGGGTCCAGTCCTCTCTCAAATGCAATCGAACTGTCTGGCCATGGATTTCTACCTTTCGTGCTGTTTTGTTACTTTGATGTACACAAGCGAAATGAAAGGTATTGAATTTTGTTGAAAATTTGCAGTTGTCTGTTTAGAGTTTATTCAAAACCGGTTTAATAGGTTGCAACTCATCCTATGCTAACTACTTGGACAATGAAATTCTGATCATGAATGGGACCTGTAACTAGAAATTTGATTCTTTGTTTACTTCCTCGTTCGCTCTCTTGCTTGTGAGATCGATTGATTGAGACTATCCGAGACGAAAGGGTATTGTCATTTACAGAGATGTGATTTAGATATTCCCTTTCAGTTGGCCCAACTCTGGATGTTGTAGCTGGGATGATTCCCATGCTTATGAGCTTAAACATAGAATCCGGACTTCCGGTCGAGTGTTCATACCTCGAGGAATCCTGGTTCATAGAATTCCCTGCCCTGTGTTGAGTGTAATGGACGTGTTCAGCGCTCAGTGGCGGCCTCTGACTCCTGTCGGCATCAACAAAATGGTGGCCTTACTTTTCTGGACCAAGTGGTAAGTTTGACGCGTTATTGTTTGTTTGTTTTAGCGATTTTACAATCTTGAAAACTTTCTGATCGTTAGACGTTCCATTTTTCGACGAAGATATGTCAAATGCATGAAATATGATAGGGAAACTGAACTTGTACTCTACACTCTCATCGATGTCGTCTTGTTCACTTGCAAATGTCGTGTTGTTTCAGGTGTTATTCGTCACTAGAGGTTATGGAACATTTCCTGCAGTTTGCTGAAGAATTCAGGGACAAGGTAAATGTACAATTAATGGCTGATTGAGTGATAGAGATGATGTTATTCATTCACGGAAATTTGCCCTTGCAGTTTGTCTCGCTCAAATACAACACATTATTATAGAAAGAGAACTTATAGGTGAATATTGTCAAAACCATATAAGAGTCATCACAGCATGGCCGACCACACGGGGCTGCTAACGCAGTTGGTAGATTCTTTTCTTTCCTTTAACTTCCAGTTTGCGTTTGTCACTTGCTGTGTGCGGAGTGAAGAACCAGTCCCCTCCCATCGCCAGTCCCTGGCCAATATTCTGACCGAGCGAAGCTGGCGTAAAACCAACGACTCCGTCACCCATACGTGTGGCTGCTATTCGCAAAGTCAGCGGACTCGCTCCATAAGGCGAGGCTTGATTAGTGACCCGGATGTATGCCAGCTGTTTGGTCTGGTTGGAGCACCGACACTTATTTTACTTGACAGTTCAGGTCAGCAAGGAAATAAACTTGTGATCACAATATTTAGTTTTGTGAGTTTAAAGCGTATAGTTGCTCAAGAAATCATAACGTATTTCGGACCTTTCGGATTTTGGTTTGCAGTTCACATGGTGAATTCGATTTATGATCGATTCCGACCCATCCCTTGATATGGCGATTCTTGTTCTTCAATATCAAACCATAATTACAGTTTACTTAGTTCCTGTAAATCGTTTGTCCTCTTCAGGTTACATATCATGGCAAGGCCGGTGCTGTTGTCAAAATGCCTCAAGTTTTCGTACTTTTCTGCTGCACATCTTCTCTCAAGTGAGTGGATCTCCTTGCCCTGTTCCTAGCTGCACAGACTGTGATCTCGACAAAGAAGACGATGAAGAGCCCAGCACTTCAGAAATTGACGAAAGCGTTGAAAACTCGTCAAGCCAACATCGCCGAGAATCACTCGAGTTAAGCTCTTTGCGCCAAAGACTTCATGGAGCTAAACCGGACGACAAACATTTTGCATCACGTAGATCTTTTGCGCCTCAAGGTTTGAAGAAAGAACTGACAAGACCTAAAACTACTACAGCTGCTACTCGTTATACAAAGCCTCCCGTCTACAACAGGACCAGCGGGCTTAATGAACCTTTCAGAACTTATTCTCGCTCTTTCAGCGCGCACGGTGCTATTCAGCCCAGACGTCCAGGCACGACACGGCCTGGGTCTGTTTCAGTGCGGACGCACACGCGCGCACCACAGGCTAATACCGAATTGTCTTCCGGTGATTTTTCGCTCCCGGTTGTGACACGGCAAAGAGGTAAAAGAACTCATCCGCTTGAGCATGGCTCGGCACCAAGAATCAAAACAAAAATATCAGTCGAAGATTTTAATCTTTTGCAGAAATAGAGAAAACATAACTTAAAGGCTGCCTGTCGGTCAGGACAGCTTTACTGATGTATTTAAATAGTATGAGACAAGACAAAATTAAAAGGACTTCTCTGTGAGACGCTGAGCTTATGAAATATTTAAATGAGCTATATATTATTTTATCGTGAATGAGCAGGTAGCCAAAGTATTTTGATCGGGGTGGGGTGGGTGGGAGAACTTACTCTTAGATTGGGAATCACAGCTACGTACATACAAGAACAGCCAACAAAATAGTCATTTTTGTTCCTAAAAATAGCATAGCTGGAAAACATACGGTACCTATATCAGAGCTTAGCTCTCATTTAATTACGTGTTTATAAGAAACATTATAAAGTACATCTATTTTCGTCCAAGCGACGTTAAAAAGACACTGTAAATAGTTCTTACGTATACTCGATAGGTTTTGTACACAAATATTGATGTAATTTATTACTACGTCGTTAAAGGAAATTGTTTTGCTCTCCCTACATTAGCTCTGTCGGTGCCAACGATGATCTGTAGGTCATTTCTGCTCAAAACTTGGTCTTACAGTTACTCCCCTAAGAAATGCCCCATCGGGGCCTGAAGAGTTCATGAAACAAGGAGTGTGTTAAGATAGGTGCTAAGAGCGTATGTATTAGAATATAGTTTACTACGTGTAAATATTGAACTGCATCTAGGGTAAAATACATTTCAAAATTTCGCACTACCGTAATTTTGGAAGATTCCGGTAAGACTACTAGGGAATCAATATACTCTCCTCTGGAAAAAGCCCATTTCTGTCCACTTCCGCTTTCTCCTTTATTGTTTCTTCGTACGTGTATTTAGTCACTGTCGACACACTGTATTCCCATGCATTAAAGACTGTTAGTAGTCATGGCCTATAAAAACTTGATCTTTCCCAAATTTGACTATGAATAAAATTAACCTTGTGGATTTGCAATTATTGACTCCTGGGTCGTTTGCTTTTGTAGACTTCTTTTGGTTGTTGTAAAATGTTTGTTCATACAGTGCGACTAGCTCCAATGCCCTGGGAGGCAGGTCTTGGGTTGCTTGTTTCTTCGAATTACAGAGAGAAGCAGACAGAAAATTCACTAAAAATATTCTTTTATTTACAAGTTACATTCTATAGTCCTGTACATGTACTTTATTCCCATGAACGAAACATATTTCCCTGGACTAAGCTACATAAATAAAAATTTTGGACAAAAGAAACAAGGTTCAAATTAACACAAGTTGGTAACCTCAACGAACAAACGAATTCGAGCGATGTTTAACTCCCCTGGAAGTCCACTGAAAGGTTCTCGTCTTCTGGTACACCGGTATGATGAATTAAAAATTAACAGTAACTAAATCAAAATGGGTTTGGTTTTGCATCCAATTGGCATGGGGCATAACTCTGTTCACGGGCACAAATTATTTAGTTCGGCAAACATTTTCATGGCGGAGTACGTCAGTCTCAAGTCCGGAACATTATTAACTTGAACTTTGTTCAAACTGACGGTATTAAGAACGACCTCTGACTGTCCTGGACTAGAGCAGACGCTGTTCGTATCCCTCTGACGATCAAAGGTTCTACTTGATAAGATCTGGTCTGTATCCGACGTTTTCATCCCAACCCTTCCTGCATGTTTTGAGAATCCAGTCATGTTCGTCATCATCTAATAAAAACAGCAAAAAAGGTTGTTCAAATGGGTCAGTGTGATTGGCGTAACCTGTATCTGAAGTAGCATGAAACAAGAAACACCTCTAAACGCAGATATTTCAAACACAAATAAAAGAAGTCTATTTGAGGGCTGAGCATGAGTGTTCTTAAATCTAACACGATATAGATGTACGTTTGAAAATGGTATTTTCCTCGCCCTCAAAAGACGAAACTGAGGTGTTCCCCGATTAAATGCTTGGACCTACAACGTATATTCAGCCAGCATATGTTCGTGGTAAAGTGGAACAACGTTGGTCCGATCGCCAACGGGTCACAAATATCTGTTGTTGTTATAATCAGGTTGGTCATACTGTTCTCGGAATCAGTAGAACGTAAGGAAAGTGGCCATGAATGACCCGGATGTGGCAGTAAAGTGGAGTTCTGATGTATGTTGTGCAAACAACACTACTAAAGAGTGTCCTGAATCAAGCGGCTCATGCCTGTTTTCAGCATCAATATAAAAACTAACCTGCATTTCTGAGGAACTTGTAATCATAGTCTACAATCACCCTTGACACAGGGTTGTAGAATCCGTCGCCACAGTCATAACAGCCTTCGGGAATCTCGCGAGGTGGAATGCGGTTGGTGAGCTGGGAACGACCTGCAATAAAGTCACGACAAACCTCAATCGCGCGCAGCCATTATCGGGGCGGTATGGTGTATATTCGTGACGTGAATTCCCGTGTATTTTGGGCGTGAAACGTGATATTTGCTCGTGATACGCGTAGTTTCCATAGTGAAGCAAAAAAAAAAACTGAAGATTTTTTTTCTTTTTGTAATGAAATGCGATTTTGTTGCCACCAAGTGTACTTACGTGAAAAAATTATCAACTGCGATTCGCGTAAAATGACAAATTTCCACTGTGATCTCAAGTAGAATATAACAAAATTCTCCCACAATGAAATATCGTCGAAAACTACCGTGGGAATCCCGACTTTTCGAACCTCCAAGGAAAACAAAAAGTGGTTCGAAAAATCGGGTAGTTCGAGAAATCAGGGGTAAAATTACAGTGTTCGACTGAGGAGAGGGAAACGACTTTTGTTTCGAGTTATCGGGAGGTTCGAAAAAATGAGAGCTCGAGAAATTGGGATTCCACTGTAAGTACTTAGCTTTTAAAAACCTTCGACCAGAAAAGTTTCGAGAAAAAGGAATGTACTCCCATACAGGAAGTTGTTCTTATATGCGAGCTAATTAATTTCTGTGTCATGAATTTGTCTACGGGAGCGTTTTGTCGGGGGCGTTTTTGAGCTGTTAAATTGAACCTGACATTGTCTAAATTTTGGCAAAATATGTCAACTTCCTAGACTCGAAAGAAAGGGAACAAGTGCCTACCACAGCAAACAAGGAAGCAGGAAGTCTGTGGTTAGACATATAAACGTACCAGCTGGTTTTAATCCATTGCACATTTCAGTATAAAATCTCCTGTCATATCCATCACAGTATTCCCAATCCTCTGGATCATACTCCAAACCATCAGCAAATGTGTATTTACCCTAACAATAGAGGTTGCATTTAAGGTGAGTTGTACCTAGTAATAAGGGATCCAGTATGTCTTCATAAGCTATATCAAATTGTACTTTGTGACAGAGCGTCCCCTTATAAAGCTCTTTTAAGTTCCCCCAGCACCTCATGGGAGATCTGAATATCTTTCTTACCTCAACCGCAATGCCTTTCTCCCACTTTCCGACATACTTGCTCCCATTTGAGAAAAACAGGGTGCCATCGCCATGGAACCTAGATATAGTAGAACCTTGTACATTATGAATGCAAAAACTAAAGGGACAGATTCATGTCTCTATTAAATAAATAATCCATAAATTTCTAGCAAGCTTAAACTTTGCCAATATTTTAAAGCACAGTACAAAGTAGCAATATCAAGATGTGCCCACAATACATTTAACTTTATCTGCTTGAGTGCCAGACCATTGTATATCCTGTGTGTCACTCCATTCTTATTGAAAATGGGTGTCTAGTAAAAAACTTCAAATGCCATAAGTTTTTTACTTTAATTACAGGCATGTACACATTTTTGAAAGGTCGTAAATTTAAAGTGTCTCTTTAATGCATTTCATTTCTCTGAGATTGATGTAATTTGATATTCATGTGATGTCATGGCAATGGGAAATTAGCAGTCTCTCAAAAAGCCTCTTACAAATCTCAGTTGTCAAAGTTGTTTCCAGTGTGTCAGGAGTTTGACTTAATCTCTTAAAATTTTGACATACTCAGTACGTCCGAATAGATTTATTAAGTACACCTCTTTTTGAAAAAAAGGTGTCATCCAGAAGTTGAGGTTTGTGCTGTTAGTGTACTTTCACTCTAAGCAATGAGTTAGAAAACTCTGGTTATATTTATTATATAGACTTTTATGATGACAAATGTAACTATGCTTCACCTGAGGAACTACAGAATAGGCTCAGAATTGATCACAAAATTATTTCAAGTGACCTACAGCAGCTCCATGGAATCTAATCAATAATAGGATAAATTATATTTGAATGTGATCGTGTTGTAATTTACATGGTTGAATTCATACCACCACAGACATATGATTGGGCCTGTGGGGACCTGTGGGTAAAGCAGCAGGAACTGAAAATAATGCCAGCAAGAATATAATAGAGATTACACATGACGTTACGTCAAACCGCAAACGGCAAAAATGAAACTTTTGCTGTCTGTCTTCAGCTGTCTGTATAGTAGAGTGAAAATATTTGTATTTGCAGTGAATAGTAGGAGACATTTTTCTATTTTTGTGTGATTTATTTAAGGATTAAAAGAAAACAATGAAAATTCAGAGGTAATCTTTCCCATTTGTTGTCTGCCATAAACGTCATGCTTAAACTGTTATTACAGAGTCTTGTCGCAGATTAATAGAATTTCGACAGTTCCAGTCAGTGATTATTTTATAAAAAGATGATGCACTTGAACTTGCGTAACAGTCAAGTCACACTTCACTGCCTTCTGACGTCATACTGGGTGTGTGACGTCAGCGACAATATCATGCAAGTCGTTCCACTACAATACGTTCTAATTACATTCTTCTGAACGCAAAAATCGGGCCGAAATGGAATTTAGGCTCTAATGTATAAAGTACAACATAACTAAGAATAAGCAGTAAGTGCATGGGTTTGCATGGCACAAAAAAAATGGAAAATCTAGGACTTTATCGAGCCATGATTCACCTGGCAGCGTATCTTAACTACCTTTTAGAATATTCTACTTTGAAGTTAGTAGCTGAATAGTAATCTGTTCTATAAAAAAAATAAGTATTACGAAGTAGTTTTGCTTACATTCCGTCCTTCATGTCACCGACGTATTTAGTTTCTAGTGCCGGAGGTAAGAAGTACTCAGCTTTACCTTCCATTCTGCAACAACGACAGAAGCTCAAATAAATATAACTACGAACAACGGATATCTAAAATGTATTATACAATAACCTATATATCTATATTTACCTTCCATTTTTTAAATCTCCCTCGTAGTTACTGCCTGTGTAATCCATTTAATCTACAACTCGATTTGTGCCAAGATGGTGGACAGTTTTTCAGTAATGGTTGCTATGACAACTGCTGAGCCTTTAGTATGTGTTCAGCGGTAATCCAATAAATTCCGTGAATTTTCTTATATCGGCTCTTGTGGAAAACATTCGTTTTATTACGGAACATCATTTAAATTGAAATATTTCCTTTTGCAGCTGTTAAGCATTTTCATTTCCCTCGGTCATCGTTTCCTCCTCTTGCCTCTGCCAAGCCATTTCGAAATGGAGGACATGTCAATGGTGCAGACTCTGCGAATTTGGAAGGACGGTGTGACCTTCATGGAACAAGGGAACTTTCAAGATGCGTTGATGAACTTTATGGCTCTAGAAGGAAGAACTGATTCTTCTCAGCAACTGATCACGTCGGGGAGAAATCTCTTTAACATAGGACAAACGTATTTAGCACTTAAAAGAATGGAAATGGCTGCAAAGGTACAGAATAGTTTACGTGAAGGTTTTGTTAACTCTATAAAAACTTTATGTGCCGGTGATTTACGTGACTCCATTCACGAGCCGGCCGGCTATTATTAACTAGCGTACAAGTGCTCATTGCACTTACCACGAAATCTGACCTCCATGATATGCACTTGGTCACTTCTTTATAAAGTATTTCCTCATGTTTGTGGACGTTAATTTTTGTTTTAACTTACTCACGATCAACACCAGCTGTTTATGATTTGGTGTCAAATTCTGTTTGTGATGCATTGATTTATTTGTTTGCAATTGTCTTTCAATATATTGCATGCAGTGGACGAGTTTATACTTAAGCAATGGAACAGAAAATATGAACCAACAGAAGATTTCCCATAACCCCATAAAAATAAATGGCTGTCCTTAACCAACAGCTCAGACAAATTTTTATTTTGCAGTGAACCTTGCACCAGCAGAACTTTCTATGCTAATTTTATAGATCTACTTTCTAAACTTTTGATAACTAAACTGTGTCATTAGTTCGTCACCATTCAATAAATAATATGGGATATTATGTGTAAAAATGCATTGTTAACTGCATAATCATGCCACGTGTTTCAAAATACCAATCAGATGGTACCTATTACTTGCCAACTCTATATTTAAGTACATTTGAATCAATTTGCATTGACTGCACGTGGACAATCATGTGAACAGATAAATATCACCACTTATAGAAATGTCTTCAATTGTCTTTAATAACAGTTCAGTATACTATATTGGCCTTGCACTTTCGAGTTATCAACCACACATTTTAAATAGTGTTGCATGCATATATGTATGTATGTATGTATGTATGTATGTATGTATGTATGTGTTTGCATTATATACATTAAAGGTTAAAGGGTGGGAAAATGTTAGGTTATACTGAGATATGAGTTTTTAAGAAGACCCAAAAGTAGATATTTTGGCACTGAGGGCTAGGGAAAACAAAGAAACAATGAAAAAAATTTCTTAATCAGGTTGGTCAATTTTATCAAATATCTGATTTACCTTTTACATGCTGGGTCATTACTTGATGATTTTTTAAAACTACCAATGTGACACAATTTTTACAACATTCCCATGTTTATAGACATTACAGTTAAGTTATTACCGTTACTAGTAAAAGGTTTATGATGCTAAACTTCCACTTATTTGTTTAACTTATAGGCTTTTGAAGAGTCGGTAGAGAAAGATAAAATGTTGGCAGTTGCCCATTTCATGCTGGGGAATGTCAATTTAGCATTGAATAGGTAATTATAGTTAAACCCTTATTCAATATTTCAGTTTAATTGTAACTGTAATTTTCTAATTATATAAATTTATACAAGTTTTTATATTAACCCATTGACTCTTATGCTGCCCATAACTGGCCGTGACAAGTGTTGGCCTTTGTTCCACTTCTGACGTCATCACCTTTGATCAAAATTGGCATCATCTATACTCAAGTTCTGCATGAGGAAAAGATCTTTGTGTTAGTAATGATACCCAGATCTGAGTGATCAGCTCAATGGAGCCTGAAATATGCACGAAATTCCCAATAATTTGAGTGAAAAACTCACAGCAAAATTTCCTGCGACTTCACATAGTCACTCCATGGTAAATATTGCCCATCTCGATGATGCTTTTTCAGAAATTTTTAAACTAGAAGCAAGCCCAGTAGAAGGTCAATCACTGCGGCAAAAAGATAAAAGGCGATAAAGGAAAGGCAAAAAAAAATTAAAAAAACGAAAAGCCTAAAGATGTGGGTCACTTTTGATTTCTGTGCATGCCCGAGCAAAAATGTTGTTACAAATGATGCTAGTCAGTAGTGGAAAGAAATGCATGCTGTTGTGTCGCAAAATGCCTTTTTGAGTAGATTGAAGCTAATTTGGCCCATATCCAGGCTGATGATCTTCAAAATGTCCAAAAAATGTGTTTTTGGCAAAAAGCTCCAGGAGTCAATGGGTTAAGAAAAGTTAGGAACATGTTGAAGTGGATGTGATAGAGTAGAATTTCATTCCAAACAATTCCCTCACTCTGTTGTACATTTTCTTTTAATAATGTGTAGAAATTCATTGTAGCTTGTTCATAAAACATCAAAAGGGTGCCTAGGTTCAATTTAAAGTAAAAGACAATGATTATAAGGCCTTTCATTCAGGTGTAACAACAGCAAAGTTTGCCAAGATTTATCTGAATAAGAAACCAAAACCAAGTATCTACATGTGCAGTGTACATGTAGAAAGATAGATATCTTTGCAAAAACATACAAATCAGGAAAATAAATCAACCTTTATTAACCCATTGATGCCTGTGCTGCCTGTAACCTCCCGTGACAAGCATTGGCCTTTATTCAACTTTTAACATTATCATCTTTGATCAAAATTGGCATCACTTACACTCGAGTTCTGCAGGAGGAAAAGATCCTCCCAATGATACCCAGGTCAGAGTGACTGGGTCAATTGAGCCTGAAATATGCACGAAAAATGCTTAGAAATTTTAACGAAAAACTCAGAGCAAAATTTCCCTCAACTACACTTGATTACTCCGTGGTAAGAATATCCTGTCTTGCTGGTGCTTTCTTGGAGATTCCTGACCTGGAAGCAAGCCCAGTAGAAGGTCAACAATGGTAGCAAAAAGATAAGAAAAGGAGGAAACGGAAAGGCAAAAACAAAAAATTCAAAATACCCAAAACCCTGAAGATGTAGGTCCAAAATCTTAAAATTTTGATTTCTGCACATGCCTGAGCAAAAATCTGCAAAAACACAATGTCACAAATGCCTTTTTGGGTATGTAATTTAGCTCCTATCCAGGCTGAAAATGCCAAAAATTTAGAAAAATGCCATTTTTTTTCCTAAAAATCTCCAAGTAATCTCCAAGTGTCAATGGGTTAAAGTTGACAATGATGATGACAATGAAACATGATGATGATGATGGTGATGATGATGACCATCTTATGATGTTTAGCGCATGTTCTGGGAATTTCAAGACGTGTCTAACTAGTTTCTTTCTTGCTGTCCTATAATCCTCTATAAATATACATGTACTTTTACTACTGAGCAAGTATCCCAGTTAGACTAATTTGGTCCAAGAAGGCAGGCCATGCTTCTTCAGTCCGTGGCTAAATGCGGTATGCAGAATAGATCAGGTTTGAATCACTGCATGTACAGCAAGTTACATAACTTTTTGTATATTTTCTTCTCCCAGGAATGAAAACGCACTAAAGAACTTTAATGACGCTAATTTCTATCTGCGGGGAAATAGATTAATAAATTATCAGCAACTGGGCTTAAAGTCCAAACTTTACTTGTGCGAGGTAAGGAATCCCAAGTTTTCAGAACAGTGGCCATTTTTTTATATTATTTAATGCATTTTTTGTATTTATTTTTTCAGTGTTGATTTGTTTATTTTTTTGTTTCATTTGAATTAGATTCTGACCAACAGGGCCATTGCACACTCAAGGTTGGGAGATGCCCAAGAGGCTAGAAATGATTTTTTAATGGCACTTCAATCCAAGGTGGAACCACGTCACAGCATCATTGAAGATCTCTTACTCTGTTGGCAGGTGATGAATCAAGATAACAGAACTTATAATTTAGCAGAAGAATCTCTTCCTGTCTGCCTGCTTGTCTTCCTCCCCCCCCCCCTTTAACTGCCATTCTGTCTCCACCCCCACCCCCCCCCCCCCGCTGCTTGCCGGCCTACCTGGCTGCCTGCCTGCCTACCTGCCTGTCTACCTCCATGCCTTTCAACCTGCTTGCTTGCCTGCCTTCTCACCTGCCTGCATTCCTGCCTGTCTACCTCCCTGCCTTTCAACCTGCCTTCTCACCTGCCTGCCTTCCTGCCTCTCTACTTCCCTGCCTACCTCCCTGCCTGTCTGTTCATCCAGGCTACTTACCAGTCTGCCGTCCTCTCTGCCATTCTGCCTGCCTGCCTTTCTTCCTGTCTACTTACCAGCCTGCCTGCCTCTCTGTGTTATGCCCTCCTGTCCTGCCTGCTTTCCTGCTTCACTGCTTACCTGCCTGTCTGCCTGCTTGTCCTGCATGCCTCCATGCCTGCCTGTCCTGCCACCCTCCCTGCCTGTACTGTCTGCCTCCATGCCTGCCTGTCCTGCTTCCCTTCCTGCCTGCCTGTCCTGCCTGCCTCCCTGACTTTCTGTCCTTCCTCCCTGCCTGCCTGTCCTGCCTGCCTCCATGTCTGCCTGTCCTGCCTCCATGTCTGCCTGTCTTGCCTCCATGTCTGCCTGTCCTGCCTGCCTCCACATCTCCCTATCTTGCCTCTATGTCTGCCTGTCTTGCCTCCATGTCTGCGTGTCCTGCCTCCATGTCTGCCTGTCTTGCCTCCATGTCTGCCTATCTTGCCTCCATGTCTGCCTCTCCTGCCTCCATGTCTGCCTTTCCTGCCTCCATGTCTGCCTGTCTTGCCTCCATGTCTGCCTATCTTGTATCCATGTCTGCCTGTCCTGCCTCCATGCCTGCCTGTCCTGCCTCCATGTCTGCCTGTCCTGCCTCCACGTCTGCCTATCTTGCCTCCATGTCTGCCTATCCTGCCTCCCTCCCTTCCTGCCTTTCCTGCCTTTCCTGCCTGCCATAATGCCTGCCTGTCCTACCTCCCTCCCTGCCTGTCCTGTCTGCCTCCCTGTCTTCCTGTCCTGTCTGTCTTCCTTTCTGCCTACTTTCTAGCCTCCCTGTCCTGCCTGCCTCTCTGCCTATGTTCCTTCTGACTGCACGTGGTTTTCATTTTTCAGTCTGGACAAAATGTGGAGCCTATGGATCTTCCATCACATGCTGTGTTTCAGCCACAGAAACGCCTTTTTGATGCTATCAATGAAAAACGGGATTTCTTAGGACAATCCCAGGTATGATGTGAACCAAATACGTCTTATCATAACGCTGTTTCCGATTGTTTATTTTTTGTTTGTTTGTTGTTTTGTTTTGCTGTTATTGTTTGCAAATACTAGGGGGCCAAAGATTTTCTAAAATAATTCTAATTTCTTATAAGAAGTTAACCCAAAGTTAATGAAGCAGTATAGCCCACAGTATATGTACATGGATGAGTCAAACGTGCATGTTTATTTGTGTTGTGTGGAACCCATTAGGCATGTCTGCTTTGTTCATAATAAGTTTCCATTTAAGGTTTAAACAGTGAAACTGTAATGTTCTGAGCACAAACACTTTGATTAATTAAAACTCATGCGTGACCTTTTCATAATGAACCTAGTTATCTCTTCCTCCACTCAAATACTTCTAATTGACATTTTACTCTCAAACATGTTTTTCAGATCAACCGAGAAGAGACTTGAGAGAGAGTGGCATGCTTTAATTTTCCCATTTATGTCTTTTCACTCCCCTCCCCCTGGTCACTGCCCAATAACTTTTCATAGACTACAAGAGGTGACTGACAAATTTCTGCTCACATGTTTCATATTATTAAGATGACAACTACTCACAGTCTCAACATTTCTAAATCTCGCTGCAGTTTCAAGTAATTGGTAATACGCTACATCCCTAGCTGAAGATTGCAGTTATTTGTGAGAGAAAAGGAAGAAACTTGTGAGGCAAACTCAGTGAATCATGACTGATAAATTTAAATACTTGAGTGGCATGTCAATGATGGTAACTAACTTTCCAGGCATGCTTTAAACACCTGGCTTCACATTACAAGGATTGCATTGTAGTCTCAGGTTATTAAACCGTGCTGAGTCTTCCATAGGCTCAACCATAAGTAACAAAGGCTTAGAAACAAAATGACTGCAAATCACCATCACACTTTTTTGTTTCATAGCTTTTATGCCGCATTTCTGCTTTAGTTTTGTCCTACGGCCAAGTATAATCGACTTCCTAAGATTGCTCCCAACCCTTATCAATTAAGGTTGTACACTCTTGTTTAGGTCAGCAGTGTACGATCCCAATCTGTGAGCAGGCTACCATTCAATGAACTGTAATTCTCCCAGTTTCCTATCCTCTTTCCGCCCCCCCACCACATGCCACGTCCCAAATTGTACAAATTCAAATTCTCAGTTATTATTGGCCGAGGAACGAACCTAACTGGTCACATTGCTAGTAGAGGCGGACTGTAGTAACATGAAGCTAGCTCAGCGGCCCTTATGAAGGCTCCTTTTCTTCCAGGTTGTAGCTGCCAATGAGCTAACAAAGTTTCCAGATGGACGTAAACGTTCTTCGGTAAGTTCATCATAGAATAATAAGTGGTACCCTTGTATTGTGATAAAAATATTGTTATTGCTTGAAAAATAGTTTTCTAACTCCCAATGTTTGAAAGTGTCATTTGTCATTTACTAGCATATTGTAACAATATTCGCCATTTTTTCTCTCCGTATCAGCATCAGCCTCCTTCCCCAACTTCACCCAAAGAGGAGGAAGGTGAAAAACTTCCCGAACAACATCTTCCACAGGCTGCAAACGCGGTAAGTACAAACAGCCAATCGCAAGGCTGGA